>NC_134397.1:69668550-70008550 GCF_050003625.1 Haematobia irritans | reverse complement strand
TAAGCGCCAAAATTCGGGTAGGCAGGGATTTAGGACCTTGAATCTACACCTTTTTTTATTTTGTTTGAAACACCTGCCTTTCACACGGCAAACATTATAGTCCTTCAAACAGGATTGAGTTTCCCCCACACACTATAAGAAACTTAAACGATACAATTCTGCACACTTTTGTTCATTTGGGAACCCCGTTCAGTGTGCATGTTCTTAAAAGTTTAAATGTTCTTTACTAAGGGTTAAAGAACAATCAAATGTTGAAGGTTTGAGTGACTTACAGCCACCCAATGTGTAAGAAGTTGTTTTAATTTCTTTATATATGTGGACCTTCTAACCGGATCGAGTTTTCCCCCACCCGTGGTAAGCAATTCGAACGGTAAAAATATAATAAGCCTTTCGAACAGATTTGAGGCAAAAACTGCATAGGGTTGCAGAAGAGTCCTAATGTTTGATCACTTCTTCGTTGAGATAAAGGATATAATTATGAATTTGCTTTTAAAAAAACTGGAAGAACATATTATTATAAAATTCAATATCCCTATAATTGGTGAATACGTTAAATTTGGTGGTGACGATGAATGTGACTTCACAGAAAAAAATATCACCAAAATATTTCCAATTAAAAAGTTAATTGAATTTGAAATTTTTTTCAATTAATAAATTAATTGGTACAATTAACTTTTTAATCAAGATAGAAACATTAAGTTAATTAAGTCAATGATTGAAAATTTTAAAATTTTTAATTAAAAAGTTAATTGATACAATTAACTTTTAATCAAATTCGGAAGACTAAGTCAGTTTATGATGATGATGAACATTTTTTTAAATTTTTAATTAATTTTTTTTTTCAAACAATCAATTGTTAATCCAAATAAAAATTCTAAGCCAATTCAGAATTTAATTGAAAATAGTTACCTTTTTTAATTAATAAATTAATTGAGTTTTGCAATCAACATCAATTAAATTTTTAATTGAATCAATTAAAAAATTAATTGAAATATGGCAATGAAATCAATAAATTTTTTAATCAAGAATTTTTTCTATGCCCAATTAAAACTGTGATTGATACTATCATTTTCGTGATTGAAGACATTTCAATTAAAAAATTAATTGGATCAATTAATTTCGTGATTGAATCAGAAAAATTTTTTTTTGTGTGTTCAGTTTAGTGACACACAGAGCGAAAATGAACCTGCTCACAAAAGCAGATATCGTTGAGGATCTAATCAAAAATCAAATAATAGAAATTATGACAAAGATGTCTGAGTTTCACGAGAGAGATTTTGGATGGTCATTAATGAAAATAGTTCGAGCAGAGTTAAATATAAATAAATATTCTTTGGTAAAAGGATCCCGGTGGATAAGTACACCTGAAGATCTCCAAACGAAGCTGCTATGTGTAAAGGTGGAAAATAGCGATGCATATTGTTTTAAATGGGCAATTATATCACCCATGGACATTTCGGTTAAAAATCATATATATCCTGAAATGTGGAACCTATAAAATTAATGATATAAGACATAATAACACTGCAAACTGGTGTTGATTTTAACTTTAAAAATATGAGATTCCCAACACAACTGCGGGACAGAAAACTATTTGAAGAACAAAATGATGTGAGTGTGGAAGTATCTAGATAAGATGAAGATATGAATGAGATAGTGGAACCATATTATTAACGAAAAACAACAACATATTAATCTGATGCTACTGGAAGGAATAGAAGGTTTCCATTACATTTTATTAAAGATATAACCAGGTTGGTTATGAAACGAAAATAAATATAAAGGGTGATTTGTTAAGAGCTTGATAACTTTTTTTTTAAAAAAAACGCATAAAATTTGCAAAATCTCATCGGTTCTTTATTTGAAACGTTAGATTGGTCCATGACATTTACTTTTTGAAGATAATTTCATTTAAATGTTGACCGCGGCTGCGTCTTAGGTGGTCCATTCGGAAAGTCCAATTTTGGGCAACTTTTTCGAGCATTTCGGCCGGAATAGCCCGAATTTCTTCGGAAATGTTGTCTTCCAAAGCTGGAATAGTTGCTGGCTTATTTCTGTAGACTTTAGACTTGACGTAGCCCCACAAAAAATAGTCTAAAGGCGTCAAATCGCATGATCTTGGTGGCCAACTTACCGGTCCATTTCTTGAGATGAATTGTTCTCCGAAGTTTTCCCTCAAAATGGCCATAGAATCGCGAGCTGTGTGGCATGTAGCGCCATCTTGTTGAAACCACATGTCAACCAAGTTCAGTTCTTCCATTTTTGGCAACAAAAAGTTTGTTAGCATCGAACGATAGCGATCGCCATTCACCGTAACGTTGCGTCCAACAGCATCTTTGAAAAAATACGGTCCAATGATTCCACCAGCGTACAAACCACACCAAACAGTGCATTTTTCGGGATGCATGGGCAGTTCTTGAACGGCTTCTGGTTGCTCTTCACTCCAAATGCGGCAATTTTGCTTATTTACGTAGCCATTCAACCAGAAATGAGCCTCATCGCTGAACAAAATTTGTCGATAAAAAAGCGGATTTTCTGCCACTGATTTTGGTAATAAAATTCAATGATTTGCAAGCGTTGCTCGTTAGTAAGTCTATTCATGATGAAATGTCAAAGCATACTGAGCATCTTTCTCTTTGACACCATGTCTGAAATCCCACGTGATCTGTCAAATACTAATGCATGAAAATCCTAACCTCAAAAGAATCACCCTTTATATTTGATTTTACATTTGTAAATAATAAAAGACTTTTGAAAATTAAAGAATATAAGAGTTTTTTTTTGCAACACTTGTCTACAATATACTTCAAGCCATAAAACTCTACAAAAACATAAATCGGAGCGTGGAGGAGTTGTGACTGTCATGCCGATTGTTTGAATTTCTCAAACATCACTTGTCCTTAGTAAATATAATCAATTGTAACCATAGCGAGCTAATGCATTTTTGTTATCAATTCGTTGTTTATATGTTCCTATATTTAGTCTTATCTAGAGTTTAATGCATGGGATTTCCAGAGTAGAGATAAACAAATGAATTTTATGACACCCACAAAGACAAAATCACTTGAGAAAAGATCATTGTGATTTATATGGGTTTCTATTTGTATATGAGTTTGGAGATAAGTTGTTGTGAGGATAGGTTAAGAAATATTTTGTAAGATAGTATGTAAGAATGAAAAATTTTAAATAAATTGAGTGTGTTCATCAACCTCGACCAAAGCGGAGGCATTTTTATTCAGTACAAAGCTGTATTGGAGCTTACACATCGTGAACGACAAATAGATGTACCTTTTGTCATATATGAATGTATTTTACAAGGTATGGATGTAGATTTAAATTCAAACACCAGCAATGTTCAAAAACATATATCATGTGCTTATAATAATTTAAATATTCTAATGTTGCATGTAGGAGAAAATGCTTCAAAAAATTTATAGAAATATTAATTAAAGATATAAAAAATATACATGATTCACATTTAACAAGTAAAAAATGGAAAATTTCACTATAGAAAAAAATATGCTTTCCGAAAAATATTGCTATATTTGTAATAAACGTCTTAACAATGATAAAGTTCGCCAATATTGTCATCTTTCAGGAAGATATAGGGGTCCTGCACACAATTTGTGCAAGTTTAGACTCATTGGCAAATAATCTTGATGATGACCAGTTATATTCCATAAAATTAGAAGATAAGGTAATGTGAGAATAGGCTAAGAAATATTTTGTACGATAGCAAGTAAGAAAGAAATATTAAAAATAAAATGAATGTATTCATCAACCTCTAGTGAAGGGGTTGCATCTTTTTATTCACTCTGAATAATAAAGAATGTAGCTTGGAAGATTATAATTACGCTCTAAATGTTTACAATACTTTTAAATATGAATCCATGAAAGAGTATCTGGAACTATATTTAAAAGTTGACGTTTTATTGCTGAGAGATGTATATAAAGTGGACACTAGTCACTATTATACTACTCCAGGCTTGGCGTGGGACGCAATGCTAAAAAGTACTAATATAGCATTACAGCTTTTAGCAGATAACAGTTAAGTTAAGGGATTATGATGAGACAAAACCTTCATCATATACAATGAATTTTGATTTTAATAATTTGTATGACTGTGAAATGGTTTCGAAAAAAAATCTTTAAATTAATGAATAATGCGGTGTATGGAAAAACCATGTAAAATGTTAACACATTAATACTCAATGTAATTTGATATTTTTAATGGGGTTGATAGCCCCTTTCCGATTCTACTATCGGATGAAGAGCAGAGCCATGCAAAAGATGAAGTTGATGATACTGCTTCAGCGGGCGATGCTGCAGACTTTGCTCGAGTTACAACCGAAAAAAAACGTGGAGGAACACCAAAAAGGCGTCAAAGCAACTGAGATTCTAGGAGAATCTCTTAAAATGTCTTTCTTATATTTACAAGAAGAGTTTTCGTTTGAGAATCAAGATGACATAGTGACCCAAGAAGTGGAAAGAGGAGATGTTTTTGGAGAAACAGCAGACGCTACACGACATGGGCGCAAGAAGGAGAGCCCGACAATATGGAGAGATGGTGAATTACGTACCACTAAGGGCAGCACACAGGGTGAAGAAGATTCTAGAAAGCAAAAGATAGAAAGAAGAGTATCGCTCAGAATGGTGATGGCGTTCTACATTAGCAATAATCTGCAAGGAACGATCCATGAATAATTGGTTACATTTGTTTAATGCTGGAATAATAATAAGAAGAAAGACAATGCTGCATTGGCGCAGACGGAAGAAAGCGCCGAAAGATCCAGACCGATCGAATGTTTGATTATTTGATGTGTTACGCTATAAGAATTAGTGTTTGAAAATAAAGAATAAAAGATTGTTTGTTTTGCAAAACTTGTCTACAATATACTTCATGCCCTAACACACTACAAAAACAAAAATAAGAGTGTGGAGGACTGTCATGCCGATGGAGATTAGTAGGTGATTTCAGACAACTAAACGATACAATAGTGAATGGGTACTTATCCGTAGGCAGAAGTGTTATTAGCGGTCTACCTAAATACTATAAAACCATTGAAGCTGATAACACAGATATGAGTATGCTACACATGCGTATAGTAATAAAATCCTTGTGAAGGATTTATAATTAGAATGTGAAGTATTTTAGTATTGAACATGTAATATCACCGTTGGTTATATTCCGCCAATAATAGCAATGCCCTTAAGAACGATCATGAAGAACACTTTAGCCATTATCCACTGAGGATAATGTATGTTAAGCGCATTTGGTTGTTTAGGGTGGTCCCTGTTATATGTGCATTGTGTGTCGCTGCGGTTATGATCTTCTTTCCTAAGAAGATCATAATAAAACGCCGCGGCATCTGTATATTTAGGATATCGATAAGATTGTAGGCTTAGCATGGGGTAACCAAGACTAGATTTAAGATTTGTCAAAACCTTTGTGATAGCATAGATTCAAATAAAGAATTTAGTATGAAAAAACAACTCAACACGTTTGTTTCAATCACAAACATGTATATAAATCATTGTAAATATACCAATAAAATGAGTTTGAGGCGTGCACATCGTTTCCTTTTCTTCCTTCTCCTGTGTCTTTGATGTAGAACCAGGAGTGTGGTACAGAATATTTAAAAAATAAAGAGAAAATGAACTTTTTATTTGAGAAATTATGACGTCAGTATATTATTGTATGAAAATCCTCGAAAAATGTTAAATTATCCGGAAAAATTAGAACTTATAAAATTATATCATGATACGCCATGTGGAGTCAGCAAAACAATTGTTCAAAATAAATATCTTTTGAACATGAAGGCGATAATAACATCGCATAGAGCCAATAATAGAAATATCTTAGGATTGGTCCCTATCATTAAATAGGAGATTAGGGACGCATTTGTTTACTTAGGATCGCAAGAAACTCATTACACTAGCTGATAAGAGCGCATGTGTGGTGTGTGTGTACTTGGGATCTTAATGTAACAGATAAGAGATAGCTGTGTGCGACGATTAGTTGGTCTATTGCACAGGCAGTTTAGTTTGTAAGTGTATACAAGGAAGAATATTTTTGTAAATAAATTAGTATGAAAAGTATACTCATCTTGTTTGGTTATTAATCCAACACAATATTAAAATTAAAAATTATTAAAAATGAACTGAAATTGAAATTAATTATATCTATAGAAAATGTATATAAATTTGTAGAAGTAAAAATTAAGAGAAGTCAGAAATCACTAACAAATACAAATAGAACAGACCTCACTATAGGAGATATAGTTCTAATAAGAAAACAAATAGATGAAAAAATTAACATCCCTTCCATGGTGACAAAGTAGATAAGGGATATTTGTGTGCTACGATCAGTTGGTCTGATGCACATGCAGTTTAGTTTGTAAGTGTATATAAGAAAAAAAATTTGTGTAAATAAATCAGTATGAAAAGAATACTCGTCTTGTTTGGTTAATTATCCAAACAAAGGGATAACAAATATCAGAATTTAAGAATATTTAGATTGTAGTAGTTTAAGATTTAGTATATAAGGTTGAATATTTTTACAATAATTAAGAAGTATACAAAACTCAAGAAGCAACACTTTATATTTTCTGTAATATGTTTTAGCATAAATCAGTTTCTTATAAGCACTCAACGAGTAAAGAATTCCATTTTACATTGTGGTCCTTCGAACCGAATCGAGTTTTCCCCTAACCACGGTAAGAAACTTGAAAAATATAAAAATATAATCAGCCTTTCGAATGGGTCTGAGGCAAGTTTTGCACAGGGTGCAGAAATGGAATTCACTCTCAAAATTGGAATTCCTACACAATTGCGTTCATTTTTTAACCACGTGCTGGGCGCAGGTGAATCTGATAAACAGTATAACTTTTCTTAACTAAAACTTAAAAAACAACAAAAGTTATTAGAAGATTAGATTGCTTGCATCAATGAAAAGTGTACTGGAACAGAAATGAGAGTGGAAAGGAGGTGCCAGTGGCAAGTCGGGAGACTTAGGTTAGGTTATTTGAGTCCTATTATTTGAGTCCGAAATGAGAGTGGAGAGGAGGTGCCAGTGGCAAGTCGGGAGACTTGAAGATAGATTGTGTGAAAGTCAACGTGGATTGGACAATTTTTCCGGAAGAGCAAACCCCGAGAGAAGCGACCGTGGTGCGCTAATCAGTCTACAATGGATGACTATGATGACATCAATCCTATTATTTGAGTCTATAGGAATAGATCCAAAAGAGGTCCTTGATGAAGAACGTAAAACTACGCAAACTGAAGTGGATAGTACTACTTCTGACGGTACTGCTGGTATGCAAGCCGAAAGAGATGCATATGCTGAAGAGGCTGCTTCAATTGAATAAAAAGGCGTCAAAGCAATTGAGATTCTGGGTGAATTTCTTACTATTTTTTACTTATCTTTGCAGGAAGAAGATTTGGTCTCTGAGAGTCAATATGACATGGAGACTCAAGAAGTGGAAAAACGAGATGTTGTTGGAGAAACAGTAGCGGGCACACGACATAGGGTCAAGAAGGAGTGTCAAACATTATGCAAAGGTAATCAATTACCCAGGGTTTGTGTGTTCTAATACATACATGATCAACAAGGAGCATTCCACTGATGATGGGTTCATTTTAGTGTATGCTGGAATAAAAAAAATGGAATACAATGCTGCCTTGGCGCAGAAAGTCCCGAAAGATCCAACTCGGTCACATGCGCATATGATAATTTGTATAAGTTTAACTAGGGTTTAAAAATTTTATACTCTGATTAGCTTAAGAAGAATTTGATATGTTTTTTTTTACACTTTTATGAGTTATTCGCCGCTCACAGAATGTTTAGATTTCTAAACAAGTGCTATCTGAGATATATGTATTTAGGTTAGATAAGGTTTATGATTGGCAATTAAAATAACATTAAGAACGCATTACATATGCTGCCGAGGTTGATAACGCAGTAATGTGCTGCACATGCGTGGCCATAAAATCTTATTTAAGGGGTAACAAATACCAGATAGTGTATAAGCTTATCTTTACTTCTTAGGAACATTTAGATTGTAGATAATTTTAGATTTAGTATATAACGTTCAATATTTTTTAAAATAAATCCGTGTCCTATAAGCACACAACGAGTATATATTGGATTTTTTTTTCATTCACATACAGTTTGTTTTAAGATAGATGTTCAAAATAAATATCTTTTGAACATGAATGCGATAACGCCGACAATAGAAATATCTTAGAATTTGTCCCTATCATTAGATAGAGATTAGAGACGCATTTGTTTACTTAGGATCGCCATAAAATCATTGTACTAGCTGATAAGAGCGCATGTGTGTGGGATCTTAATGTAACAAAATAGATAAGAGATAGCTGTGTGCGACGATCAGTTGATCTAATGCACAGGCAGTTTAGTTTGTAAGAGTATATAAGGAAGAATATTTTTGTAAATAAATTAGTATGAAAAGTATACTCATCTTGTTTGGTAATTAACCCAACATTTGGTCCTTCGAGCCGGATATTGGTTGATAGAAAACTGAGTTTTCCCCCACCAGAGGTAAGAAACTCAGTTAAACCAACAATTTCCTCTGATATAAAATATATCAGGGAAGAAGCGTCCCCGTGGCTTAAACAACGGGAAAGAAAAATTAACTTTCCTCTGAGAAAAAGATCAGGGAAGGAATGTAAAAATAAAAAATAACAGCCAAAGGGGCTCAAATAAAAAGATAACAGCCAAAGGGGCTCAAATAAAAAATAACAGCCAAAGGGGCTACAGTAAAGCAAAATAAAAGCCAAAGGGGCTATAGCGAATTAAAAAAGCGTATGTCGCGGCTTAGACAGCGACAAAATCAAAAAATATTAAATAAGATTTTAATATAAAAACACCTACTTAAAATAAATATATTTAGTGGGAAAAGCGTAATTCGTGGCTTTAACAACGAATGAAAAACAATCAACACAAATAATTTAAAAAACAACATTCTCCATACCAACCAAAAGAACAAAGATGGACTTTGTGATGAGGAGGGAGAGAATAAAATATCTTATTCGTAAGGTATTAACAACAATCATTGTACTAGCTGATAAGAGCGCATGTGTGTGGGATCTTAATGTAACAAAATAGATAAGAGATAGCTGTGTGCGACGATCAGTTGATCTAATGCACAGGCAGTTTAGTTTGTAAGAGTATATAAGGAAGAATATTTTTGTAAATAAATTAGTATGAAAAGTATACTCATCTTGTTTGGTAATTAACCCAACATTTGGTCCTTCGAGCCGTTGATATAAAACTGAGTTTTTCCCCACCAGAGGTAAGAAACTCAGTTAAACCAAAAATTTCCTCTGATATAAAATATATCAGGGAAGAAGCGTCCCCGTGGCTTAAACAACGGGAAAGAAAAATTAACTTTCCTCTGAGAAAAAGATCAGGGAAGGAAAGTAAAAATAAAAAATAACAGCCAAAGGGGCTCAAATAAAAAGATAACAGCCAAAGGGGCTCAAATAAAAATAACAGCCAAAGGGGCTACAGTAAAGCAAAATAAAAGCCAAAGGGGCTATAGCGAATTAAAAAAGCGTATGTCGCGGCTTAGACAGCGACAAAATCAAAAAATATTAAATAAGATTTTAATATAAAAACACCTACTTAAAATAAATATATTTAGTGGGAAAAGCGTAATTCGTGGCTTTAACAACGAATGAAAAACAATCAACACAAATAATTTAAAAAACAACATTCTCCATACCAACCAAAAGAACAAAGATGGACTTTGTGATGAGGAGGGAGAGAATAAAATATCTTATTCGTAAGGTATTAACAACAATGCTTCAATGGGAGACACAAGATGGCAAAGCGTTGCTCCAAGATACAAAAACATATTTGGAAGTATGTATGAAGGAGTTAGATAATCAGTACTGGCAGCTAATGTTTTATCACTATGGACCCTTCGTTTATCTAACCAAAGTATTCGAAGAGGTTGAAGACCTATACGAGCACAATAGGGACACTCTATTGCGGAAACTTTATTTGGGAGAGGCAGCAAATGAAAATGCTCAATTTGGAAAAATAAGGGAGTTATTGAACGCAACCGAACAGCATGATAAAACTGAAATTTTGGAAATCGCATCACTCTCCTTTTCGCCGGCAGATCCTCACTCCGGAGGAAATGTGGCGAGTGTGACGGCACAATCAGATTGTACACCCGACGAGAATAAAAATAAAAATGAATCAACGCCTCATGTAATTTCCTCCAATTGGGAGGAATTGAAGCAACAGTTTAAAATTGAAGACAAGAAGGAAATATCAAACGATGATGCTGAAAGGGAAGAGAATTCCAATGAACATGCCACAATTGACAACCTAGAATCAGTTGAGAATGATGTCATAGGTGATGAGGAAACATATACCCAAAAGGACTCTCCACTTCTTCCCCCTTATTCTTCACTTACACATGCATTCCCATTAGCATACAGTACTCTATTTTTGATCCACTTGCATTCTCGGTGGATAAAATTGGACAACCTTCAACGAGAACTTAAACACAAACCGTGGCAACAAAACATATTATCAAATAAAAAACAAAAGAATTAAAAGAGAAGTAAAATTTGGAAAAAAAAAAAAAAAAAAAAAAAAAACGATAAGTATTTAAGCAAAAATAAGTATGTACAAAGAAAAAGTAAGAACAATTTCAAAAAAATAATAATAATAATAATAATAAGTATTTAATTTAAAAAAAAAGGAAAGAAATCTTTTATGGGTGGTACACAAACTAAAATAAGTGAAGTCATTCAGGCTTCACAGACACCCACGGCTGTAGCCCTTAGTGTAGAAGTGCTACTATTTATAGGTATTTGTATAACATTAGTAATTTTAGTAAAATACTTAAAAAATGATGTTAAGAAACAGGTTAGGAGACAGAATGTAAGAAATATTGTGAATTAAAAAAAAATGTTTTAATGTCAATTCAAAAAAAAAAAAAAAAAAAAATATATATATATATATATATATATATATATATATATATATATATATATATATATATATATATATATATATATATATATATATATATATATATATATATATATATATATATATATATATATATATATATATATATATATATATATATATATATATATATATATATATATATATATATTTTTTTTTTTTTTTTTTTTTTGAATTGACATTAAAACATTTTTTTTTTAATTCACAATATTTCTTACATTCTGTCTCCTAACCTGTTTCTTAACATCATTTTTTAAGTATTTTACTAAAATTACTAATGTTATACAAATACCTATAAATAGTAGCACTTCTACACTAAGGGCTACAGCCGTGGGTGTCTGTGAAGCCTGAATGACTTCACTTATTTATATATATATATATATATATATATATATATATATATATATATATATATATATATATATATATATATATATATATATATATATATATATATATATATATATATATATATATATATATATATATATATATATATATATATATATATATATATATATATATATATATATATATATATATATATATATATATATATATATATATATATATATATATATATATATATATATATATGTATGTAAAATTTTGCTATGTTAACCAAATATAAATAATAAAAAAAAAGAATAAAGATTTTTTTTTTAAAAAGGGCATGGATAAGATTATTATTGAATTACAGGCAATAGTAACAAATGAAAAAAGAGTATAAATAAACCTTATGCAAACGAAACTATTGACCTAAAATTAGGAGATTTGAAAAGGTTAGATAAAGCAGTACAAGAATTAAACGCTGAAGAGGACATAGAGACTCTACAAAAGCTAATACCAAAATACAAGGAGTTAAGGAAAGAGGCATTACTTCAACTTGACTTGCACCGTGAGAAGACTAAGTTGTTAATAGAGCAAAAGTCACCAAAACCGTCAATAATGGACATCGGTGAGCTATCCGCGATTACTAAATTAGTACCGGTATTCAACGGTAAAAAGGAGGAACTAAATAATTTTGTAGCAAATTTGGAAATTGTCTATCAGACAATTCCAGAGGAGAAGAAAAATTTCTTTTTCCAATTTGTTTTTAATTCAAGATTGGACATAAAGGTCCAGAACAGAATCAAGCAGGATGAACCTCCGAAAACGATTCCGGAAATTATAGGAGCTTTGAAAAAGGCTTATAAATCAGTAAAAACACCTGGGCGAGTTAACTAATCTCAGTGAACGGAATGGAAATCTCGACGGTTTTGCATCAAAGATTGAAAGCCTGATTTCTGAGTTAAACGAAATTCAGATAGCGGAGCAAGGCGAGAGCTGTAGGGCTAGTATCGTCAATACGAACAATGCCATAGCTTTCCATACTTTGGTGAACGGTTTGCAAGATAAGCAACTAATTTCAATCATTGAGGCCAGTAATGTAAATACTTTCACTGGTGCTCTCCAAGTGGCTCAGAGATCTGCATCACGTTCAAAACAGCAGCAGATCTTGTATCAAGCCACCAATGCTAATAGAGGTAGGAATAATGCCAATAGATATAATAATTACAGTAATACCGGTGTAGGTAATAATAGGAATAATAACAATTTTAGAAGGTATAATAGGAATTTTAATAATAATAACAATAATGGTAACTATAATAGCAATAGTAATCCACGTAATTTTAATAACAATAACTCGAGAGGTAATTTTAATAGGAACAATAATAGGAATAGTAATCAAAGAAGTAGGAACGTGAATTACATGGAAGAGCAGGGAGATGTTCAGGAAAACTTATTCGTACCGGAGATGCGAACACCTACATCTTCGGGGATGAATCAATAAAAGAAAAGAAAATATTTGCAATATCATCCAATTTGAGGAATTATATCAAATTGAATATATTGCATACGGATGGTCCGCTTACATTTCTCATTGATACAGGAGCGGATGTTTCCCTTTGCAAGGAAGAATTCTTGCACAGATATAAAGAAAATGCTAACGACTATTGTAATCTGTCGGGCATTTCAAGAGAAATAGTTAGGTCTTTAGGTTCTACTAGGATAAAAATCAATGTAAATGGCATTATATTAGAGCACGATATACAGCTCATATCGAATGACATCCCAATAAGTACGGATGGGATTTTAGGGAGAGATTTTTTATTAAAGTATAGATGTAATATAGATTACGACAAGTATGTCTTAACATTTGAGCTGGACAACGAATATATTACAATTCCCATACATGATAGTTCCGTCAAGATAAATCGAGTATTTGTACCAAGAAGAAGCGAGGTAATCATACCGTTTCATATTGTTTTGAAAGAGGACGCGGTTATTTTAAATAAAGAGATACGACAAGGCGTGTTTTTGGCAAATTCAATAGTTCCATGCAATGGAAACAAACACATGAAAATATTAAATGTTTCGGATCAAGATATATCAATAGAAAATTTAAAAATAGATACAGTACCACTTAGTAATTATGACGTTCTGTATACTCAACAGAATTCTGATAATGCTGAGAATCAACATTTTCAAAATTTGTTGCAGAAAATCAATCTAGATGGTTTGAGTGATACTCAAAGGGCAGAAATTACGTCCATTTTGAGAAAATATCAATCAATATTTCATCTGGAAGGTACAGAACTTACGTCAAACAATTTTTATAAGCAAACAATACATATGAATGACAAAACGCCAGTATACATCAAAAATTATAGATTGCCACAGACGCATATACAGGAAATAAACTCACAGGTACAAAATCTTTTAGAAACTGGAATAATAGAACCATCTGTTAGCCCTTACAATGCACCATTGTTGTTAGTTCCAAAAAAAGGCCAAACAGACTTGAAGAAATGGAGATTAGTAGTTGATTTTAGGAAATTAAACGATAAAATAGTGAATGACAAGTTCCCTTTAACCCGTTTAGACGACATTTTGGATAGACTTGGTAGAGCTAAATATTTTTCAACTCTGGACATGACAAGCTCGTTCCATCAAATAGAACTTGATCATAAGTCTAGACCATTGACAGCATTTTCAACACCTAATGGTCATTACCAATATACTAGACTACCGTTTGGTCTCAAAATATGATCCAATAGTTTTCAACGGATGCTTACAATAGCTTTATCTGGATTGGAATCTGAAGCTTTTCTTTACGTAGATGATATAATTGTTTTTGGATGTAGTTTTAAACATCACAATACAAATCTCGTAAAGGTGCTCGATAGGCTTTCGAAGTACAATTTAAAGCTTAATCCAATGCAAATGGAATTCGACCAGACGCTTCCAAGTTTGAAGCCATCACTAAGTACCCTTTGCCTAAAAATGCAGACGAAGTGAGAAGATTCGTAGCATTTTGCAACTACTATCGACGTTTTATTAAAGATTTTGCAAATATAACAGCATGTTTGAATGCCTTAGTGAAGAAAAATACGAAATTTGAATGGACACAACAATGTCAGGAAGCTTTCGAAACACTTAAGACTAAGTTGATAACTCCACCGATTTTGCAATATCCAGATTTCGACAAACCGTTCATATTAACAACGGATGCATCTGATTGTGCGTTAGGTGTTATATTGTCTCAAGGCAAAATAGGTGAGGATAAGCCAATTTCTTACGCAAGCCGTACTCTTAATAAATATGAGAAAAACAAACCCGTCATAGAAAAGGAACTATTAGGAATCCATTGGGGTATACAATTTTTCCATCCATATTTGTATGGTAGGAAATTTATTGTGGTTACAGACCATCGACCTTTAGTTTCTTCGTTTACTCACAAGAACCCCAGTTCTAAATTGACTCGAATTAGACTAGAACTATCAGATTATGATTTTGAAATTGTTTATAAAAAAGGAACAAATAATACAAATGCAGATGCATTATCGCGTATAAAGATAGACTCCGATACATTGAGATCGATGATACCTCAAGAAATAGATGAGAAAGTTAAAAAATCGCTGGTGATAACTCGAGGGATGAAAAGAAAAATGTGCACAGATAAAGAGGACAGGAAGGAAGAGATGTCTTCCCATAATGAGTCTGATCAACTCAAAGTTTGGGAATGTACATCTATTAAAGATATTAATATCGCGCGGAAATTGAAATTTATTATAGATAAGTCGACTAAGAAATTGAATATTGATTATGATCATTCTGTGAACGAATTGGCCATAAGATGTAGTGATAATCCCTATTACTTATGTAATCTTTGGGAGAAGCTATCATCTGAGTTAAGCAGAATGAATGTTAAAACTTTCGCACTAGAAAAAGGTGACGAAATATTTAAAATGATAACCCTAGGGAAATTTAAAGAAAAAATGAACAATTATTTAAAGAAGTATGACGTCAATATTTTGTTGTATGAAAAACCTCGAGAAATAAAAAGTAATCCGGAACAATTAGAACTGATTAAATTATATCACGATACACCATGCGGAGGTCATTTTGGAGTCAGAAAAACAATTTTAAAATTAAAACAAAAATATGTATGGAAGAATATGTCTAAAATGGTGAAAAAATATGTGTCAACTTGTGACTTATGCCAAAGAAACAAGCAAATAAAACACACAAAAGAACCGTTAATGAAAACGGACACACCAACAGACAGTTTCAGTGTAGTTGTCATTGACACAGTAGGCCCCTTACGCCCCTCAAACAATTATCGTTACATATTGACAATGCAATGTGAATTAACCAAGTATGTCATAGCCGTTCCTATGGAGACTAAAGAAGCCAAGTCGATAGCAAAATGTTTGAATGAAAACCTAATTTTGCAATATGGGACATTCAAAACTTTGAAATCCGATAGAGGCACTGAATTCGTGAACGATTTGATGAACGAAATGTGCAATCTATTACAGATTGAACAAAGATTTTCTACACCATATCACCACGAAACCTTGGGAACAGTCGAAAGAAACCAAAGAGTTCTAAATGAATACTTTTTGTCTTTTGTAAATGACGATAATTGGAATGAGTGGATACCATATTATGCATTCGCATATAACACAACACCACATGTTGATACAGGGTATTCACCATTCGAACTAATTTTTGGTAAATTACCGACAATACCAGGGGAAAACATAATGAACGCTGAAAAAGTTTATGACTTAGATAACTACGCAAACGAGCTGAAATTAAGACTAAAAATCTCTATTGAAAATGCCACGAAACTAGTAGAACAAGTAAAACTTAAGAGAAGCCAGAACTCTTTGATAAATACAAATAGGATAGACCTTAGAATAGGTGATTTAGTTTTAGTAAAAAGGGAAAATAGAAGAAAAAATCAGCCACCTTACCGTGGTCCCTATAGAATATCAAATATAGATAATTTAAATGTAACATTACAAATAGACAATAAAGAAAAAACTGTACACAAAAATTTATTAAAAAATACCAAATTTAATCATTGTATTTCTAATATGTACGTATTCTAAAACAAACAAAAAAATATACATGTTTATATATATCAACTAGCTAGGTCAGGTTAGGTTATGTGGCAGCCCGATGTATCAGGCTCACTTAGACTATTCAGTCCATTGTGATACCACAGTGGTGAACTTCTCTCTTATCACTGAGTGCTGCCCGATTCCATGTTAAGCTCAATGACAAGGGACCTCCTTTTTATAGCCGAGTCCGAACGGCGTTCCACATTCCAGTGAAACCACTTAGAGAAGCTTTGAAACCCTCAGAAATGTCACCAGCATTACTGAGGTGGGATAATCCACCGCCGAAAAACTTTTTGGTGTTCGGTCGTAGCAGGAATCGAACCCACGACCTTGTGTATGCAAGGCGGGCATGCTAACCATTGCACCACGGTGGCTCAACTAGCTAACCACTTATATCTAATATCACATATCAAAGAAAACTCTGTAAAGCAAAACACAAATTTGTAAACAAACCACTACAATATAACACAATAAATATCATATTACAAAAATGTACCCAATTTGTTCTATGAAACAACCAAATTGTGTACATTTCTCTTAAGGGCGAGGGTGTAGTGTGACCAAACACACTCTCCACTTCTTCCCCCTTATTCTTCACTTACACATGCATTCCCATTAGCATACAGTACTCTATTTTTGATCCACTTGCATTCTCGGTGCATTCATATTTTGTTTTTGTTGACGCAGGTCAGTCACACACTTGGTAGTGACTGAGTTGAATGCACTCAGTGGAGTTCCAATTAGATGTTGGTGGCATGTGACACTTTTCATTGGTTTAGAGTTTCCAGTTGGGATTGCATACATTGTTTTGTAAATAGACCAACTGCATGAACTCAGAATTGAGTCAAATGACCACCAATAGGAATTAAGAAAGGCCTGCATCTCAAAGAAAGTAAAAGTATTGGTAAAATGTAGATCAATTTTTCATAGAAATATATGCATGTATAAGTGAGCTCCATAGTTCTATACTCCATTTATTGAAATAGTATTAGTACATTTTTCACTCAATAGTCAATAATTCTAAGTTCCAAATTTTGTATAAATTCATTGCATTTTCGAAAATAAAATCAGAAAGATATTACACAGAGCCTAAACAACTGGCTTTTATTTTTCTCTTCGTTGAAGTGGCACTGTAGAGTGCCTGCAACAAAAATTAGCTGGTCTAGTGGCGCTCTTAAGCGCCGGCCAAAATTTGGGCAGGTAGGAATTTAGGAATCTCTGCATAAATCCTTTTTTGTATTTTTGTGTGAACACTTGCCTACCTCACGGCAAGCATCCTACCACACGGCAAACATTACAACAGCTTGACGTTGGTGCCCTTAAGAATGTTTCTGTGAAAGGTGGTGACGAAGACATGAAGAATGAAGGTGTCCTTAAAAATGTTGATGCGGAAGCAGAAACGAAGAACAAACAAACAACAACAATTGCCGAAGAAGAATCTCCTGTTAAAAGTACCGATATTCTGATCATAAAAGAGGACAAAATATCTGCTAACGCTACCGCAGCCGACAGAGAGTACAGAAGGAAACTGAGAAGATGTCAAGAAATCGCTGATAGAGTAAAGCACAGGTACATCTCACTTGCCGCCAAAGTGATGGATGTGAAGGAAGGACATCAAATCTCCATTCGCAAAGAAGGAAGAAAAGCACTCACTGCCGGAGTGAAAAGAAGAGGGATGATGATGCGTTGGCGCCGGAAAAAGAAGATCCCGAAAGAGCCCGACCGTGACGTACAGCTATACTTTGGAGCTCGCAGCAGGATGAGAGCTCAAATCCTATGCTCCAAACCTTTGAGCAGTGTTGGTTGTTTATTAAGAAAACAGACATCAGTAGTTGGCTCTACGGTCAATCTGCTAAAAATAACAACAGATTAGGAGTATTTCATTTTACACTTTATGGAGGTAAAGTCTAGATTTGGAAACATTGTTACCACATGTAAAGATCCACATGTAATTACCACATTATGTAAAGATTATTTCTAAATTAGATTATTCCTAAATAATACGTTAATGATTATAAATTTATATAACACAAACATTAGAATGTAATTATATAATACAGTCCACTAACTTAAGAATATAGCCCGGTAGAATGTTGTAGATCTGGGCACTTAGCATTTATTTTTATTATCCTAGTATTAAAAATTCTCAAAATCTCATTTTATAACAATGCTCAAAAAGAGGCAATATTAGACATTATTTGTTCCGGCCGGCAGAATGTTCAAAATAAATATCTTTTGAACATGAATGCGATAACGCCGACAATAGAAATATCTTAGAATTGGTCCCTATCATTAGATAGAGATTAGAGACGTATTTGTTTACTAAGGATCGCCATAAAATCATTGTACTAGTTGATAAGAGCGCATGTGTGTGGTATCTTAATGTAACAAAATAGATAAGAGATAGCTGTGTGCGACGATCAGTTGGTCTAATGCACAGGCAGTTTAGTTTGTAAGAGTATATAAAGAAGAATATTTTTGTAAATAAATTAGTATGAAAAGTATACTCATCTTGTTTGGTTATTAATCAAATAATAGAGTTGGTTTTGGGCGCGATTGCAAATGCGGATTTTGTTGTGAAAGAGAAGATGTTCACATTTGAAACCGATTTTAATTATATATTAGATACTAGTACATATTAAAAAACAGTATCCGTTCTTTCATCCTAATAACATGAATTAACGTCTTCAGTTACAATTATATAATTATTACTTGTTACAGTTTATTTTCATTCTAATTAAGTTGTACAGCAGCATTTTCTATAAAATTCACAATCATAATTAGAATATAAAAAAATTACCATCTGTTTTACAAACATATGTTAGAGATAAATATAATATTTACATAGCTTATTAATATGAAGAATATAAGGGTATCGATATAAAGACAAATTATTTCCTAGGGGAAACATTTTTTATAAAATTAAAAATTAATTTCTGCTTAATTGCACCTACTCGTGATTTTACTATGAAAAATTTAATATATTTATGATGAGTTGAATGTTGCAATTACTTATATCCGTATAGGTATAAACACCTCCAGGGTGAGTCTAATACGAAAAATTTATGTCACCCATGTAACATTTCCATGTATAAATCGGGAAACCAAAATAAATTGTTATTGGAAAGTCGATATCCACACCCTGCAAAAAAAAGAGCAAATTGCAAGATGTATATAATAATAATAATAATTATATATATTAATAAGGATTTCGGTTGGGCCGAATTTCAACAATAACGTATATTGGGAATATGGAAGGGTGTTACAGTTCGCTAGAATCCACATGCATTAACACATCCTTAGAAACCTCTCATGGCGATATTGCATGTATAACCTATGAGATTTGAAATTTATTATATCGACATTGCTGTATTCAGGCACTCAATTGTGTTACAAAACTTTAATATCATAAATAACTTAAATTGGTCTATATAAAACTAAAGATATACAGTAGAGAATGATATTGCCCATATAACGCATATTTTTGGTGGTGGTAAAAGCGCACAATTTCAAATTTCAGAAAATTTCTTAAAATATTGAGTTTATATATCTCAAAATATGGATCTCTATAAACAATGTTGTCACTTATGTATATCACAATGAAAGGTTTATCTCAGTGGGTTTTCAGATTCCAATTGTGATCAATAGAAATCGGCCTATATTTAGTATATACCTAACTGCAGTAAGGTTGTAAAAAAATATATGTTTACGTTTTCAGAACATAGTACAACAAATGGAACCCCAGTAGAGTTCGAATATACAAATCTGGACATTTTGTATCGATCGATTTCGACCATTTTTCTACCCTCCACCATAGGATGGGGGTATATTATCTTTGTCATTCCGTTTGTAACACATCGAAATAACGCTCTAAGACCCCATAAAGTATATATATTCCGGGTCGTGGTGAAATTCTGAGTCGATCTAAGCATGTCCGTCCGTCTGTTGAAATCACGCTAACTTCCGAATAAAACAAGCTATCGACTTGAAACTTGGCACAAGTAGTTGTTATTGATGTAAGTCAGACGGTATTGCAAATGGGCCATATCGGTCACCTTTTACGTATAGCCCCCATATAAACGGACCCCCAAATTTGGCTTGCAGACTCTCTAAGAGAAGCAAATTTCATCCGATCCAGCTGAAATTTGGTACATGGTGTAAGTATATGGTCTCTAAGAACCATGCAAAAATTGGTCCACATCGGTCCATAATTATATATAGCCCCCATATAAACCGATCCCCCGATTTGGCTTTCGGAGCCTCTAAGAGAAGCAAATTTCATCCGATCCTGCTGAAATGCGGTACATGGTGTTAGTATATGGTCTCTAACATCTATGCAAAATCGGTCCATAATTATGACCTCCGGAGCCCCTTGGAAGAGCAAAATTCATCCGATTCGGTTGAAATTTGGTACGTGATGTTAGTATATGGTATCCAAAAACCATGCAGGAATTGGTTCATATCAGTATATAATTATATATAACCCCCATATAAACCGATCCCCAGATTTAACCTCCGCTGCCTTTTAAGAAGCAAAATTCATTCGATCTGGTTAAAATTTGGCACGTGGTGGTAGTATATGATTACATATTAAACAACCATGCCAAAAGTGGTCCATATCAGTCCATAATCATGTATAGCCCCCATATAAACCGATCCCGAGATTTGGTTTTGGAGCCTCTTGGAGGAGCAAATTTCATCCGAGTCAGTTGAAATTTGGTACATTGTGCAAGTATATGGCCGTTAACAACCATGCCTAACTAGGTCCATATCGGCCTATAGTTATATATAGCCCTCAGATAAATCGATCCCCACTCCCACAAAAATTGGTCCATATCAAGCTCCCAATTGTATATAGCCCCCATATAAGTGACCCCCATATTTCAATTCTGGCTCCCTACGTACCATGCAAAAGTTTATATCGATTCGTAATTTGTCTAATATATACCACGTATGGACTAACTCACAATTTAGAAAACGATTTAAGATACCACAACCTAAGTAATTCAATTGTGAATGACAGTCTTTCGTAGAAGTTTCTAAGCTACCCATGGTGGAGGGTACATAAGATTCGGCCTGGCCGAACTTATGGCCATATATACTTGTTTTTTTTTTTCAATTTACTAGGGCGTGATGAGACAAACTTCAATCGTTTGGGATGATCGACATAAACCAATTCTTTGGTAAATATTAACGTCGCATGCGGAGTAAAATCTACAACATCCCAGCAAAAAATCGTCGCTAAAAATGTGGTGACCATGTTGTTTTTGGATCCGGAAGTGGTCAAATATAATTGAAGCATAATTGAATCGATAATAATTATCAATATCAATCATCAATATCGATAATATGATATAGTCCCCATAAAAAAATTTCCAGATTTGTATTTTTGAATTGTCCTGGGTTTCCATTTATTGTACGATGTTATGAAAATTTAGAGCACTCAATATCTTCAATACTATGTTTTTGTTTTTTTGTGGCAGTGTGGAAACAAAATTCATAATTTCTGGAAAAATATTAACTACATGTTTGAAAAAGCGTTTTACCACTTATCCAAATGGAGACAACATCTCATGCGAGTTGTATGAATAATAATATCTTCGTTTTCCAAACTTATTTTTTCATAGAAGTTGCCAAGCTTTCCAATAACTGTTGGAAGATTTAAATGATCGCGTAGGATTTACAATCACTGTCAATAGTTGAAAATGATGAATTTTATAAATTTACCAATGAAACTGGAATCCGTCATATACTCGTACAATGTCATCTAGATATATCCTGGTGAAAAATGCTGAACAGTGAATACGAAGTAGGCGTTAAAAACTTGAATGACCCGAATATATTTATATTATAACAGATTGATAGATATCTGTTTCTAACAAGAATTATATGTATATTTAAAACAGTACATTTTATAACATTAGAATAAAATTAGAAGATGACGAATAATAATAACCTAAAATTTCTTTTTGTATTTTTTATACCCTAAACCACATAGTGGTCAGGGTATAATAAGTTTGATCGGCCAAAAAATGTGCCTACCAGAAATATTGATTTTAGAACCCATAAAATATATACCGATCGACTCAGAATCACCTCCTGAGTCGATCTAACGCTTGGTGTCCGTCCGTCCGTTCGTCTGTCCATGTATTTGTTGTTCACAGGATTCCGGTCGCAATTATCAACCGATTTTGATGAAATTTGGTACAGGGAGTTTTTTGGGCACAAGGACGAACGCTATTGAATTTGGAAGAAATCGGATCAAATTTAGATATAGCTCCCATATATATGTATCGCCCGATTTTTCTAAATTTGGCTAAATGTAGTCTGCTATAGCACTAACTATATGTGCAAAATTTCATCGAAATCGGTTCAGATGTTGATATAGCTCCCATATATGTATCACCCGATTTTGAAAAATTCACCCCTAATAACATTATGTTTGACCATACAGGCCTCATTTCTTAACTGATCTTACTCAAATCTTGCACAAGGTAACCTTTTGTGGTATTAATCAAACCCGCAAAATATTATGCAAATTGGTTCAGATTTAGATATAGCTTCCATATATATGCATCGCTCGATTTTCCCAAATTTGGCCATAGTACTCTTATTTATTAACTAATGTTACTCAAATTTCAAATTTTTATGTACTAGCCGATCGTACTTATACGTACTTGTAGCTTTTACATAAGAATATTGCTCGATTTTTACAAATTTGTATTTATTACCCATACTAATTTAACGATTTTCTCTTTTTTAATAATGGGCTCAATATTAGTGGCATACTAACTCCGTAGGCGCAATATCAACACAGCCAGTGTTGCTAGAACTTGGGGAAATTCCCTATATGTAGGGTTTTTCTAATATTTAGCGTCTTGTAGGGACGTAGGGCCATAATATAGGACATTTTCACTCAACACAATTTGTAATAATTTTTATTTCTATAGAAAAATTTCTCACAAAAATTTGTTTATAGAAACTTTTTCCAAAATTTTATTTTTATAAAGATTTAACCAAAAAGATTACTAATTTGGGTAGAATTCTACCAACTGTGGCAACCGTGGTCGAAATACAAATTTATATTCTAAGTTATATACGTTGCAGATTCATGTTTTAAGATAATAAAGTACTTAGAACCATTTTTGTTTTGTAAAATTTTTTAAATTTAACGAAAAATATAGTAGGGAAAATTGTTTGGGAATGTATAGGAAAGTAGGGAACTTTTTTGTCCTTGTAGGGTAAACCGAACATTTTCCCTGGCAACATTGACTACGAGCTATAGTCAGATTGACACAAAGCACCCATAGACATGTACCCCTTAATTTTCTTAAATATGCAACTGCGGTTTATCTTCCAGACCTATATGTTACCCCACAAATGCTTATGATAACTAATTCTGTAATGGTGGTTTAGGGTATGATATAATCGGCCCCGCCCGACTTTCTACTTTACTTACTTGTTTTTATTAAAATATTGAGTAGTAACGAGTACACAATTCAAAAGGAAGTACGCCTTCCTAAAAGTAATCAAAACTTACATCATTTCGTTTGTCTAAAATTTCGTGCCGAAGGACAGCATTTTCTCTATAATACAAAAGTAAACTTTTCTGAATGTCGTGGAATATAAAAAAATATAGACTAACAATATTTCCTACATAACTTTAAGTCTTCTTTTTTTTATTCCTTAATATTTGCCCTGTAATATAGTCGCTTATTGTAATCATATGTAAAATCTGTTAAAAATTCTGAAATCCTCGAGTGGCAACAATATTTATATCTTCCTGGTAATGAATTCTTTTAAGCCCGAACCTTGTTCTTCTAGCCCCTTAAAATTTTCTCAATATTATCAAAACCCGTTTAATTTGGGATGTTGTAATTGTGAATATCAACAAATGTATACATATAGACTTACCAGTGTTGGGCGCCAATTTTTGTTTCTTGTTCCATCGAAATTTGCCATTGTCTTCACTCGCTCGAATATTTAGAGTATTTGTTTTAAAAAGGGTTTGATTTTAAAATATTTATCCGATTTCAAACTTTGGCTATTCGCTTGTAAACAAACACACGAAAATAATAAATAAATAAATAATAAGCCATAGTACCATAATAAATATGTATGTAAGGCCAAGATCTGGGTGGTTCTTTTTGGGTTGATATAAGCAGTCATTGGTATCGGTTTTATATATAAATTTGTCAGTTATTATAGATACAATTTATTAAACACAATTTTTTTTATCGATTCTTGTTGGTAATTTTTTCAAATATCAATTTACTTTAAACATCGCGAGCACTGATTTTTGTAAATGTTTTTATGTTCGAGTAGCCAACAATTTGTCATAATTTTTTTCACTTAATTTCATAAAGATTTTGGTAAATTTAATTTGAACATATTTGTTCTGATCATGTTCACAGTCAAAAACATACTGTTTAATTCGAATGCCGCAATGGTACCTATATAAGAAAACACACATTAGTCCCATCCGTAAACAAAACATATGGAAAAGAAATTCTAGAATAGGTATAATATTCTTATAAGTCAGGCAGAATTTACTTCAGAGGAATTTTATGATTCATGAAATGTTAGGTACTTATAGTGGATCGGTAATTCCCTTTCATTTAATCGCAAGGGTAATAAGATAACATAGTTCAAGTACCTGCAGTGTTCTCAAGTAACATGATAGTTAACAACAACAACATGTTATATGACAATGTAAATATTTTGGAGTTCTTCCACATTTATGACACATGATATAAATGTGGAAAATTGAAAATATGTTTACATAGACGCGTGGCTTAAAAACCTGAAAAGCATTGCGGATTTTTTGTACATAGGAAATTATTCATAAATGCATACATACATATAATGATACCCTAAATCAACAGCTCAAACAAAAGAGTACATCAAAGACATATTTACACTGAAAAAATGTTTACGTGATATTAAACCCGAAATGAGCTTCTTTAAAATAATGAAATTTAAATCATGATTAGCCACCCAGAAATAAAATTTTGACAAAATTTTCTATAGAAATAAAATTTTGACAAAATTTTCTATAGAAATAAATTTTTTTGTAGATTATTTTTGGCTCTAGTGGCAACCATGATTATGAACCGATATGGACCAATTTTTGTGTGATTGGACCAATTTTGGTATGGTTGTTAGCGACCATATACTAACACCACGTTCCTAATTTGAACCGGATCGGATGAATTTTACTCCTCCAAGAGGCTCCGGAGGTCAAATCTGGAGAACGTTTTATATGGGGGCTATATATAATTATGGACCGATATGGACCACTTCTGGCACGGTTGTTAAAGATCATATACTAACACCATGTTCCAAATTACAACCGGATTGGATGAAATATGCTTTTCTTAGAGGCTCCACAAGCCAAATCTGGGGATCGGTTTATATGGGGGCTATATATAATTAAGGACCGATATGGACCAATTTTTGCACGGTTGTTAGAGACCATATACCAATACCATGTATCAAATTTCAGCCGGATCGGATGAAATTTGCTTCTCTTTGAGGTTCCGCAAGCCAAATCTGGGGATCGGTTTATGTAATTATGGACCGATGTGAACCAATTTTTGCATGGTTCTTAGAGACCATATACCAACACCATGTACAAAATTTCAGCCGGATCGGATGAAATTTGCTTCTCTTTTAGGCTCCGCAAGCCAAATCTGGGGATCGGTTTATATGGGGGCTATATATAATTATGGACCGATGTGAACCAATTTTTGCATGGTTGTTAGAGACCATATATAAACACCATGTACCAAATTTCAGCTGGATCAGATGAAATATGCTTCTCTTAGAGGCTCCACAAGCCAAATCTGGGGATCGGTTTATATGGGGGCTATATATAATTAAGAACCGATATGGACCAATTTTTGCATGGTTGTTAGAGACCATATACCAACATCATGTACCAAATTCCAGCCCGATCGGATGAAATTTTCTTCTCTTTGAGGCTCCGCAAGCCAAATCTGGGGATCGGTTTATATGGGGGCTATATATAATTATGGACCGATGTGAACCAATTTTTGCATGGTTGTTAGAGACCATATACCTACACCATGTACCAAATATCAGCCGGATCGGATGAAATTTGCTTCTCTTTTAGGGTCCGCAAACCAAATCTGGAGATCGGTTTATATGGGGGCTATATATAATTATGGACCGATGTGAACCAATTTTTGCATGGTTGTTAGAGACCATATACCAACACCATATACCAAATTTCAGCCGGATCGGATGAAATATGCTTCTGTTAGAGGCTCCACAAGCCAAATCTGGGGATCGGTTTATATGGGGGCTATATATAATTATGGACCGATGTGGACCAATTTTTGCATGGTTGTTAGAGACCATATACCAACATCATGTACCAAATTTCAGCCGGATCGGATGAAATTTGCTTCTCTTTGAGGCTCCGCAAGCCAAATCTGGGATCGGTTTATATGGGGGCTATATATAATTATGGACCGATGTGGACCAATTTTTGCATGATTGTTAGAGACCATATACCAACACCACGTACCAAATTTCAGCCGGATCGGATGAAATATGCTTCTGTTAGAGGCTCCACAAGCCAAATCTGAGGGTCCCTTTATATGGGGGCTATACGTAAAAGTGGACCGATATGGCCCATTTTCAATACCATCCGACCTACATCGATAACAACTACTTGTGCCAAGTTTCAAGTCGATAGCTTGTTTCGTTCGGAAGTTAGCGTGATTTCAACAGACGGACGGACGGACGGACGGACGGACGGACGGACGGACATGCTTAGATCGACTCAGAATTTCACCACGACCCAGAATATATATACTTTATGGGGTCTTAGAGCAATATTTCGATGTGTTACAAACGGAATGACAAAGTTAATATACCCCCATCCTATGATGGAGGGTATAAAAAATTGAATTAAAAGAACTTCCGGTGTAGTTAAAATGAAGAACTCCCTTGGGAGGACATTTTTGGAAGTGCTTTTAATGTCGTGCCTTCACAAGAACTTCCAAATTTTTTGCTGGGCATATCATCTTTCTTCATATTTTTTATATCAACCACCATAGAATAGTGATGGGGGTACAATATGTTTGTTATTCCGTTGGTAACACATCGAAATATCGATTTCCGACTATATAAAGTATATATTCATGATCCGAAAGAAATTCTAAGACGATATAACCATGTCCTTCTGTCAGTCTGTTTGGCTATCTATCTGTTGTAATCATACTACGTACAGTCTTAAATAATGAAGCAATAGTACTGAAATTTTGCGCAAACTCGTATTTTGGCTGCAGGCAGGTCAAGTTCGAAGATGGGCTACATCGGTCCATGTTTTAATATAGTCCCCATATAAACCGACCTCCCGATTTGGAGTCTTGGGCTTATAGAAATCGTAGTTTTTATCAAATTCGCCTTAAATTGGAAATCTATAGGTATTTTAGCACCATACTCGGAAAAAATTTTCACTAAAAATTTTCCAATTAAAGTCCTAATTGAGTTTTAAAAATATTCAATTAAAAATTTAATTGATTCATCAAATTTTTTAATTGACACAAAAATTAATGGTATCAATTAATTTTTTAATTGGATAAATTTTTTAATTGACTTTCAATTAATTTTTTAATCGATACTATTATTTCTGTGATTGAAGACATTTCAATTTAAATATAAATTGGATCTATTAATTTCGTGATTAAATCGGAAAAAAAGAAATTATGTGTAAAGAGGTGTACCAAAAATGGTGAGTACAGGTCCATGTTTAGGTATAGCCCCCATATAGACCGATCTCCTGATTTTATTTCTTGGGCTTATAGAATCCGTACTTTTGATCAAATTTGCCTGAAATTGAAAATCTAGAGATATTTTAGAACCACAAAGAGGTGTACCAAAAATGGTGAGCATCGGTCCATGTTTTGGTATAACCCCATATAGACCGATCTCCTGATTTTACTTCTTGGGCGTCTAGAAACCGTAGTTTTTATCCAATTTGCCTGAAATTGAAAATTTTGAGGTTTTTGTAGGACTATAAATAGGAGCGCTGGATATATTGTGTATCGGTACTGGTTTTGATATAACCCCCTTAAAAACCGGCTCACCGCCTATAGAACCGCCTATAGACCGCTATAGAAAGCGCCTGATAATGAAAATTGCTTGAAACTGAATGTAAAATTTCCAGATTTTACTTCTCGTAATCATTTAAATAATAGGTGTGCAAAAATCTACAGATTTTAGATCAAGACGTTATTTAATCATTTGCTTGCACACTTACACGAAATGATTATGATTCCTCTAAAACTCAAACAAAAATGGTTTTTATAAATCCAGGATCTGACCTAGTCTTCATAGGTAAAATGTATTTTCGGGAAGCGTACTGGTTGAACTGATCTGCTTGGAAGAATATTTGTCATAAAACTCCCTGCAATTCTATATATTATCAAGTAACCCGCTACGATGAAGAATTTTCAAAGGAAACTATTATATTTGACTCATGGTGGTTATTTAAGATTCGGCCCGGCAGAAATTACTGCTGTATATACTTGTTTTTATTAAATTTAAGATACAAATTTTGGACATTTGCGTACCTCCGTTAAAGTTGAATGTCTTTGAACTAAGACAAATGTTCCTTAAAATAAAAAAAAAAAAACATTTTAATAAAATATTAAGTTTTTAGATTTAACATAAAAACGCTTCAAATATAGGCTAATACTATTATGAGAATTTAGCATCTTTGGTTTAAGTTTTTTTTGTTTTTTTTTTTTTTTTTGAAATTAAGAAAACATTTTGTACTTTGAAGTATCTGTTATAATTTGGATTTTTAAACTGACATTTGTATGTATGTGAATATCTTTATTAATATACCACGAAAAGAGAAAAACATCTAAATGAGACATCCTGGTCTCAGACCCCATAAAGTATATATAATCTGAGTCGTGGTGAAATTCTGAGTCGATCTGAGCATGTTCGTCCGTCTGTCCGTCCGTCCGTCTGTCCGTCCGTCCGTCTGTTTGAATCACGCTAACTTCCAAAAGAAACAAGCTATCGACTTGAAACTTGGCACAAGTAGTTGTTATTGAAGTAGATCGGATGGTATTGCAAATGGGCTTTATCGGACCACTTTTAGGTTTAGCCCCCATATAAACGGACCCCCAAATTTGACTTGCACAGCGTCTATGAGGGGTAAATTTCATACGAGATTTGGTACGTGGTGTTGGTCTATGACCTTGAACAATCGTGTACAAATTGGTCCATATCGGCGCATATATATAGCCGCCATATAAACCGATCCCTAAATTTCATCCGAGATTTGGTACGTGGTGTTGGTCTATGACCTTGAAAAATCGTGTACAAATTGGTCCATATCGGCGCATATATATAGCCTCCATATAAACCGACCCCTAGATTTGACTTGCGGAGCCTGTAGAAGGAGCAAATTTCATCTCATCCGGTTGAAATTTGGTACGTGATGTTAGTATATGATCTATAACAACCACGCAAAAATTGGTCTATATTGGTCCATATTTATATATAGCCCGCTTATAAACCGTTCCCCAGATTTGACTTTAGAGGTATACATTTCATTTCCGACTATATGAAGTATATATATTCTTGATCAGGGAGAAATTCTAAGACGATATAAGCATGTCCGTCTGTCTGTCTGTTTTAATCACGCTACAGCCTTCAATAATGGGGCTATAGTTATCAAATTTAGCATAGATTCGTTTTTTTTTGCAGGCAGGTCTCCCGATTTGTGGTCTTGGGCTTATAAAAACCGTAATTTTTATCCAATTTGCCTGAAATTGGAAATCTAGAGGTATTTTAGGACCATAAAAATGTGTGGCAAAAATGGTGTGTATCGGTCCATGTTTTGGTATGGCTCCCATATAGACCGATCTCCCGATTTTACTTCTTGGGCTTATAGAAACCGTAGTTTTTATCCAATTTCCCTGCAATCGGAAATCTAGAAGTATTCTAGGAGCATAAAGACGTGTGCCAAAAATGGTGAGTATCGGTGCATGTTTTGGCATAGCTCCCATATAGACCGATCTCATGATTTTACTTCTTGGACTTATACAATCCGTAGTTTTTATCCAATTTGCCAGAAATGGGAAATCTAGAGGTATTCTAGAACCACAAAGATGTGTCCCAAAAATGGTGAGTACCGGTCCATGGTTTGGTAAATCCCCAACATAGACCGATCTCCCGATTTTACTTCTTGGGCTTATACAAACCGTAGGTTTTATGCAATTTGCCTCAAATGGTAAATATATAGGTATTTTAGGACCTTAAAAGGGAATGCTGAAAATGATGAGTATAGGTCCATGATATATCCCCCATAAAGACCGATCTTCAGATTTTACTTCATGGGCTTATAGACCCCTTAGTTTTTATCCAATTTGCATGAAATTTGAAATCTAGAAATATTGTAGGCCCGTAAAGAGGTGTGCTGAAAACGGTGAGTATCGGTCCATATTTTAGTAAAGCTCCCATAAGAACGATCTCTCGATTTAAGTCCTTGGGTTTCTAGAAACCGCAGTTTTTATCCGATTTGGCTGAAATTATAAATATATTGGTATTTTAGACTCACAAAAACGTTTATCGGATAAGGCCTCCATATAGACCGATTTCACTTCTTGAGGGTATAGAAGGTGCTCTCATCATGAAAATTGCTTGAAACGAAATGTAAAATTTCCAGATTTCACTTATCGTAATCATTTAAATAATGGGGTGGAAATCTACAGATTTTAAAAAATCAAATCAAGGCTTTATTTCATCATTTTCTTGCACACTTACGAGAGATGTTAATGATTCCTTTAAAACTCAAACAAAAACGGTTCTTGTAAATCCAGAATCTGATATAGTCTTCATCGGTAAAATCTTTAAATTTATCTCCGGGAAGTGTACTGGTTGAACTGCTCTGCTTAGTAGAATATCTGTCATCAAACACCCTGAAATATCAAAGGAAACTATAATATTTGATTCATGGAGGTGGGTATTTAAGATTCGGCCCGGCTGCCGTGTATACTTGTTTTTACTGCTATGTATACTTGTTTTTTACTAACATTGTATTACACAACAGGGTATTAGCTGACTGACAGTTTTTTTTTAGAAGTCTTACAAATTTTGTCCAGATCGAGTCAGATTTATATGTATGTATAGGGGAACAAAAACCATTATATATAGCACCCATCACATTTGACGGATTTGATACGGTATCGAAAATGTGGATCTACAATGTGGTGCAGGGTATAATATAGTCGACCCCGACTGACTTTAGACTTTCCTTACATGTTTTCATATGTTTCGGTGTAAAAATTATATGTTTGGAAATCAAAGTTTTGGCAACTTATTTTTAAGTGCAAGCATATAATATTCACAAACTCGCGACATGTATGTTAATATGTTAGATTAGGTTAGGTGACAGCCCGATGTATCAGGCTCACTTAGACTATTCAGTCCATTGCGATACCACAGTGGTGAACTTCTCTCTTATCACTGAGTGCTGCCCGATTCCATGTTAAGGTCAATGACAAGGGACCTCCTTTTTATAGCAGAGTCCGAACGGCGTTCCACATTGCAGTGAAACCACTTAGAGATGCTTTGAAACACTCGGAAATGTCACCAGCTGAAAAACTTTTTGGTGTTCGGTCGAAGCAGAAATCAAACCCACGTTCTTGTGTATGCAAGGGGGGTATGCTAAGCATTGCACCACGGTGGCTCCCATTGTGTTAATATGATAGATCATATTACGGAAAAATGGAAGTAACCAACTGGCGCCTTAAAAATATATACACACATTGCACCACGGTGGCTCCCACTATGTTAATATGATAGATCATATTACGGAAAAATTGAAGTAACCAACTGGCGCCTTAAAAATATATACAGACAAAAAAAAACGAAAGGAATATATGCAGACAAAGAACATTAAAAGTTTTTTTCTACCAGTGTATGCCTAAGTGTGAACAATACAAACAATATTTTGTTTGGAGCAATCATGAAAATATACTTGCAAGTTTGGTAGTATATGTTACAGAAACTTTTTGTTTTGAGGGTTTATGTATAAATGAATGGTTTAAATTTCATTTAAATATTATTTTTCAATTATTAGCATTTTTTTATATTTAGTAGAAAAAAACTCATTGGACAAAATTGGTATTTTCTTTTAAATAAATTATATTTATATCAAAGAAATTGTTAATACATTTTTACAGCCATTTCTCTAAAATATAGGTTACATAATCGTTCTTATTAAGATCCCTTTTTGGTATATAAGACAATATATTAAAAATTGTAAACTATCTGGGAAAATTGCATTGAGATATTGTTGTATTTTCGTTTAGAGTTTTAGTGTCCTTAAATCTGATGATACATATAAGTATAGTGAAAATTAACTTTAGATCCCAAGGACTGCCAAATAGGTGATGAGAAACTTGATATTGGTTGCAATACATATCGTCCGCCTTGTTGATGTATCTCCAATTTCATTTATTACTGTGCGAATATCCAATGTCAGCCTATAGTAGACTGTTCAATAACATCATCAGAAGCGCCACAACCTGTGAATTACAAAAAATAAGTCTTAATTTAAGTGGAACGTTGTTTTCGTGAAGATTCAATCTACTATAAGAGATGTACTTGCATGATGATTAGTTCGAGACTCCACTTCACAATCCAGGAAATTTTCATCAGAAGGCTCTTACTGTGGGACTTCTTACCATTCTTCTAGAGGAAGCAAATATAGTTTGCTCGTAATGGATGATTGAATCGAATTGCACACCAACTCCAAAGGGTTGATGTTCAACCTCTCGTTCCAAGCAATTCGTCAAATTCGGCGGAACTTTCCTCCAGGGTTTTAAAATAACTGATAAATATAGAATTGGGATGGCTTGTGGAAATATACTCCACTGTTATTTGTTTCTAAGTATGACAAGCGCATGTTACATAAAAGGCATATGTATCCTAATAGCACATACTAAACTTCAATTAAATCGGAGCTCCTCAATGAAGTTCCGACACCCAAATCTGAGTGTCGGTTTATATGTGGACAATATATATTGAGGTGGAACGATATAGACCAAATTTTGCTCATCCAGGAGGCCTCCACATAGGGGGATCGGCTTACATGAAGGCTATATATAATTATGAACCGATATTTTTGCATGGTAGTTGGAGAACATATACTGACATCACATACTGGTAGTTAGAGAGTATATACTGGATGGTACCGGTTCCAGAAATCAAATCTGGGGTAGGTTTATATTGGGGCTATACCTTAAATGTCCCGTTTGAAGTACCATCCGATGTACCCCATGTACAACTACATGTGGGAAGTTTCAATAGCTAATTTCGAGCGGAAGTGAATGTGATTTCAACAGACGGACGGTCATCGATTGATCGACTCAAAATTTCTCCATGACGCAGAATAAATATAATTTATGGGGTCTGAGACCAATACTTCTATGTTTTACAAAACGGAATGATAATGGAAGCAATTTCATTTGCATAAAACTCATCTATATATTCCGATTTATTAATTTATCTAGTGAAAATGATGATGAATATTTCTATTCAGTATCTAGTGATGTATTTTGCACGAAGCTCAACTCCATGTGTGTTACTTTCTTGAAAAAGGTCAACTTCTTATATTTGAAGAAGTATTTCACTGATGTGCAAATAAACTTATTGTCCGTTTGGAGGACAACATCACATATAAAGATCAACTTCACCGCTTCGAAAATCAATTTCACCACTTCGAAGATCAACTCCATCTATCGATGATCAACATCACCTATGCGAAGATTGAATCCATTTTTCGATGAACTGCTTTTGTGAAGATTGACTTCAGCTATATGAAGATTAGCATAGTCACTGCGAAGGTCAACATCCCATTTATGAAGATCAACTTCACGTATGCGAAAATCTACTTCAATTATGAAGATCAACTTCATCGTCAATTTCACGTATGTGATGATCACCTTCAATTATTCGAAGATCGACTTCACTTGACTTATGTGAAGATCAACTTCACCTGGAGGAAAATCAATTTCACGTATATGAAGTTCAACTTCAACAATTTGAGATTCAACTTATTTTGTGTGAAGATCAACATCACATATGAAGAACAACAAATTCGGGGACCAGCTTCATTATGTCGATGATCATGATCAACGAAGATCAACTTCCCATTTATGAAGATCAACTTCACGTATGCGAAAATCTACTTCAATTATGAAGATCAACTTCATCGTCAATTTCACGTATGTGATGATCACCTTCAATTATTCGAAGATCGACTTCACTTGACTTATGTGAAGATCAACTTCACCTGGAGGAAAATCAATTTCACGTATATGAAGTTCAACTTCAACAATTTGAGATTCAACTTATTTTGTGTGAAGATCAACATCACATATGAAGAACAACAAATTCGGGGACCAGCTTCATTATGTCGATGATCAACACCATCTATGCGAAGATCAACTTCACTTATATGAAGATAATCTTTACGTATATGAAGATCAACTTCATGGACGTAATTAAAATCTCCTTTAGCAAGATCAGCTTAAGCTATTCGATAATAATCTTCACTTATAACAAGTCCAGCTTCACGTTCGGTTACAGAACGCTGTGAAGATTAAATTCAACGATGTGAATATCAATTTCTCCTGTGTGAAGGTCAACATGACATATGACGGTCAACTTCACCAACTCAAAGACCATATTCATCTTTTCGATGATCAACATCACTTCAACGATGTGAGTATCTACAGGACCGATTTAAAGATCAACTTTACGATCAATACCAACTATATCTACTCGAAGATCAACTTCATCAATGCGAAGATCAAATGCTATTCATGAAGACCAACTTTACTTATCCAACGACTTGTAGATCAAATTTCCTATCACCACAATCAATTTCACTCTTGTGAAGATCAACTTCAACGATGTGAATATGACGACATGTGACATATGGCGATCAACTTCACCGACTGAAAGACCATCTTAATATTTTCGATAATCAACCTTAATTATAAGGAGATCAACTTTATGCATTTGGAGATCAACTTTAACAATGCACGGATAAAATTCCCATATATGAAGATCAACTTCAAATATGCGAAGGATGCCTTCAACGATTTAAATGTCGATATTCTCTATTGCCGAGATAAATCGATGTAAAGATAAAATTCAATTAGACGAAGATCAAGTTTACTGATGTAAAGATCAACTTCCCCTTTATGCAGAGATTAACTTCCCAACTATACAAATCTATTTCATTTATGTAAAAATCAAGATCAATATTAGCTCTGTTTGTGTGAAGACAAACTTCAACTTCCCATATGAAAATCAACTTCAGCGATTTGAATATCAACTTCTTCTGTGTAAAGGTCAACAAACCATATATGAAGATCAACTTCATTTGTGCGAAGAGCTACTTCAATGATTTAAAGAACAACTTCCCTAATGCCGAAATAAACTTCATTTATGTGAAGATCCACCTCACTTATGCGAAGATTAACTTTACGGTGTGAAGATCAACTTCACCTTTTGGATGGTCAACATCACCTAGGCAATAATAACTTCAGCTTTTCGATCACCAACTTCTCTTAAAAGAAGTCGAATTTCAGCAATGCAAAGATCAAATTCCCGTATATGATGATCAACTTCAACGATGTCAATATCTGCTTTAGCGATTAGAAGACCAATTTCAAGATCAGCATCAAGTTCACGTATGCGAAGATCAACTTCATCAATGCAAAATCAAATACGCATACATGAAGATCAACTTTACTTATGTAAAGATATAATTCAACGATTTAAAAAGCAACTTTCATATCGACCCAACCAACTTCATTATAAAGGTTAACTGCAATGATGTGAATATCAACTTCTCCTGTGTGAAAGTCAGTATGACATATGACGATCAACGTCATCAAGTCATAGGTTGATCATCTTTTCGATGATCGATCATCGATGCAAAGATCAAATTCCTATAAATGAATATCTACTTCGGATATGCGAAGATCGACGATTTGCATGTCGATCATCCCTGGTGCCGAAATAAAGCGATGTGAAAATCAACTGCACTTACGCGATGATTAACTTCCAAGTAACAATCAAGTTCTCCTGCATCAAGACTTACACGTCACTTAGTTAAAGATGAACTTCCCTGAAAACTTCACGAATGTAAAGATCAACTTCACTTATGCGAAGGTCAACTTCTCCTGTATGAAGATCAACTTCAACGATTTGAAGATCAACTTCTCCTATGTGAAGGTCACCAATACATTTAAAGATCAACTTCACCAATTCGAATATCAACTTCATCATTTCGATTAATAATTTCCTTATAAGAAGATCAACTTCATGTTTAAGAATTCCATTGATGCAAAGATCAAATTCCCATATATAATGATCAACTTCAATTATGTGAAGAGCTACTTCAGTGATTTAAAGATCAACTTCCATAATGTCGAAATCAACTTCGCCGATGTGAAGATACATCTCTATAGTTTAGGGTTTGAGGATGACAATCCCCTGTCTGAAGATCAACTTCTTTTTTTTTGTGGATGATCAACATCACCTAGGCGATATTAACTACAGCTTTTTGATAATCAATTTCTCCTGTACGAAGTCCAACTTCACGTTAGTGAAGATCTACTTTATCAATCCTATGACTAAATTCCCATATTGAAGATCAACTTCAACAATGTGAATATCTACTTGGAAAATTCGAAGATAAACTTTTTAGAGCTGAGACCAATTTCGTCCATCTAAAGATCAACTTCACTTATACGAAGATCAACTTCATTTACGCAAATATCAACTTCCCCTGTATGAAGATCAACTTCAATGATGTGAAGTTAAACTGCCCCTGTATGAAGGTCAACTTCTACGATAAGAAGATCAGTTTCTGCTATGTAAAGTTCAACATCACATATAATGTCGAAATCAACTTCGCCGATGTGAAGATACATCTCTATTATGCGAAGATCAAGTTTACGGTTTGAGGATGACAATCCCCTGTCTGAAGATCAACTTCATTTTTTTGTGGATGATCAACATCACCTAGGTGATATTAACTACAGCTTTTTGATAATCAACTTCTCTTGTACGAAGTCCAAATTCACGTTAGTGAAGATCAACTTTATCAATCCTAAGACTAAATTCCCATATTGAAGATCAACTTCAACAATGTGAATATCTACTTGGAAAATTCGAAGATAAACTTTTTAGAGCTGAGATCAATTTCATCCATCTAAAGATCAACTTCACTTATACGAAGATCAACTTCGTTAACGCAAATATCAACTTCCCCTGTATGAAGATCAACTTCAATGATGTGAAGTTAAACTGCCCCTGTATGAAGATCAACTTCAACGATATGAAGATCAGTTTCTTCTGTGTGAAGTTCAACATCACATGTAAAGATCAACTTCACCAATTCGATCATTTCGATGAACAGATTCACTTATAAGAAGGTCCACTTCACGTATACGTAATGGAATTCCATAAATGCAAATATCAAATTCCCATATATGAAGGTCAACTTCACTTATGCCTTTATAAAGATCAACTTAATATTTTTGGATGATCAACATCACCTATGGCAAGATCCACTACAGCTTTTCGTTAATCAACTTATCTTATAAGAAGGCTAACTTATCTATTGTGAAGATCAACTTCATCAATGCAAAGATTATATTCCCATATATGAAGATCAACTTCAACGATGAGAATATCTACTTGAACGATTTGAAGATCAACTTCCCTAGTGGTGAGATCAACTTCACCCTTGTAAAGATCAACTTCACCCTTGTAAAGATCAACTTCACCCTTGTAAAGATCAACTTCACCCTTGTAAAGATCAACTTCACTTATGCGAAGATCAACTTCATTTATGCGAAGATCAAATTCAATGACGTGTATATCTGTATGAAGAACATCTTTATCAATGCAAAGGTCAATTTTCCCATATGAAGATCTACTTCACTTATGAGAAAATCAAGTTAAAACTTCCGCTATATGACGGCATCTACCGCAATATCAATTGCAATTAAGGGAGATAACCTAGTTTGTGGGAAGACCAAAAATGGAGAATATAATGATAGCCAATGTGTAGATTAAGTGACTACGTTTGCAAATATTAACTTCCCCTATGCGTAGATCAACTACAACTATGCGAAGATTAACTTCACTTTTATAAACTATTTGAAGTCCAATTTTTACCTTTATGAACTTGCAATTATGATAGATTTCACATGAAAACGGTAAGATGGTAATGTATATGCAATATAATATATTTCATCCACAACTCCTAAAATATGCAACAAAAAAAATAAATTTTAATGTTTAAGATGATCGTCATTTGTTGAGAATGCCTTGTTAGTTACCTGTAGAATAAACTTTGGATGTAAAGGTTAGATTTCGTGAACAGGAAGTGATTCCATAAACGAGATTTTATCCAATAGCGTGAAGCTCATGTGCACGATCGAAAGAAGCTTTCTGCGATTGAGAACAGTAAATTACCAACAAAAGTGAAATACAGATTAAATGTAAGAAATGAACGAAGCAATAAATTTGATTTGAATTTTGCAGATTGCAACTTCACCATTTTTTGGCGTTTTTTTATCTAAGCTCTGATTTACCGCTAAAAAATCACAGATTTTATGAGAAAATTTTTCGCGACAATTATGCCAGAACTAAATTACTTATCGATGCTGATTTGTGCACGATAGATGCGAGACTGTGAATATGTCGAATTAACAGGGGTTATTGAGGACGGAATTTTGAGATAATTCTAATTCTATAGCAGTACATCATCGGATTCCCTAAGTTTATGAAACAATATAGACAGTCCTGGCAAAAAGAACCACTCAGCTTGAAATATAAATGAATGACTTAGGGGTTGAAGTGTGGATTATGCGAGATGAACTCAGACATGCAGGTTCCATTCCGACTGCGAAATCAGAGTTCTAGAAGTGGATATCCAAACGACAAAACGATGTCTCCAATAGCTCATCTCGATCACTAGTCGGACGAGTGTGAATATATTTACGGAAATCCGAATGAGCATAAACATGGTATGATTTGCATCATGTATTAGATTGAGGGGAAACGGAATATAGTTTTCGTGTCCTAAGTAATGGGAAATGGCGCTGAACTCAAATGAAAGACTGATCGATTCAGCAAAAGTTACAAGGGGATCAAAACCGTAGATCTTCCGACTGAGAGTGCGATGACTATCAGTAAGACCTTATACATTTTGTTGAACATGTCGTTGTAACCTTATAGTTAAGTGATTCGACTTAAAAATGAGTAGCTGTACATGAAAGACAATTTTGTTGGACAAAGGTCTACTTGACTATAATAATTTTGAAACATGAATTATATCGTATGTTTTTAATTTATTGTCTTTTTGCTTCTTGACTGCAAAACTAAACGGCATTGGAAAGTAGGACATGTTTTTCCAAAAATTGTTGTACTTATGCTGAGAAATTGAACACAATTTTAAAAGATTTTGATAGCACACGAAGAAAATAATATAAACAAGCAAATATGGTCGAATGTTCGGACCGAATTTTATGTACCTTCTATATCTTGTCATTCATAATTGAATTACTTGGGTTGTGGTAACAGTTGCAGATGACAAGATGTATTAAACCTTCTAATATTGTCTTCTAAATTCTATGTTAGTCCATATGGAGTCTATGTTAGATAAGAAGGCATACAAAAGGAGTATATAAGTAATATGAATGGCTATGGCTATTTGTTCCTCCATAAGACTCCAGAAGTAAAATTTTGGGGTCGGTTATGAGGGGGCTATATATAATTTGCACGGTTGTTAGAGGCATTAACTTACATCACGTACCAAAATATAACCGAATCGGATGAAATTTCCTCTTCGAAGAGACTCCGATGGTCTGGGGATCCGTTTATAAGGGGGGGCTATTTTCAATTATGGACCCAAATGAACCAATTTTGCATGGTTGTTAGAAGGTATGTACTGACATTTCGTACCACAATTCAACAGTATCGGATGAGATTTGCTCTTCCAGAAGTCTCTATAAGGCAAGTCTGGGGATCGGTCTATCATCACGTACCTAATTTCAAGACAAATCTGGGAGTCGCTTTATATGGGAGCTATACCTAACATCGCTCCGATATGGTCCATTTAAAATATCATCCGACCTACATGTATGATGTTCGAAAGTTAGGGTGATTTCCACAGACGGACGGACGGACATCGCTAGGTCGACACAGAATTTAACCACGACCCAGAATTTATATACTTTATGGGTTCTGAGGCCAATATTTCGATGTTTTGCACGAGGAATTACAAAGTTCTTTTTCGAATAGGTTCTTTCAAAACTTATTTTCAAGCATGAAATGTACTCCTCCAAAAGGCCCCAGAAGTCAAAGCAGGGGATCGATTTTTATTAGGGCAATACAATTATAGAACGATGTAGACCTATTTTTGCATGGTTAGGTTAGTTCAGGTGGCAGCCCGATGTATCAGGCTCACTTAGACTATTCAGTCTATTGTGATACCACATTGGTGAACTTCTCTCTTATCACTGAGTGCTGCCCGATTCCATGTTTAGCCCAATGGCAAGGGAACTCCTTTTTATAGCCGAGTCCGAACGGCGTTCCACATTGCAGTGAAACCACTTAGAGAAGCTTTGAAACCCTCAGAAATGTCATCAGCATTACTGAGGTGGGATAATCAACCGCGGAAAATTTTTTGGTGTTCGATCGAAGCAGGAATCGAACCCACGACCTTTTGTATGCAAGGAGGGCATGGTAACCATTGCACCACGGTGGCTTTTGCATGGTTATGAGAGGGCGTATACTAACATCGCGGAATAGATGAAAGGTGCTCTTCCAAGAAGTTCAGGAAATCAAATATGGGGGTCGGTTTAAATGGTGACTGTATACAATTATGAACCGATATGGACCAATTTTTGCACGATTATTAGAAGCAATATACTGATAATACATACAAAATTCCAGTAGGACGGGATGACATGTGTTCTTCCAAAAGGCTCCGGATCAGTTTATATGGGAGCTATATAATTATTGACCGATTTTTGCATAGCTATTAGATGGCGTATAATAATATCACGAAGAAAATTTCAATCGGATCAGACGAAAGGAGATTGTTAGAAGAAATATACTAAAATCAGTAGAATCGGATGAAATTTACTCCTTCAAAAGGCTACGGAAGTCAAGCCCGGGGATCAGTTTATATAGGAGCTGTACAATTGTTGACCGATATGGACCGGCACAACTCGTTATGCCAAGTTTCAAGTTGACAGACGGAAATATGGACGTCGTTAGATGTCCTCAGAATTTCACCACCACTTAGAATACATAGACCAATATTCCCTATGGTGGAGTGTATAAAAATGGCTCTTTGGGTATTGTCCCGGTATAACATAAAACCTTCGCTTATTCGCCATTGAGCCCTCTATACATTGAGAAATTTTTAAAATATTTCATTGATGAGATGTTGCTTTAGAGCTAAAAGTGTAACTCGGGCAATTGATGAAAATTATTCATATATTCGATTTTCCTCGCTTCTTAATGGATTGCTCTCTCCAGGTCATTTATCTTTAGGTCTTTGAGTCTTCAGTTTTACATGGAATTAGAATTGGTTTCCAATATTTTCACATAGATCCAAAGAGTTAGATCACTGGGAATATACCATACACTCCTTCAGAATAGCTTCAAGTCCCGAATTTGAATTAACTCCAATATGTCGACTTGACTTCAAATTCATCAACCAGTTTTAGCGGTAACTTGTCTTTCAGCATGAAATTAAATCTGGAAACTGAGTAGCCAGAGATTTTCAATTTCCATAAATAGGTTCTTCACCTAAATCTGCAGAAAATTCGACAACAATAGTTTTGTTATTAGTATAGGTGTGACGCGAGGGAAAATTATGATTTCCATCCACATTCTAGGGAATGTGCGTTTCAGCTTGGCTGAATTAAGTTCGATGATTACTTGATCCTTATAGCGTTTGTTCCGTAATTAATGTCTTTAGTTGTTAGATATTTAGTTAGATATTGCCAAAATTTCCAGCGAAATAGTAAAATCAATTAAGGAAATCTTGGACACCGCATCCTTCAATATTCCTCCTCGCGATTTCTTAGAAACTCTACGAATCTTGGGATGCTGTTTCTGCCGTTGGTAGCGTTGCAATTTCCGGACTTTACTTAACTTCACTTTGAAATTTCGAAATTGAAATAATCCAAGACCCTGTCTTGTCTGAAGAAAGAAACAAACTAGAAATGTTAGCAGAAAATATCCTTTATTTATACACGATTTCCATGGATGCTCTTTAGAAACATCCCTTAAATAATTGCATTAGTAAATGCAACATAGGGGATGGTAATGTGATGAATTGGCAACAATTGGCCAAAAGAATGTGGATTTTTTTAAATAAATGTTTATACATCTGGATTTAATTTCTTTGTATTGAAGAACAAATGTGCCCATCTTAGGTAGCCAATTTTTGTTCCATTGTGTATCTACTGCAAGAATTTTTATACATCACATTGATAGTAGGGGTAGTTTAGCAATACCATTGTTAATTTAAAACCCAACAAGATGACTATGGTATAAAGAGAACATCTGCAGATATTCTGAATATAGCAAACTGAATGAGATTTTCTTAAAACGACATTGTTTAGCTAACTAAAACTGCAGCTTGCGTTTATCTTTAAGAATAACTGTAACAAAATGGACAAAATTAGATATCTCTAATGCCAATGGCTGTGGCCTCTTTTCGAGACGAGTCTGAATTGTGGAAGGTAAATTTTATGATGTCAGGGGAACTGTAATAGATAGATAGTCTGCAAAATAAATCGTTTAACGTCTGCCAACTATATAAAATATTTATATTATTGATCAGTGAGAAATTCAAAGATGATTTTTTTACCATGTCCATGTTTATCACGCTGCAGTGCCGATTTGACTCCTTGGGAAGCCGCAATTTTATCCAATTTTCTGGAATTAAAAAAATCTTGAGCCATATTAGGTCTATGAAAGGATACGACAAATTTGGTATATACACTAAGAAATCCGCCAGTAAAATAACACAAAATTTAACATATTTTTATTGCAAAACAATTATTTGTTTGTAGTTAAATTTTTTTTCAACATCTTCCATATCTCAATGAAATTTCCTTTTGTTAAGTATGCCTCAAATATTTTGTGAACTAAACGTGGGTAAAAAATTCAATGACCATACCCATAAGTTCAATATGAACTAACGCAAAAGAAAATTTTCGTGCGATTCCCAAAAATAGTAAGAATGAACTTCTGTATGGTTAAAATGGTCACGATTTGGTGCCAATGATTTTCATCTTTACTTTTAGTTAATTTTTTCTTCTATGAGGTGATGTAGTTTCGTGAGTTGTAGTTAAAAAGTACACCAGGGCATTACATTTTCCTAGTTTTAACAACGCTTTGTTGAAATCTCAAAATTTGGAGTATAATTTAGTTAAATTTTCGCACGAGGTAGTTCATTCTGGCTATAAAACAGTTTACTTTTTTTTGTGTGTATCGGTTTCCCTACTTATCTTCTTGAAAGCATGGAAACCGCAACCCGATTTGCTTGGAAATGATCCATAAAGAGATACGCATTGCGGGCGGGAATCGCAAAAAAGCGGCAAAATGTCAAATTTTCAAAATAAAAAATTGTTAGATGTTCCAATTGAAATTACTTTGGAACATCTTAAATATTACAAATCGAAAGCAAATTTATGCACTTTGCGTATAATGAAGGAGAGCGAAAATTGTAAAATTTCATAATTAATTTTTTTCGCAATAAAAGTGAATAAAGACAACTTTTAAATGTGGATTCTAAGGGGAGAGATAAGTAGTTGAAAATGTATTTGTGGTATCAGCAGTAAATTTGCATTCCTCGCACTTTCGTTACTTTCTAGAAAAGTAAAATACCACACAAAATCGACGAAGAGTTAAGCAAATTAACTAAAATACAAATTTTTAATATAATTTAAAAATGAAGTGTGAAAGCCACAAGAGAACCAAAATAAGGGTCCTATGTCCAAAATTGGAAAAATTGGGCGATACATATATGTGAGAGTTAAATCGAAATCTAAACCGATTTCGATGATTTGTTGCAGGTACAGTTAGTAAATAAGGGTTTTATAGCGATACATATATCTGGGAGCTATATCTAATTCTGAACCTAAATTTTTCACACTTTAAGGGTACTATAAAAATTACTTAGTGTTAAAGGTGAAGACAGAAAATCGGTTAATAATTGCGACCAGAATCCTGCGAACAACAAACACAGACCGACGGAATTGGAATTAGATACCGAAGAAAGTGATATTGGTGGTTAATATTTTTTATACCCTCCATCATAGGATGGGGGTATATTAACTTTGTCATTCCGTTTGTAACACATCGAAATATTGCTCTAAGACCCAATAAAGTATATATATTCTGGGTCGTGGTGAAATTCTGAGTCGATCTAAGCATGTCCGTCCGTCTGTTGAAATCACGCTAACTTCCGAACGAAACAAGCTATCGACTTGAAACTTGGCACAAGTAGTTGTTATCGATGTAGGTCGGATGGTATTAAAAATGGGCCATATCGGTCCACTTTTACGTATAGCCCCCATATAAAGGGACCCTCAGATTTGGCTTGTGGAGCCTCTAACAGAATCATATTTCATCCGATCCGGCTGAAATTTTGTATATGGTGCTGGTATATGGTCTCTAAGAACCATGCAAAAATTGGTCCACATCGGTCCATAATTATATATAGCCCCCATATAAACCGATCCCCAGATTTGGCTTGTGGAGCCTCTAAGAGAAGCATATTTCATCCGATCCGGCTGAAATTTGGTACATGGTGTTGGTATATGGTCTCTAACAATCATGCAAAAATTGGTCCACATCGGTCCATAATTATATATAGCCCCCATATAAACCGCTCCCCAGATTTGGCTTGCGGAGCCTCAAAGAGAAGCAAATTTCATCCGATCGGGCTGAAATTTGGTACATGATGTTGGTATATGGTCTCTAACAACCATGCAAAAATTGGTCCACGTCGGTCCATAATTATATATAGACCCCATATAAACCGATCTCCAGATTTGGCTTGCGAAGCCTCAAGGAGAAGCAAATTGCATCCGATCCGGCTGAAATTTGGTACATGATGTTGGTATATGGTCTCTAACAACCGTGCAAAAATTGGTCCACATCGGTCCATAATTATATATAGCGCCCATAAAACCGATCCCCAGATTTGGGTTGCGGAGCCTCAAAGAGAAGCAAATTTCATCCAATCCGGTTGTAATTTGGAACATGGTGTTAGTATATGATCTTTAACAACCGTGCCAGAACTGGTCCATATCGGTCCATAATTATATATAGCCCCCATATAAAACGTTCTCCAGATTTGACCTCCGGAGCATCTTGAAGGAGCAAAATTCATCCGATCCGGTTCAAATTAGGAACGTGGTGTTAGTATATGGTCGCTAACAATCATAGCAAAATTGGTCCAATTACACAAAAATTGGTCCATAGCGGTTCATAATCATGGTTGCCACTAGAGTCAAAAATAATCTACCAAAATTTTAATTCTATAGAAAATTTTATTTCTAGAGAAAATTTTGTTAAAACTGTATTTGGTTCATAATAAAATTTTCATCATTGTCAAAATTTTATTTCTATAGGAAATTTTGTCAAAATTTTATTTCTATAGAAAATCTTGTTCAAATTTTATTCGGTTCATAATCATGGTTGCCACTCGAGCCAAAAATAATCTACCAAGATTTTATTTCTATAGAAAATTTTGTCAAAAGTTTATTTCTATAGAAAATTTTGTTAAAATTTATTTCTGTAGAAATTTTTGTCAAAATTTTCTTTCTATAGAAAATTTTGTCAAAATTTTTATTTCTTTAGAAAATTTTGTGAAAATTTTATTTCTATAGAAAATTTAGTTAAAATTTTATGTCTGCTTTGTCAAACTGAATTATATACGTATTGGATCGATCTTTTTTGATTTAATATATACCACGTACGGACTTACATGGATGGTGTTAGGAGGTTTTATGATACCTTGCCCTCGGCAAGCGTTACCGCAACGTAAGTAATTCGATTGTGGATGGCAGTGTTTAGAAGAAGTTTCTACGCAATCCATGATGGAGGGTACATAAGCTTCGGCCTGGCCGAACTTACGGCCGTATATACTTGTTAATCTTAATTAAATAAAATTAATTTAGTAAAATGAGAACTGGTTTCTACATCAATTTTTGGCTATATGACTCTTTCTTAATAAGCAAAATAAGCAAACATAAAATAAACTCTATATATAAGTACATTCTGTAGTATTCCAAATGGAATTATAATATACAGATATAATTATGGTTTGAATGAAGTTCTAACTATCACTAACTAACAGAGTTTGCAATCAATTGGACTTTTCCATGGGCCGATTCTGAAAATATAATTTTTGATTTAAGTACACATACGCCATATATCTCTAAGGGCATATCGTCATATCCATGAATTGTTATTGAAGAGGTGTGGAGGGATTTCCACTGTTGTTGTTGTGAAATACCTTTGTAGAAAATGAGTGGACTGAACTTTTTTGATGATACGGTATAAAATTTTAAATTTTTAACGAACGGGCGAAAATAATATCTAGATTGAAATAAAATCCAGATATTATCTGACGAAAACCGTAAAAATTTCAACTTGTGTAGTTTTAGAGAATATCTTCTATATATATCGAACTTTAGGCAATCATCACCATCTTGATGATCAAAAAATGCTCTTGTGAGGATGTATTCATTGGGGCCATAAACAAATGGACTGATATAAACTGTGTAGACATGTATCTTTCTGACTTAAAAAATGTAACATATTAAGTTCGAAGTACACTAAAAAATGCAATGAACCCACCAGATTCCAGGATAATTTTGGTTAAGTTTAGAACATTTTAACTAAATTTACAAACACCGATACCACAAAAGTAAGTAAATATTTTTCCGAGTTCGAGTACAACCGCTAAAATGGAAATTAAATCAGTAAAAGCAGAACTATATTATACATTTAGAGGGGAATGATCCAAGCCAACAATTGGATCAATCCCAAGTGCATCATGAACTCCGCCATACGGAGTTCATGATGGGCTTATTTATGGCAAACTTTTCAATAATCCAAGCAATTCTGAACTATTTTGTGGGAAACTCGAATTTAGTAAATCTTTATGCATTTGTGTACATTTTTCCCTATTTTAAATTAATTTAAGATACGAAAAAAATTATTTAAGCTAGGGATATTTTCTGAAAGCTTAATAATACCATCTACTAAAATATAGTTAAATTGGCCTTAGTTCCGTACACGCAAAAAAATAATTATTTTCCCCAAACGAAGTTTTAGACAAAGTAATATCGTTTCCCATTTGCTTTTCGCTGTAAGAAAGTTTGCTGGGAAGAAAAGTATATACCTTTTGTGATAAACGTTGGTTCTTTTACAGGTTTTGTTTTTACAATTTCATAAAAACTAACTACAAAAAATCTTTTCTGGTTATTTGCATCTTTCCTCTCATCTCTCTCATTTTCACGTGATTTTTTAGTTCTTAGCACTTTTTATACCCTGCGCCTAACTGTGGATCATGGTCTTATAAGTTAGTGCATATGTTTGCAACACCCAGAATGAGACGAGATAGACACGAGGTGTCTTTGGCAAACATGCTGAGGGTGGGATCCTAAGTCGATATAGCCATGTCCGTCTGTTTGTGAAAACATTTTTGTAATCAAAGTCTAGGTCGCAGTTTTAGTCCAATCGACTTAAAATTTGGCACAAGTATGTGTTTTGGCTCAGAATAGAACCCAATTAATTTTGGAAGAAATCGGTTCAGATTTAGATATAGCTTCCATATATATCTTTCGCCCGATATGGGCTTATAAGGCCCCAGAAGCCACAGTTTATACCCTAATTTGCTTAAATGTTTGGCCAATATTTTACTCAGATTTACTTGAAGTAGAATTAACATTAACATTCCAACTGTCTGTACCAAAGTTGGTTGAAATCGGTTCAGATTTTGATATAGCTCACATATATAGCTTTCGCCCGATTTACACTCATATGACCACAGAGGCCAATTTTTTACTCCGATTTAGTTTTAATTTTGCACAAGGAATAGAACTAGCATTGTAGCTATGCGTGCCAGGTTTGGTTGAAATCGGTTTATAGCTTCCATATATATGTTTTTCCGATTTGGGCAAAAATGGCCAAAATACCTACATTTTCCTAAATCGCCACTGCTTATTCGAAAACTTTTAAAAGTGACTCAAATGTTCCTTTATTTCTAATAAATATCTATCGACCGATAAATCATAAATACACTTTTGCGAAGTTGGCTCAAAATTAGTTTAGATTAAATAAAGTTTGTTAAATCGGCTCGTGGGCGCCGCAAGCTATGCTATATTAATATAACTTATATGGATAGTTATCTCTTGATGACAATAACAGTTACGAAGCTCAGTGGATAGTGTGCTGGCTTACAAATTGCATGGTCCGCGGTTCGATTCTCCGTCCAGGCGAAAGGTATAATTTAAAAAAAATTATAAAATCAAATAATTTCTTCTAAATTAATTGTATTACAGAAAAATGTGCTAAGAACTAAAAAACCTCGTGGAAGCGACAAAAATGTGAGGGAAAATGCAATTAACCAGAAAAGATTGTTTTTTGAGTTAGCCTTTATGAAATTGTATCTACATCCTGAAAAAGAATAAACGTTTATCACAAAAAGTATATACTTTTCTCCCAAAGAAATTTCCTTACAGCGAAAAGCAAATGGGAAACGAACTTTGTTTGTCTAAAATTTCGTTTGGGAGGAAAAATAATTGTTTACGTGTAGCTGTTATTGTCATGACACTTAGAGAAATTTTTTAGATCCGCCAATGGAGATACGCCAAATTTTGTATATATCTGGTCATGTGTTGATATAGATCCGAAATAGACCGATAAGTAGGATTTAACTTTTTAAGACACGGAAACCGCATTTTTTTTTTACCTGTAGACTAATTTCACTATTTCAATATTAGTGTGTATTTTGAGAAATTACCTATAGGATGATCAAAATTTATCCATTTCTGTTAATAACCATCCTCCGTACAAATCTGCAGAACTTAAGTCTTAAATCATATAAATGGCGTTATTTTCGTACGATTTTCTTAGACCAAAATTTAGGAAATGTTCTTGTATTTAAAGAATTGAGAAAGAAAACCATTGTATGGGTTCCTTGATAGCGGGTACACTGAAAAAAAAAATATTTACGTGATATTAAAGATTACGCAACCAATTTTAAGATGCGAAAATTTTAATTAAAAGAAAGTTTATAATCTTTGCTTCAAAAATTTTTTTCATTAAATTTAGGACACACATTTTGAAAATTTGCGTCCCTTCGTTAAAGTTGCATGTCTTTAAACTAAGACAAATTTTCTTTAAAGTAAAGAAACACATTTTTGATTTAAAGAAATCGTCCTTAAATTACCTGAAATATTTAATATTTAGATTTAAGACAAAAACTCTTCAAATATAGGCTAAGACTTATTTTGAGGTTTTAGCAGCTTTGGTTTAAAGTTTTTTTTTTTTGGAATTAAGGAAAATGTTTTTTACTTCTAAGTATCCGTCATAATTTGGATTTTTAAACTGGCATATGTTTGTACGTGAATAGCATTATTAATATAGGAAACATAGAATGAAACTTCGATAAATGAGATCTGTATCCTAATTCTAATTTTATAGATCCTAGATTTAAAGCCAGATAGGTCGCAAAAAATTTCCTTATTTTAAAGAACCAGCATTTTTGGCTCGGATTCAATACCGAAATCCTTAAAGGAAAGTCAAAATCTTTGGATCTAAGTAAATTTTTTTTTTGAGTGTATTTAAGATTTATCCAGGTCGAACTTTTTGGCATTCCAAGAAGAGAAATTATTTTTTTTTTAGCGTGTATCATTTGATAATTCATTGTAAACAATTACGCACACCTTCTTATTCAATTTGACATTCCCAGTTGTGGTTGGTGGACTTGTTAATTTAATTATACCATTGCCTCATGATCAGCTATTTTGATCTTTATATTTTTTCTAACATAATTCATTAACTGCATTGCTCCCATTCTGTTAAAAAAATTATATTAAGAAACTAGTTTCGGAAATATATCAAATTGCAATTATGCAAATTAGAATTTTTTCGTCGTTAAATGTCAGAATTATTTGCACATTTCGGTATTTCTCTCTTATGGTTATAATGGATGAGAATTAAGAAGAAATATGCGTTTACACAAAGGTGGGGTAATACTTTATTCTCCATGCAAAAGAAACTCATGTTTTGACGTGATTGAATGTTCATATAACGCCGATTAAGAGAACTTAATATAGAGTATACAAATTGGACCTTAAAAAGTTAGAATTAATTCTAATAGATACATAGAGAATAATTGTCATTATTATACGGTGGTTGCACATAAACTGACAGCATTATCATGTGTTATGTTCTGAAACCAGTACGATTATAGATAAAGGAGAGAGTTTTTTTTTGTAAATTTGAGGATTCTTCAGTACTGTCATTTCAAATTCAATAAGCATGACACGAAAATCTTGTAAAAAAATCTTAAAGTTAGTTAAACATTTTATTTAAAGTGATGTGCTCTTATATAGTCTGAAAATACAACGATTTGGTCTGTTCTTCATGCCGGTAACGAAAATTTTACTTACACATATTACAAAATGTTTTTGGAAATTTGCGTATCTTCGTTAAAGTTCCCTTAAAGTAAAGAAATACATTTTTGATTTAAAGAATCCTTAAAGTAAGCAAAATATTGAATCTTTAGATTTTGGATAAAAACGGTTCACATATACACTAAAATTTATTTTGAGGATTTAGTATTTTTGGTATAATTTTTTTATACCCTCCACTATAGGATGGGGGTATATTAACTTTGTCATTCCGTTTGTAACACATCGAAATATTGTATATATATTCTGGGTCGTGATGAAATTCTGAGTCGATCTGAGCATGTCCGTCCGTCCGTCCGTCTGTTGAAATCACGCTAACTTCCGAACGAAACAAGCTATCGACTTGAAACTTGGCACAAGTAGTTGTTATTGATGTAGGGCAGGTATTGAAAATGCGCCATATCGGTCCATTTTTACGTATAGCCCCATATAAACCGATCCCCAGATTTGGCTTGCGAATCGTCTAAGAGAAGCAAATTTCATCCGATCCGGCTGAAATTTGGTACATGGTGTCAGCATATGATCTCTAACAACCATGCAAAAATTGGTTCACATCGATCCATAATTATATATAGCCCCCATATAAACCGATCCCCCGATTTGGCTTGTGGAGCCTCTAAAAGAAGCAAATTTCATCCGATCCGGCTGAAATTTGGTACATAGTGTCAGCATATGATCTCTAACAACCATGCAAACATTGGTCCACATCGGTCAATAATTATATATAGCCCCCATATAAACCGATCTCGCGATTTGGCTTGCGGAGCCTCTAAGAGAAGAAAATTTCATCCGATCTGGCTGAAATTTGGTACATGGTATTAGTATACGGTCTTTAATGACCATGCAGAAATTGGTCCACATCGGTCAATAATTATATATAGCCCTCATATAAACCGATCCACCGTTTTGGCTTGCGGAGCTCTAAGAGAAGAAAATTTCATCCGATCCGGCTGAAATTTGGTAAATGGTGTCAGCATATGATCTCTAACAACCATGCAAAAATTGGTCTACATCGGTCCATAATTACACATAGCCCCCATATAAACCGATCCCCCGATTTGACCTCCGGAACCTCTTGGAAGATCAAAATTCATCGGATTCAGTTGAAATTTGGTACGTGGTGTTAGTATATGGTATCCAACAACTATGCAAGAATTGGTTCATATCAGTCCATAATTATATATAGCCCCCATATAAACCGATTCCCAGATTTGGTTTTGGAGCCTCTTGGAGGAGAAAATTTCATCATGGTACATTGTGCTAGTATATGGTCGTTAACAACCATGCCTAACTAGGTCCATATCGGTATAGTTATATATAGCACTCAGATAAATCGATACCCAATCACACAAAATTGGTTCATATCAAGTTCGAAATTGTATATAGCCCCCATATAAGCGACCCCCATATTTCAATTCAGGCTCTCTACGTGCCGTGCAAAAGTCCATATCGACTCGTAATTATTTGTAGACTTACCTATACATCCCTTTTTTGTCTAATATGTTATATACAACGAATGGACTAACTCACAATTTAGAAAACGATGTTAAGAAGTTTTAAGATACCACAACACAGGTAATTCGATTGTGGATGACAGTCTTACGTTGAAGTTTCTACGCAATCCATGGAAGAGGGTACATAAGATTCGGCCTGTCCGAACTTACGGCCTTATATACTTGTTTTTGTTTGTTTTTTTTTTTTTTTTTTTTGAATTAGGAAAACATTTTCTACTTTGAAGTATCTGCTATAATTTTGATTTGTAAACTGGCATTTGTTTGTACGTGAATAGCTTTATTAATATACCGTGGACAGAGAATGAAAACTCCATAAATGAGAGATCTGTCTCCTGATTTCATTTTATTGATCCTACACAGAAAAAAATTTCCGTTGTTAAACTAACGCCAAATTTAACTTATTTTTATTGCAAAAAAATTATTTGTTTGTAGTTCAATTTTTTTTTTTTTGCAAAAATTTCCACAGTCCAATGAAATTTTTGTTTTTTTAAGTTTGAGACATTTTATGAACTAAACGCGAGTATAAAGTTCAATGACCGTACACATATGTTCATTTTTATCTGAAACAAATGAAAATTTTCGTACGATTCCAAAACATAGTAAGAATGAACTACTGTATGGTTAAAATGGTCATGATTTGGCGCCAACGATTTTCTTATTTACTTTTAGTTAATTTTTTCTTCAATGAGAGGGAGTAATTTCGAAAACAACAGTTAAAAAGTACAACATGGTACTAAATTTTCCTAGTTTTAACAACACTTCTTGAAAATCTCAAAACATGGAGTACAAAATAGTTCAATTTTCGCGCGAGGTGTAGGTTTAAAACCAGATAGGTCGGTAAAAAATGTCTTTATTTTAAAGAATCCACATCTTTGGCTCAGAATCAATACCAAACTTCTTAAGGGAAAGTCAAAATCAAAGCAAACTTGTTTTTTTTTTTTTTTTTTTTTTTTTTTTTTTTTGTGAAACCATCAAGAAGGAAAATTTAGGTTAATTTTAGAAAAATTAGGTTTATTTTAGAAAATTTTAACTAAACTATACAATTAAGACAATTGATTAGACGTAATTATTTTTCTCTTTTCACATGTAAAAGAAAATTTCGTAGTGTGAAAGAAAGAATTAGAGTTAAAAATTAAATAAAAACAAGTATATACGGCCGTAAGTTCGGCCAGGCCGAAGCTTATGTACCCTCCATCATGGATTGCGTAGAAACTTCTTCTAAACACTGCCATCCACAATCGAATTACTTAAGTTGCGGTAACGCTTGCCGATGGCAAGGTATCTTAAAACCTCCTAACACCATCTACTAAATTGTATGTAAGTCCATACGTAGTATATATTAAATCCAAAAAGATCGATCCAATACGTATATAATTCAGTTTGACAAAGTAGACATAAAATTTTGACAACATTTTCTACAGAAATAAAATTTTAACAAAATTTTCTATAGAAATAAAATTTTCACAAAATTTTCTATAGAAATAAAAATTTTGACAAAATTTTTTATAGAAAGCCAATTTTGACAAAAATTTCCACAGAAATAAAATTTTAACAAAATTTTCTATAGAAATAAACTTTTGACAAAATATTCTATAGAAATAAAATCTTGGTAGATTATTTTTGGCTCGAGTGGCAACCATGATTATGAACCGAATAAAATTTGAACAAAATTTTCTATAGAAATAAAATTTTGACAAAATTTTCTATAGAAATAAAATTTTGACAATTATGAAAATTTTATTATGAACCGAATAAAATTTTAACAAAATTTTCTCTAGAAATAAAATTTTGACAAAATTTTCTATATAAATAAAATTTTGGTAGATTATTTTTGGCTCTAGTGGCAACCATGATTATGAACCGATATGGACCAATTTTTGTGTGATTGGACCAATTTTTGTGTGATTGGACCAATTTTGGTATGGTTGTTAGCGACCATATACTAACACCACGTTCCTAATTTGAACCTGATCGGATGAATTTTGCTTCTCCAAATCTGGAGAACGTTTTATATGGGGGCTATATATAATTATGGACCGATATGGACCAATTCTGGCACGGTTGTTAAAGATCATATACTAACACCATGTTCCAAATTACAACCGGATTGGATGAAATTTGCTTCTCTTGGAGACTTCGCAAGCCAAATCTGGGGATTGGTTTATATGGGCGCTATATATAATTATGGACCGATGTGGACCAACTTTTGCATGGTTGTTAGAGACCATATACCAACATCATGTACCAAATTTCAGCCGGATCGGATGAAATTTGCTTCTCTTTGAGGCTACGCAAGCCAAATCTGGGGATCGGTTTATATGGGGGCTATATATAATTATGGACCGATGTAGACCAATTTTTGCATGGTTATTAAAGACCATATACCAACACCATGTACCAAATTTCAGGCGGATCGGATGAAATATGGTTCTGTTAGAGGCTCCACAAGCCAAATCTGAGGGTCCCTTTATATGGGGGCTATACGTAAAAGTGGACCGATATGGCCCATTTTCAATACCGTCCGACCTACATCGATAACAACTACTTGTGCCAAGTTTCAATCCGATAGCTTGTTTCGTTCGGAAGTTAACGTGATTTCAACAGACGGACGGACGGACATGCTTAGATCGACTCAGAATTTCACCACGAGCCAGAATATATATACTTTATGGGGTCTTGGAGCAATATTTCGATGTGTTACAAACGGAATGACAAAGTTAATATACCCCCATCCTATGATGGAGGGTATAAAAATATCTTTAGTGCCATACGGATTTCAAGAGGGGCGTATTATTGATAAAATTTTGTGGGAGGCACGAAGTTAGTAAATCTTTTCAAGAATGTTGTTTTGTAGGGAATTCTCTTTAATTTTGAGTTTTACGTATTTAATACTGGAAACAAAAATTTTAATTTCTTCGTTTTTTCTGATTTTTTTCATCATGTTATTATAGTCCTTTATAGACGAGTTGAACACTTCCACATTCCATCATGAATTGCGTAGAAAGCTCGGCCAACGTTTGTTATCTACAATCGAATTACTTGGGTTGGGACGGATTAATTACCTACATAAAACAATTAAGTCCTTGATAGGTTTATATAGAGGAGTCTAATTATGAACCTATATTAACAAATTTTTGCATGATTATTAGAGGGAAAACGTTCAACCATATCGGATGAACCGCGAGAAATCAAATATGGTTATCGTTTTACATGTGGGTTAGATATTATTATAGATATGGACCCATTTTTACATGGTTGTTAGAGGCCTTACCAAATTTCAACCGGATCGGATGAAGTTTGCACCTACAGGAAATTATATGTTTATACGGGGGATATATACATATATAATTATGGACCGATGTGGGTCAATTTTTGCATGATAGTTAGAGGCCATATACAAACACCACATACCAAGTTTCAACCGGATCGGGTGAAATTTGCTTCTTCCAGAGGCCCCGCAAATCAAATCTGGGGATCGGTTTATATTTGGGCTATATATAAATATGGGCTATATATAAATATGGGCTATATATAAATATGGGCTATATATAAATGTGGTTGTTAGAAGCCATATACTAACACTAGATCGAATGAAATTTGCTCCTCCAAGAGCCTTTGCAAGCCAAATCTGGGGATCGGTTTGTATGGGGGCTATACGTAAAGGTGGTCCGATATGGCCCATTTGCAATACCATCCGATCTACATCAATAATAACTACTTGTGCCAAGTTTCAGGCCGCTAGCTTGTTTCGTTCGGAAGATAGATCGACTCAGAATCTGTGGTATGAGACCAATATTTCGATGAGTTCCTATATATATGAGAGAAGCGTGTACTCAATTCGAAGCAAATTCGCATTCATACACTGGTAGAAAAATCTTGGTAATGTTAAAGAAATTTGTCATTGAAATTGACGTGACAAAAATTACATAAATACAATGAAGCTTTTCGTTAATGTAATGAATTTTCTATTTAGCTATTCAAGAACAACATATGACAATATTTTTCGGCATAGTTTTGTGTCCTTGGCAGGGATATAGAGCTATTAAAATTATGTCATTTTTATTGGGCTAAACATAGAATCGAGTCGAACACATTGATAATAAAATATTTAATCTCCTGCACGAATAGTTTCGTTATATTTACGAAATTTGTCGTTAAAAGTAATCCAATGAAACAAATTCGTTAATACAACAAAATTATTATAACGACTTTTCTCTAAATCTACGTAACATTTCGCATTAACGAATATTTTCATTGTATAGACAAATACTATAAGTGAGCCTAACATAAGATTACGAATTGCCCTGCTACTTAAGCTATACATATCCCCTTTTGCATGTATGAATTTCTCTTAATTTTACTACTATCCTCGTTTTCAAACTCCATGCATTTCGATGCCAAATTTTAGCAGTTCAGTTAGATTGATCTTTGGGCGGCATTTTCATTTTCACATTAAAGCCTGGAGCTGTCACGTTATGTGAGTTAACAACCATCTTAAAATAGGGCCAGCTATTTATGATGATCGTTTTTCTGACGCAAATGTTTGACATGAATATCATATTCAAGAATTTTTGTTGTTATGTATGTAGGTAAATATTTCATCATGTTTTAAGATAGCAAGAGAAACACTTTTTTTGAAAAATATAAAGAGAGATGCCAAAGGTAAATGACAAGACAACAAACAAAATCTAGACCTAAAATTCCTATATGACATTACATTACTATGAGATTTATATAGAAATTTGTTTTTGAAAATTTACATTAAAACAATATACAAATGGACCATCAAAGCGGTACAAATATCAGTCGAATGAGAAGGTGATCGCAATTTACTCTCCTCTGTCGATTTCCCAAGAGGGGAACAGTATAATTATGCTAGTCTTACTTTATAAAACCATAATAAAATTTTATAAAAAGCTCTTGATATCCCTACAAATACACTTCCATGCTTTTCAGAACTTGTTCACATACATTGTCACCAACCATGCTTTTATCTCACACGCCTGTCCGTCAGATATAGTTCATGATATGAATACCTGGCAAATAGATCTCTCATTACTGTCATGCTAAGTGCAATTTGTGTCGCTGGTTGTCAATTTTTTGAATAGCACATCGAAAGTCACACCTTAGTTTATGGACATTAACACTAATCACGCATACGGTGACGAATATTAAGCAGGAAGAAAATTGCATATTTGCATTATAAGCATTGATGAACATTCACGTCATAGTTCAATTTTTTTCAGTATACGTGTGTTAGTAAACTGAAAAAAAAATAATACGAAAGGTTTGCAACCTAAATTTTAGAACACAATATTAAAAAAATATTTTTTTTAAATTAATGAAATTTTAACTAAATTTATTAATAAATAAATTTATTTATCTCTACTTTAAAATTTTTTTTATTAAATTTACCACACGAATCTTTAAAAATTGTATCCAACGGTTAAAGTGGTATGTCTTTGACATTGGGAAGATTTTCCTTAAATTAAAGAAAAACATTTTTGATACAGAGGTATTTTAAGACCGCAAACAGGTGTGCCGAATATGATGTGTATCGGCCATGGATTGTTATATCCTCAATATCAACCAGTATCCCGATGTGAATTTTTGGGCTTCTGGAAACCGTAGCTCTTATCTGATTTGTTTGAAATTGATATACACACCCAAAAAAAAAGTAACCCCACCGTGGAAGAAAATGTAGGTTTATTTTAGAAAATTTTAACTAAAATAGTTTTCTAATTGCAACATGTTACAAACAAGTTAATACTTTTTGTCAAATTGAAGAAAATTTTTTAAAAATAATTATTTTTTTTCTGTTGTTTAAGAAAATTTCATATGTTGGAAGAGAAAATTGATTTTAAAATTGTTCAAATGTCTTTAGCGCTGTACGAAGTTCGAGACAGGTACAGTAAAATTTGCTCATTTGAGAGACTTATGAACTCAATTTAAGCAAACTTCTGCCATTTTAGGAAAATATGAACTATTTTATTTTTTAGTAAAATTGTCCACTATATTTTTATACCCACCACCATAGAATGGTGACGGGGGTATAATAAGTTTGCCATTCCGTTTGTAACACATCGAAATATCGATTTTCGATTATATAAAGTATATAAATGGTGATACGGTCAAAATTTGGTCAATATAAATAGACGTATTTCTTTCAATTTTGCATTTAAAAAACCTGAACACCCCTCATTTTGAAGGTGTGTGTGTGTAGAATGTTGCTCCTATTTTGATTTTGGAATTCACTCTTCAGTTGTCAAAATGCCGTCCAAGCAAGAAGAGCAGCGTATCAAAATTTTGCTCGCGCATCGCGAAAATCCGAGCTACTCGCACGCAAAGCTGGCAAAATCGCTAAAAGTTGCCAAATCAACCGTTACAAATGTAATTAAAATGTTTGGGGAACGTTTGTCAACAGCCAGGAAGTCTGGATCGGGGGGAAATCGAAAACCGGAAGCCGCTGAGACGACAAAGAGAGTTGCCGGTAGTTTCAAGCGAAACCCTAACCTCTCTCTCCGAGATGCCGCAAATAAGCTGGGTGTATCGTCTACAACCGTGCATCGAGCCAAAAAACGAGCCGGACTATCGACTTACAAGAAGGTAGTGACTCCAAATCGCGATGATAAACAAAATACGACGGCCAAAGCGCGATCCCGGAGGCTGTACACGACGATGCTGACGAAGTTTGACTGCGTGGTAATGGACGACGAAACCTACGTCAAAGCCGACTATAAGCAGCTTCCGGGACAGGAGTTTTATACGGCAAAAGGAAGGGGAAAGGTAGCAGATATTTTCAAGCACATAAAACTGTCAAAGTTCGCAAAGAAATATCTGGTTTGGCAAGCCATCTGTACCTGTGGCTTGAAAAGCTTCCGGGACTGTCAACCAAGAAATTTACATGAAAGAGTGTTTGAATAAACGTCTGCTGCCTTTCCTGAAGAAACACGGTTGTTCCGTACTGTTTTGGCCGGATTTGGCATCTTGCCATTACGGTAAAAATGCCATGGAGTGGTGCAGGTGGTTCCCAAGGACAAGAACCCTCCCAACACGCCAGAGCTCCGCCCAATTGAGAAATACTGGGCTATTGTCAAGCGGAACCTAAAGAAGACCAAAACAACTGCTAAGGACGAGCAGCAGTTCAAGGCAAACTGGCTTTCTGCGGCGAAGAAGGTGGACAAGGTGGCTGTACAACATCTGATGGCAGGTGTCAAGCGCGAGGCCCGGCAATTCGGATTTGGAAAAGCGAAAGCCTAACTGAATATTTTTCCTGAATTTTATACTAATTGAACTTGAAAAAGAAATTTAATTTGATTTTTTAAATAAACGATTTCACCGATTTACACGCGTTTTCCCTTGACCAAATTTTGACCGTATCACCCTTTATATTCTTGCTCAGGGAGAAATTCTAAGACGATATAACGATGTCCATCTGTCCGTCTGTCTGTCTGTTGTAATCACGCTACAGTCTCCAATAATGAAGGAATCGTGCTGAAATAGGAAATCTAGAGGTATTGTAGGACCACAAATACGTGTGCCAAAAATTGTGAGTATCGGTCCATATTTTGGTATGGTCCCCATATAAAACGACCTCCCGATTTGGGGTCTTGGGCTTATAGAAACCGTAGTTTTTATCCAGTTTTTATCGGTCCATTTTGTAATGCCTCAATATAGACCGACTTCACTTCTTGAGGGTGTAGAAGGCGCACTGATCATGAAAATTGCTTGAAACTCAATGTAAAATTTCCAGGTTTTACTTCTACAGATTTAAGATTTCAAATCAAGGCGTTATTTTATAATTTTCTTGCACACTTACAAGAGATGTTAATGATTCCTCTAAAACTCAAACAAAAATGGTTCTTATAAATCCAGAATCTGATATAGTCTTCATAGGTAAAATCTTTAAATTTATCTTCGGGAAGTGTCCTCAAGTCCTCAAGCCCTCCTGAAATTTCAAAGGAAACCCTAATATTTGGTTCATGGTGGTGGGTATTTAAGATTCGGCCCGGCCGAACTTAGTGCTGTATATACTTGTTTTTTAGTAAAATTGTCCACTATATTTTTTTATACAACTTTTTTTCTTATTTTTAGTTCACGTCATTAAAGTTAGCAAAAAATTATTCAAATAGGAACATTTACTCATATTGTGCAAAATTTAACTAAAATCAACTAATCTTCATGAACTAAAATAAAGTTCAGTTGGCATTAGAGCCCCTTTTTTCTGGGTGCAGAGATATTTCAGATCCACAAATAGATGTTTTTGGTACAGCCACAACATAAACCGATCTCCATATTTGATGTTTTTGATCTTCTACACCCCGGAGGCTCCGGAGTTCAAATCTGGGGATGGGTTTATATGGCGGCTATGTATAGTTATGGACCGATATGGACCAATTTTCGCATTGTTATTACCGACCATATTAACACCACGTGCTAAATTTCAAGAATATCGGAGGCTCCGAAAGCAAATCTGGGGATCGATTTATATGGGGCTATATAAATATGGACCAACTTCATTGAATTTTTTGTTTTTTTTTTTTTTTGATTATTAAAGCCAAATTGACCTTAGTAAAACAAAATTTTCGTTCATGTACCCAGCAAAAAAATTTGGAAGTTTTTCCAAAGGCACAACTTTAAAAGCACTTCCAGAAAATGTATTCCCAATGATATTATTTATTTTAACTACACAGGGAGTTCTTTTCATTCAATTTGTTTTTTTTATACCCTCCACCATAGGATGGGGGGTATATTAACTTTGTCATTCCGTTTGTAACACATCGAAATATTGCTCTAAGACCCCATAAAGTATATATATTCTGGGTCGTGGTGAAATTCTGAGTCGATCTGAGCATGTCCGTCCGTCCGTCCGTCCGTCTGTTGAAATCACGCTAACTTCCGAACGAAACAAGCTATCGACTTGAAACTTGGCACAAGTAGTTGTTATTGATGTAGGTCGGATGGCATTGCAAATGGGCCATATCGGTCCACTTTTACGTATAGCCCCCATATAAACGGACCCCCAAATTTGGCTTGCGAGGCCTCTAAGAGAAGCAAATTTCATCCGATCCGGCTGAAATTTGGTACATGGTGTCAGTATGTGGTCTCTAACAACCCTGCAAAAATTGGTCCACATCGGTCCATAATTATATATAGCCCCCATATAAACCGATCCCCCGATTTGGCTTGCAGAGCCTCTAAGATAAACAATTTTCATCCGATCCGGCTTAAATTTGGTACATAGTGTTAGTATATGGTCTCTAACAACCATGCAAAAATTGGTCCATATCGGTCCATAATTATATATAACCCCCATATAAACCGATCCCCCGATTTGGCTTGCGGAGCCTCTAAGAGAAGCAAATTTCATCCGATCCGGCTGAAATTTGGTACATGGTGTTAGTACATGGTCTCTAACAACCATGAAAAAAATTGGTCCACATCGGTCCATAATTATATATAGGCCCCATATAAACCGATCCCCCGATTTGGCTTGCAGAGCCTCTAAGAGAAGCAAATTTCATCCGATCCGGCTGAAATTTGGTACATGGTCTCTAACAACCATGCAAAAATTGGTCCACATCGGTCCATAATTATATATAGGCCCCATATAAACCGATCCCCCGATTTGGCTTGCAGAGCCTCTAAGAGAAACAATTTTCATCCGATTCGGCTGAAATTTGGTACATAGTGTTAGTATACGGTCTCTAACAACCATGCAAAAATTGGTTCACATCGGTCCATAATTATATATAGCCCCCATATAAACCGATCGCCCGATTTGGATTTCGGAGCCTCTAAGAGAAACAAATTTCATCCGATCCGGCTGAAATTTGGTACATGGTGTTAGTATATGGCCTCTAACAACCATGCAAAAATTGGTTAACATCGGTCCAGAATTATATATAGCCCCCATATAAACCGATCCCCCGATTTGGCTTGCGGAGCCTCTAAGAGAAGCAAATTTCATCCGATCCGGCTGAAATTTGGTATATGGTGTTAGTATATGGTCTCTAACAACCATGAAAAAATTGGTCCACATCGGTCCATAATTATATAGGCCCCATATAAACCGATCCCCCGATTTGGCTTGCGGAGCCTCTAAGAGAAGCAAATTTCATCCGATCCGGCTGAAATTTGGTACATGGTGTTAGTATATGGTCTCTAACAACCATGCAAAAATTGGTTCATATCGGTCCAGAATTATATATAGCCCCCATATAAACCGATCCCCCGATTTGGCTTGCGGAGCCTCTAAGAGAAGCAAATTTCATCCGATCCGGCTGAAATTTGGTATATGGTGTTAGTATATGGTCTCTAATAACCATGCAAAAATTGGTACATTATATATAGCCCCCATATAAACCGACCACCAGATTTGACTTCCGGAGCCCCCTTGGAAGAGTAAAATTCATCCGATTCGGTTGAAATTTGGTAAGCGATGTTAGTATATGGTATCCAACAACCATGCAGGAATTGGTTCATATCAGTCCATAATTATATATAACACCCATATAAACCGATCCCCAGATTTGGCCTCCGGTGCCTTTTGGAGAAGCAAAATTCATCCGATCTGGTTGAAATTTGGTACGTGGTGGTAGTATACGATATTTAACAACAGTGCCAAAAGTGGTCCATATCAGTCCATAATCATATATAGCCCCCATATAAACCGATCCCGAGATTTGGTTTTGTGGCCTCTTGGTACGTTTAGAAGAAGTTTCTACGCAATCCATGGTGGAGGGTACATAAGCTTCGGCCTGGCCGAACTTACGGCCGTATATACTTGTTATATTTTTAATAGGTATTTTTAACTTTTTTGTTTCAAATTGGTTAAAAACAGTTTAAGAATTCATAAAATGGTACAAATTATTTAAATTTTGTCGAAAAAAATGCTAAATCCAATCTGAAAAAATTGTGAATTTTTGAATATATTTGAGGTCAAACGTTTCAGACAAGCATTAGAATCCATTAAAAATTATAAAAATTATTTATTTCACAAAATATCACAGAATTTTTGAATTTACATCCAAAACATTGAATTCGGATCACACCTAAAGAAGTGATGCAAATTCAGTGCACCGGCTGTTGAAATGGAGGACTTCCGTCCTATGACAAGGATCCACTTCCGGATCCAAAAATAACATTTTCATTACATTTTTGGCGACGCTTTTTTTGGTGGGTAATGATACCCAGTCTTAAGTCGAGTCACTTAACTATAAGGATAAAACAATTTCATTGACTTTTAGAGAGAGAAAAAACTTTATATCAGAAATGCGATTTCTTTATATCAGAGAAATACATCTTCTATTTTAAGGACATGAAATCTGTGGTCTCGCGGCTATATACTTTTCAGTGCCGATTTCAAAAAATTAAGTAAATATTCGATACATTCAAGAAAATGTATTAGACATAATCATTTTTTTTTTCCTGTGAAACAAAATTTCATTGTTTGAAGGAAAAACTCGAGAGTTCGAAATTGCAAAAACGCATTTACATTGACCTTCTATAACAAAAGGATATTTTAGTAACATTAATCACTCACATAGCATCCGTCTGTTGGATTTATGTTCCCATGCTAGGTTCAATTTTGCATGACCGTCTAAACCAATTTTCATAATTTGTAACGAGCTTATATATGTAAGAGTAATGCTCCATGCCTATTGCGAGGTTTTTCTTTTCATATTTTTTTTTTTGCCACAAAACAGATTTGTTTTGACATTTAAAGTTAGGTGGTGGTTGGTTTAGCTTTTTGTTTTGGCTTAGCTGTAGTTTTTCTCAAGTTTCCTTGTTGCAGCGCTTATTAATCCAAACAAAACTAATTTGTAAGAAAAACTCCAAATTTAATAATCGTGCAAACATATTTGGGTGTAATTTTTGTTCTCTTTTTTTTCGATTGGAATTTCGTTTGGTTACAAGTGGCAGTGGTAATTGGCTTAATTCCAAAAGAAAAAACACGTTTATGACTTAAAGCAGTAGCTGGCTGCCAAAAATTTTTAATTATAACATTATAGACTAATTGCTAATTAGAAGCCAATACTGGAAAATTGTGTCTCAACTAGCAAATCTCTAATGATGATGGTAAACTTGGGAATTTATGGAAAACTAATAAAATTGCTAACTGCTCCAATTAGGTGTGGTCATGCTTCATAAAGTGCCGTTCAAAGAAAGACAGGTACTATTAGGGATTTTAATCGGAATGAAAAAGTCGACTTTTCGACCTTTCAACTATATGGAAGTTTGAAAAGTCGATTTCCATCGTTCGATTTTGAACGTGTAAGAAAAGTCTAAAGTAAAGCGCTGCTGACTATATTAACAGGTTTAACAAAGAAAACACATTTTTTTTTTTGTCAAAATTCGTTTTTATTATTCAACATAGTTCCCTTCAAGAGTGATACAACGATTATAACGACCTTCCAATTTTTTGATACCATTTTGGTAGTTCTCCTTCGGTTTTGCCTCAAAATAGGCCTCAGTTTCGGCGATCACCTCTTCATTGCAGCCAAATTTTTTCCCTGCGAGCATCCTTTTGAGGTCTGAGAAGAAGAAAAAGTCGCTGGTGGCCAGATCTGGAGAATACGGTGGGTGGGGAAGCAATTCGAAGCCCAATTCATGATTTTTTGCCATCGTTCTCAATGACTTGCGGCACGGTGCGTTGTCTTCGTGGAACAATAATTCTTTCTTCTTCATATGGGGCCGTTTTGCTATCTGCTATCTCGATCAACTTCATTTTACGGTCATTCAAAATCATTTTGTGGATTTTTTGATGTTTTCGTCGGTAACCACCTCTTTCGGTCGTCCACTGCGTTCGCCGTCCTCCGTGCTCATTTCACCACGCTTGAATTTTGCATACCAATCAATTATTGTTGATTTCCCTGGGGCAGAGTCCGGAAACTTATTATCAAGCCAAGTTTTTGCTTCCACCGTATTTTTCCCCTTCAGAAAACAGTATTTTATCAAAACACGAAATTCCTTTTTTTCCATTTTTTCACAATAACAAAAGTTGCTTCACAAAAGACGCTCTCTCTCACAAACTAAGTGACTTACAGACGTCAAATTTTGACACGAATCATTTGAAGTTTTTTTTTTCTTAGAAATATAAAATTCTGCGATTGAGGATCGGTTTATCTGGGGGCTATATATAACTATATATCGATACGAACCAATTTTGGCATGGTTGTTATCGACCATATACTAGCGACCATATACATGGTTGTTATCGACATATATACAATGTACCAAATTTCAACCGAATCGGATGAATTTTGCTCCTTCAGGAGGCTCCGGTTTATATGGGGGCTATATATAATTATGGGCCGATATGTACCAATTTTTGCATGAGACCATATACTAACACCATGTACCAAATTTCAGCCAGATAGGATTAAATATGCTTATCTTAGAGGCTCCGCAAGCCAAATCTGGCGGTCCGTTTATATGGGGGCTATACGTAAAAGTGAACCGGTATGGCCCATTTGCAATACCATCCGACCTACATCAATTACAACTACTTGTGCCAAGTTTCAAGTCGAAGCTGTCGACTTTCGGAAGTTAGCGTGATTTCAACAGTCGGATGGACAGATATGCTTAGATCGACTCGAGAATTTCACCACGACCCAGAATATATATACTTTATGGGGTCATAGAGTAATATTTCGATGTGTTACAAACGGAATGACAAAGGTAATATAAGGGGATATCCTATGGTGGAGGGTATACAAATAGCGATTTTTAAATATTTGAGGTCAATTGTTTCAGACAAGTGCATTAAAAAAATATAAAAACTAATTATTTAGGAAAATATGACAAACTGTTTTTAATTCACTTCCAAAACAGTGAAACCCAAATGATGCAAATTTAGTGCAACGGTTGTTTATATGGTAAACATTCGTCCTTTCTGGATCCAAAAAAAAAAAAAACACATTTTTTGGCTATGCTGTTTTTGCAGGGAAGTTCATAAAATAATATTAAGGTCAGGTCGAATTTTATGTAGGCTAAATCGGAGCAAAATTTTGGCCTCTGTGGCCAAAGTGTATATCGGGCAAAAGATATATATGGGAACTATATTTAAATCTGAACCGATTTCAACCAATTTGTACACTATTACAAAAGTGAATTTTTCACTTCCATGGAAGTCTTTTGAAAAAGTGTTGCAAATTACGATTATTTAAAAATTTTTGGTGATTTTTAATGGAAAAAATAAATTTATAAAAAAATATACACACAAAGAAAATTTCATTAAAATTGAGCCAACGAAACGATTTCATTGATATAATGAAACATTTTCATTGCGACAATGAAAATATTCGTTAATAGTACGAAACGTTTCGTTGATTAACAGAAAATTCATTATAATAACGAAAAATGTCGTTATATCAACGAATTTGTTACATTGGGCCAATTTCAATGACACATTTCGTTAATATAACGAAGTTTTTTCTACCAGTGTATGCCAAAAAAAAAACAACAAAATAAAAACGATGTATAACATACAAAAATATTTTTTTTTTAAATAATTAATAAAAAAATTTCCGCTGGTGAGATTTGTATCAGCGTTCTTTATTTTTTCATTAATAATAATAAAGAATTTCTCAAGAAGTAGTTAGAATGTCATGCCGTGATGTCATATTAGGTTCATATCACAAACATTTGAATAGACGTTTTGATGCATCGTGTTCAATGGCGTTTGTTGCTAAGTGTGCTAACGCGTTCTGTTATGGTCAGGTCAAACCCCCTGTGGAACCGAAGAAATTTTTCAATTTGTAAAAATTAGATAATAAGAAAATAAAAGTGTAACAAAAACAAGTAAGGAAAGTCTAAAGTCGGGCGGGGCCGACTATATTATACCCTGCACCACTTTGTAGATCTAAATTTTCGATACCATATCACATCCGTCAAAGGTGTGGGGGCTATATATAAAGGTTTGTCCCAAATACATACATTTAAATATCACTCGATTTGGACAGAATTTGATAGACTTTTACAAAATCTATAGACTCAAAATTTAAGTTGGCTAATTCACTAGGTTGGAACACAATTTTAGTAAAAAACCAGTAAGGAAAGTCTAAAGTCGGGCGGGGCCGACTATATTATACCCTGCACCACTTTGTAGATCTAAATTTTCGATACCATATCACATCCGTCAAATGTGTTTGGGGCTATATATAAAGGTTTGTCACAAATACATACATTTAAATATCACTCGATCTGGAAGAATTTGATAGACTTCTACAAAATCTATAGACTCAAAATTTAGGTCGGCTTATGCACTAGGGTGGAACACAATGTTAGTAAAAAAATATGGGAAACATTTAAATCTGAAGCAATTTTAAGGAAACTTTGCAAAAGTTTATTTATGATTTATCGCTCGATATATATGGATTAGAAGTTTTGGAAAATTAGAGTCATTTTTACAACTTTGCGACTAAGCAGTGGCGATTTTACAAGGAAATTGTTGGTATTTTGACCATTTTTGTCGAAATCAGAAAAACATATATATGGGAGCTATATCTAAATCTGAACCGATTTCAACCAAATTTGGCACGCATAGCATCAATGCTAATTCTACTCTCTGTGCAAAATTTCAACTAAATCGGAATTAAAAATTGGCCTCTGTGGCCATATGAGTGTAAATCGGGCGAAAGCTATATATGGGAGATATATCTAAATCTGAACCGATTTCAACCAAATTTGGCACGCATAGCAACAATGCTAATTCTACTCCCTGTGCAAAATTTCAACTAAATCGGAGCAAAAAATTGGCCTCTGTGGTCATATGAGTGTAAATCGGGCGAAAGCTATATATGGGAGATATATCTAAATCTGAACCGATTTCAACCAAATTTGGCACGCATAGCTACAATGCTAATTCTACTCCCTATGCAAAATTTCAACTAAATCGGAGCAAAAAATTGGCCTCTGTGGGCAAATGAGTGTAAATCGGGCGAAAGCTATATATGGGAGCTATATCTAAATCTGAACCGATTTGGCTGATATTTTGCAAGTTTTTCGAGACTCATAAAATATTCGGATGTACGGAATTTGAGGAAGATCGGTTGATATACACGCCAATTATGACCAGATCGGTGAAAAATATATATGGCAGCTATATCTAAATCTGAACCGATTTTTTCCAAAATCAATAGGGATCGTCTTTGAGCCGAAACAGGACCCTATACCAAATTTTAGGACAATCGGACTAAAACTGCGAGCTGTACTTTGCACACAAAAATACATCAACAGACAGACAGACAGACGGACAGACAGACAGACAGACAGACAGACAGACAGACAGACAGACAGACAGACGGACATCGCTAAATCGACTCAGAATTTAATTCTAAGACGATCGGTATACTAAACGATGGGTCTCAGACTTTTCCTTCTTGGCGTTACATACAAATGCACAAACTTATTATACCCTGTACCACAGTAGTGGTGAAGGGTATAAATATGTGAAACATTTAAATCTGAAGCAATTTTAAGGAAACTTCGCAAAAGTTTATTTATGATTTATTGCTCGATATATATGTACTAGAAGTTTAGGAAAATTAGAGTCATTTTTACAACCTTTCGACTAAGCAGTGGCGATTTAACAAGGAAAATGTTGGTAATTTGACCATTTTTGTCGAAATCAGAAAAACATATATATGGGAGCTATATCTAAATCTGAACCGATTTCAACCAAATTTGGCACGCATAGCAACAATGCTAATTCTACTCTCTGTGCAAAATTTCAACTAAATCGGAGTTAAAAATTGGCCTCTGTGGTCATATGAGTGTAAATCGGGCGAAAGCTATATATGGGAGCTATATCTAAATCTGAACCGATTTCAACCAAATTTGGCACGCATAGCTACAATGCTAATTATACTCCCTGTGCAAAATTTCAACTAAATCGGAGCAAAAAATTGGCCTCTGTGGTCATTTGAGTGTAAATCGGGCGAAAGCTATATATGGGAGCTATATCTAAATCTGAACCGATTTGGCTGATATTTTGCAAGTTTTTCGAGACTCATAAAATATTTGGATGTACGGAATTTGAGAAAGATCGGTCGATATACACGCCAATTATGACCAGATCGGTGAAAAATATATATGGCAGCTATATATAAATCTGAACCGATTTTTTCCAAAATCAATAGGGATCGTCTTTGAGCCGAAACAGGACCCTATACCAAATTTTAGGACAATCGGACTAAAACTGCGAGCTGTACTTTGCACACAAAAATACATCAACAGACAGACAGACAGACGGACAGACAGACAGACAGACGGACATCGCTAAATTGACTCAGAATTTAATTCTAAGAAGATCGGTATACTAAACGATGGATCTCAGACTTTTCCTTCTTGGCGTTACATACAAATGCACAAACTTATTATACCCTGTACCACAGTAGTGGTGAAGGGTATAAATACAAATAAAAATAAAAAGTGAAATTAGAAAACAATGTTGATTTTAGTTTTTTTTTTTAACTTTTTAACAAATGAACTTCCACGGCACAACTTCTATAGCAAAGCAAAGGATCCAAAAATGGAGTTCTTCCGTCCTGTGACAAGTCAAAGTAAAATTCATTGGATATGGTCCACTTCCGGATCGCTGTGTATAAAATGTCCTTAATGTTGCATAAATTGTATAAATATTAGAACAAAATTTTTATCAGTACATAACTAAGATGATTAATTTTAACCTTGCCAAACCAGATTTCTGGTTCTTACATCGATATAGTGCAGAGAATCGCACGTCAGGCTCCGCAGGATTTGACCACTTCTTCTACTTCTTTCCAATGATATAAGTATCAGTACTGCTCATTGTAGCCTAAAGCAATCTCGCACTCCTATCTCCTCATAAAGCATTTCATGAGAAGTTGACTCTTAATCACTGCTTTTTTATTGAATTTTTCAAAAATGTTACCGATTTACTTTTGCTATATCGCCTAACAGATCGTGACATTCGTGTCACATTCAATTTCTTATTTCGCCATCATATAATGGAGCATTTTTATTATTTTAACATAGTTTTCTTCTTCAGGTGCCTGCAGTCGGATGTCATTAAAGTCGTCTATGATCTCGTTGGTGGTCGTTAAAAAAACTATTCCAAATTACATTTTGCTTGCAGTTCCCAACGATTGTGATCAAACATTGTATGTACACCACCATAACGATAACCGCCGCATGATGGGATATGCGCCTATAAGCGCAAGTCCAATAGACATTTTGCTCTAGCTGCTATGGAAATTAACAGATGTAGTTTGGAGCATTTTTATGAGCACACGTCAAATGGTCATATATCTTAAATGGCATCATACAAGTCACAAAGAAGAGCTTCCAGGTGAAATTTTTCATTCCTTCAAATGGAATGGCGGGCGAAGAACGAAGTTGATTCCAAACCAAAAGAAGGTAAACAACGTCAAAAACTCCCACATGGAATTTGCTAACAAATTCCTGCTTTAGGGGAAGACAATGCCACAAAAAAGAGAAAATTGTAACGAAACCTCCCCGTCCCTCTACCATGCCAAAGAAAAAAACTGTTGATCACTTGAACTATATTAATGCTATAACAAGTTTGAAGAGCCTGATATTGTAAGGAGGTTTAATATTCACGTACTGGATATAGAGATTTTCAAAGGAAATTTTGGGTATTGGAAATACTTATTACAGTGAAACCTCTCAGAAGTGGATTCCCGCGATCACCTAACTTTGGTTCACATTTGGGAGGTGTCCAGTTACGAGAGGTTAATTTTAATGTTTTAATATAGCAAACGACTCACGACAATTTTCCACCTTTGAGAGGCGTCTAGTTTTAAGACTGTCCAAGTTTCGGAGGTTTCACTGTATGTTGAGATTTTCAAAGGAAATTTTGGGTATTGGAAATACTTATTACAGTGAAACCTCTCAGAAGTAGATTCCCGCGATCACCTAACTTTGGTCCACATTTGGGAGGTGTCCAGTTACGAGAGGTTAATTTTAATGTTTTAATATAGCAAACGACTCACGACAATTTTCCACCTTTGAGAGGCGTCTCGTTTTCACACTGTGCAAGTTTGGGAGGTTTCACTGTATGTTGGGTCGAGTAAGCGACGCACAAAAAAAGTCTAAATTAGAGATGTGCAAGTGAGTAACATTTTACTCAACCCTCAAGCGGACATATTCTACAAACTCTCACTCCAGGACACTATATTTGTTTATGGAGAACGTCAATATGCTTGGAATTGGTCGCATAGCGAAAATAAGTACATACACACAAAAAAAATAATTCTTTCCTTACAAACGAAATTTTAGACAAACAAATATCGTTTCCAATTTGCTTTTCGCTGTAAGGAAGTTTGTATGCAAGTAGAGGATGCTGATGAGGAATGTGGTAACTACGAAACGTGCGTCCATCCAACCATCTTGCAGTCTATAGGGCTTTGACAAATAAATTTGAAGTGGGAGCCACCGTGGTACAATGGTTAGCATGCCCGCCTTGCATACACAAGGTCGTGGGTTCGATTCCTGCTTTGACCGAACACCAGAAAGGTGGATTATCCCACCTCAGTAATACTGGTGACATTTCTGAGGGTTTCAAAGCTTCTCTAAGTGGTTTAACTGCAATGTGGAACGCCGTTCGGACTCGGCTATAAAAAGGAGGTCCCTTGTCATTGAGTTTAACATGGAATCGGGCAGCACTCAGTGATAAGAGAGAAGTTCACCAATGTGGTACCACAATGGACTGACTAGTCTAAGTGAGCCTGATACATCGGGCTTAGGTGGCAGCCCTATGGAAGAAAACTATATACTTTTTGTGATAAAGGTGAATTCTTTTAAAAGATGTAAATATATAAAATAAAGACTAACTCAAAAAATCTTTTATTGTTAATTACATCTTCCCTTACATCTTTCTCACTTCGACGAGGTTTTGTAGTTCTTATGTAATACAAACAATGTAGAAGAAATTATTCGATTTTAAAAATTTTTAAATTTTACCTCTCGCCTGGACGGAGAATCGAATCGCAGACCATACAGTTTGTAAGCCAACGAACCATCCACTGGTATATGTAGCTGTTATTGCCATCAACGGACAATTATCGCTATAGCCATCAACGCACATACAACGCAAACAGTTATATTTATATAGCATAGTTTTGGGCGCCCACGAGCCGATGTAAAGAAACTTTATTTAACACTAGCTTAGGCACCAATGTTTTTCTACATTATCTGCCACTATTTATACATGTAACTATTATGTTTCCTTTGCTATTTTTAACTTCGTAACCGCTGTTTAATGTTTGTTTTGCATTCTGATATTCGCTACAGAAAAATATTGTTGTTTTTTTTTTAAATTATCTGTTCGACATTATTGAAATCGATTCAGATTCAGCACAGCTGGGTGCAAACCAAATGCTACAATTGCCCAAAATATATATATTTTGAGTTTTTATTTCCTCTTCTTTTATTTGTATTGTTTTCATATCAAATAATTCAAAAACAAATCAACTAAAATATCGTAAACCAAAAATATTTGCGTTTGTAAATAGTGGCAGATTTTGAAGAAAAATACAAAAATGTATTGAAAAACTGCTATATTGTAAAACATATTGTTAAATATGTACATACTAAAACAAGTAAGGAAAGTCTAAAGTCGGGCGGGGCCGACTATATTATACCCTGCACCACTTTGTAGATCTAAATTTTCGATACCATATCACACCCGCCAAATGTGTTGGGGGCTATATATAAAGGTTTGTCCCAAATACATACATTTAAATATCACTCGATCTGGACAGAATTTGATAGACTTCTACAAAATCTATAGACTCAAAATTTAAGTCGGCTAATGCACTAGGGTGGAACACATATTAGTAAAAAAATATGGGAAACATTTAAATTTGGAGCAATTTTAAGAAAACTTCGCAAAAGTTTATTTATGATTTATCGCTCGATATATATGCATTAGAAGTTTAGGAAAATTAGAGTCATTTTTACAACTTTTCGACTAAGCAGTGGCGATTTTACTAGGAAAATGTTGGTATTTTGACCATTTTTGTCGAAATCAGAAAAACATATATATGGGAGCTATATCTAAATCTGAACCGATTTCAACCAAATTTGGCACGCATAGCTACAATGCTAATTCTACTCCCTGTGTAAAATTTGAAATAAACCGGAGTTAAAAATTGGTCTCTACGGTCATATGAGTGTAAATCGGGCGAAAGCTATATATGGGAGATATATCTAAATCTGAACCGATTTCAACCAAATTTGGCAGGCATAGCTACAATGCTAATTCTACTCCCTGTGCAAAATTTAAACTAAATCGGAGCAAAAAATTGGCCTCTGTGGTCATATGAGTGTAAATCGGGCGAAAGCTATATATGGGAGCTATATCTAAATCTGAACCGATTTCAACCAAATTTGGCACGCATAGCTACAATGCTAATTCTACTCCCTGTGCAAAATTTCAACTAAATCGGAGCAAAAAATTGGCCTCTGTGGTCATTTGAGTGTAAATCGGGCGAAAGCTATATATGGGAGCTATATCTAAATCTGAACCGATTTCAACCAAATTTGACACGCATAGCTACAATGCTAATTCTACTCCCTGTGCAAAATTTCAACTAAATCGGAGCAAAAATTTGGCCTCTGTGGGCAAATGAGTGTAAATCGGGCGAAATCTATATATGGGAGCTATATCTAAATCTGAACCGATTTGGCTGATATTTTGCAAGTTTTTCGAGACACATAAAATATTCAGATGTACGGAATTTGAGGAAGATCGGTTGATACACACGCCAATTATGACCAGATCGGTGAAAAATATATATGGCAGCAATATCTAAATCTGAACCGATTTTTTCCAAAATCAATAGGGATCGTCTTTGAGCCGAAACAGGACGCTATACCAAATTTTAGGACAATCGGACTAAAACTGCGAGCTGTACTTTGCACACAAAAATACATCAACAGACAGACAGACAGACGGACAGACAGACAGACAGACGGACATCGCTAAATCGACTCAGAATTTAATTCTAAGACGATCGGTATACTAAACGATGGGTTTCAGACTTTTCCTTCTTGGCGTTACATACAAATGCACAAACTTATTATACCCTGTACCACAGTAGTGGTGAAGGGTATAAAGAGCACGAAAAAATAGCCACTGAGTCCAAATTGCATAAAAATCGGATAGATATTGTTGAAATGGCAAGAGTTTCAAAAATGAAATATTTATATTTGTTGCATACGAAGGGTCGTGGATTCGATCCCTGCTTCGACCGAAGACCGAATTCTGGGTCGATCTAAGCATGTCCGTCCGTCCGTCAGACTGTTGAAATCACGCTATCTTCCGAACGAAACAAGCTATCAACTTGAAACTTGGCACAAATAGTTGTTATTGATGTAGGTCGGATGGTGTTGCAAATGGGCTATATCGGTCCACTTTTACGTATAGCCCCCATATAAACGGACCCTCAGATTTGGCTTGCGGAGCCTCTACGATAAGCATTTTTCATCCGATCCGGCTGAAATTTGGTACATGGTGTTGGTATATGGTCTCTCAAAACCGTGCAAAAATTGGTCCACATCGGTCCATAATTATATATAGCCCCCATATAAACCGATCCCCAGATTTGGCTTGCGAAGCCTCAAAGAGAAGCAAATTTCATCCGATCCGCCTGAAATTTGGTACATGGTGTCGGTATATGATCTCTAACAACCATGCAAAAATTGGTCCGCATCAGTCCATAATTATATATAGCCCCCATATAAACCGATCCCCAGATTTGGCTTGCGGAGCCTCTACGAGAATCATATTTCATCCGATCCGGCTGAAATTTGGTACGTGGTGGTAGTATATGATATTTAACAACCCTGACAAAAGTGATCCATATCAGTCCATAATCATATATAGCCCCCATATAAACCGATCCCGAGATTTGGTTATGGAGCCTCTTGGAGAAGCAAATTTCATCCGAGTCAGTTGAAAATTGGTACATTGTGCTAGTATATGGCCGTTAACAACCATGCCTAACTAGGTCCATATCGGTCTATAGTTATATATAGCCATCAGATAAATCGATCCCCAATCACACAAAAATTGGTCCATATCAAATTCATAATTGTATATAGCCCCAATGTAAGCGACCCCCATCTTTCAATTCTGGCTCTCTACGTACCGTGCAAAAAGTCCATATCGATTCGTAATTATTTGTAGACTTAACTATACATAACTTTTTTGTCTAATATATACCACGTATGGACTAACTCACAATTTAGAAAACGATGTTAAGAAGTTTTAAGATACCACAACACAAGTATTTCGATTGTGGATGACAGTCTTTCGTAGAAGTTTCTACGCAATCCATGGTGGAGGGTACATAAGATTCGGCCGTATATAATTGTTTTAATTAAAAATCCTATACTTTTAAGAAATTTATCTTTAATATTTTGTAAACTGCGTATATTTTTTTGTTTAGTGAAGAGATATACAGATATAGACTATTTTTTGTGGGGTTCTAAAAAAGCGATTATTAAAGTCCGATATTGATCACTACACAGAAGAAAAGCATGCCCGGTTCCAAAGTTTTAGTCTTTACTTTAAAAATTTTGGTATTGATTCCGTGCCAAAGAAGCGGAGAATACAAGTAAGGATACTTTTAAGACACAATTCTCTTTTAAATTTGGGTTTTGTGTACTTGCTTCTAGGAAGAAAATTTTAATTTTTCGATTTTTTAGCTTTTTTTCTTCATATGCTATCAAAGTCCTTTAAAAACGAGTTAACAACAACTTTATTTTCCAAATAAAGACTCTAAATACTTCCAGTAGAAATTATGTATGTTTCAAGTAAAAACGTCTTTAAAATAAAGTATTGAAAAACATTTCCTGTGTTTGAACGATTTTTTGCTTTGTAGTCAAGATGCAAAAAAACAACAAATTTAAAGACAAGTTCATTAAATTTAAAGAATGTTTCTGAATTATTAAAGTTAAGTTGACCTTAGCCCAAACATTTTTTATTTCATGTTATGATACCCATTTTTAAATCAAATCACTTAATTATAAGGACAATACGACTTCATTGAATAGTTTATTGACTTTTGGACAAGGAAAAAAACTTTATATTAGAGAAATACGTCTTCTATGCATTAGCGTAGCTAGACAATTTTCCTAGGGGGGGCTATAGCCCCCCTAGCTAAAAATTTATAGACTGAACTTATAGGTTCAATTATTGTTTTATTTCATAAAAAAGAATACAATAATAGACATCAAAATAATATATAATAAAGCAACTAAAAGTAGTTCCACACTTTTCCCAGCAAAAAAATTGGGATTTGTTTTAAAGGCACAACTTTAAAAGCACTTCCAAAAATGTCCTCACAAAGAAGTTAATTATATTAACTACACAGGAAGTTTTTTACTTCAGTTTTTTCATATTTTAATTTTTTATTTTCTTTTTTTAAATTGTTTAAAAAAAGAGTAAGGATAAATAAAATGGTAAAAATTATTCAAATTGTGCCACAAAAATGCTAAATCCATTATAGAAAAATCGATAATTTTTGAAAATATTCAAACAAGCGTTAGAATGCATTAAAATATAAATATTTATGCATTATTATAAATATTTATATAATTCTAACAAAAGTTCAACAAAAAATCAAAAAAAAAAAAAACGAATAAATAAAAATTATTTATTTGGGGAAATATCACACAACTATATGGATCACACCGTAAGAAGTGATGCAAATTTATTGCAACGGCTGTTGAAACGGTGGACATTCGTTCTATGACGAGTTCCTATTACATCGCTTCTCCGCCAATTTTGCACCACTTCCGGACCCAAAAAGAACATTTTCACTTCTTTTTTGGTGACGCTTTTTTGCAGCATTATTAAGATATTAATTTATGAAAGAAAGCTTTACAGCCTGTTTATGTATGTGGAATGAGCTCTGTGGATCGACTAAAATGGAAACGAACAGCTGAATTTATAACCAAAAATCAGCTGTTTCTATGCATTTCAGTATATCGATTGAACTCGTTCGACATACAGAAACAGGCTGTTAGTTATTCAACTAAACCATAAGTTCAATCACAGCTCTATTTCATAAATATCAGACTTCAAACATTTCGATCGCCAACTGCTACCACAACCCAAGTAATTCGATTGTGCATGAAAGTCTTTAGCGGAACTTTGTGCGGTTGTATATACTTGTTTAATTTTTATAAAAATGTAAAATCGTAAATAGGTTTTCAAATTCTGGGGGGGCTACATTTTTTCTGGGGGGGTCTAAGCCCCCTCCCCAGAGGCCTTCCTACGCTTATGCTTCTATGCTAAGCAAAATTTGCATTCGTATTTTAAAGATATGAAATCTTTGGCCTCACGACAATATTTTTTTCAGTGTAGGTGATTAGAATACGGATACTGACATCACATACCGAAATTAAATTCGATCGGTTGGAATTTAGCATCATTTTCACTGCCGGATGGACAAATACTATATCGAGTCGTTGCTACTTTATTGGTGTAAATTTTGGGATAATTCCATTTGATATGCAGTTTACCCTCTATCTCACCCACAAAACTGCCTCAAGTTTGGTAAACGCAATAAAATAAAGTTTAATTCTTAATCTTTGTTAAGGCCAATTTAAATTACTTGGACGTGTTGAGACAATTTAAATTCTTTGCCTAAACATGCAAAGAGAATGAGAAAAAAAAGCACAACCATCAACATGCAGAACTCCTCTAGTTAAGAAATGTTTATGATATTTTATGTTAAAAAGTTTTTAGGGAAACATTAGGTCATGCAAGCATGCATTTCACCACAAAAGAACAATAAAATGTTAAAACATCATCAACATTTAAAGCTAAAGTGTTGAAAATGTTTTTCTTTTGTTCCCTGAGATATGGTGGCGGTGTGGCAGCACCGATCTTTTACGAGTACTTGGGAGCCCATCCACAATCATCTCCGCTGGTTCAGTTTGTTAAGTTTATCTGTTGAAGATTACACAGCTATTAAGGAAACAAGTGCTAAGCATCTGTTGTTGTACCAGCTTACTTGATGACTCTGCAAGGAAATCAGGGAATGAAGTGGGGAGAACTTTAAAGAGACATGAATAAATGAAGATGAGGAAGCAAAACTGTTACCTAATGATGCAGCTAAAACAAATAATGCAATTTGAGTAGATTTGCTAACAAAACAGAACATTTATAATAAAGACTCAGCAACAGGTTTGGAGTGATGGATCATGTTTGCTTAATTGCAGATGGATAAAAAGGTTGAAATCTCCATAAAGTTAAAGTTAGGTTATGGTGGCAGCCCGTTTTATTTCAGACTCATTTAAGGTATGTACAACTCTCGTGAGTGCATGTTAACCTTTAAAATTTTTCGTGCGCAAGTGGGGATTTTTTTTTGATTTTTTTTAAGTTCTACCAAAATTACCGAGCATGAAAAATGTCCGTCCTCATTGGGCGTGACCGTAAGAAAAAAATTACTCCCGTGTACATCTCTAATATGGGGACATTGGAATAAATATTTCACCAAGATGAGTATCTAATTATTTTCCAGGAGCATTTTTAAAATATCTGGATAAGGTCTTTGGAAAATACTTTTAGTATGATTTTATATTCATATCTTAAATCTGCTAAAAAAAAATTTGATTTCTTTTAAATCATTTCCAATGTGACCGTATACAAATGAACACGCTTCAGAACGAATATAGGCATTTTCAAGACGAAACGATGACAAAGTACCTTCGGGCTTAGCAAAGTACTTCGTTCTGGCAAACGATCGTACACGAACAAATAACCACCTAAGACGAATAATGAATACAATACATCGGCCTAATTTCGAGAGACCATAGGTCTTAGAGTTCTAGCACTGAAATCCTCTGGCTTAATGATCTCTCTGAGATTTTCAGGTCTGAAGTTATACCACTGACACTTTCGGAACAACAGTTGCACCACAGCTCCCTTGCGTATTAGATAGTAAATTAGGTTAGGTTAGGTTAGGTTAGGTTAGGGGTAGCCTGATGTATCAGGCTCACTTAGACTATTCAGTCCATTGTGATACCACATTGGTGAACTTCTCTCTTATCACTGAGTGCTGCCCGATTCCATGTTAAGCTCAATGACAAGGGACTTCCTTTTTATAGCCGAGTCCGAACGGCGTTCCACATTGCAGTCAAACCACTTAGAGAAGCTTTGAAACACTCAGAAATGTCACCAGCATTACTGAGGTGGGATAATCCACCGCAGAAAAACTTTTTGGTGTTCGGTCGAAGCAGGAATCGAACCCACGACCTGGTGTATGCAAGGCGGACATGCTAACCATTGCACCACGGTGGCACCCTAGCTAGTAAATTAGATTTCTTGGGTAGTCATCAGTAATATTAAAATAGATCATACTAGAGTGAGGCATAGTGCACACAGATCCCGGGAAATTAACGTTATGTAGATTTCTACACCAAAGGCTCCAAATTGGATAGACAAGTAGGTTTCGGAGTATATTCTAAAGACCTGGAGCTTAAAATAGTGAAAATATTATCTAATCACTGTAATATTTTTAAGAGGTGGCAAATTTTCTGTTTCAACCAATTTTGGCATAAATATATACTCAGATTGTCAACCTGTAATAAAATCTTTGGACTCTTTGTTCCTTAACTTCAAAACGTACGACGCAAATCTCTCAACGAGATAGCAGTTTCTACGACAAACTTTTAATTATTTGTACCATTTTATCATTATACCCTCCACAATAGGATGGGGATATATTAACTTTGTCATTCCGTTTGTAACATATCGAAATATTGCTCTAAGACCCCATAAAGTATATATATTCTGGGTCGTGATGAAATTCTGAGTCGATCTGAGTATGTCCGTCCGTCCGTCTGTTGAAATCACGCAAACTTCCGAACGAAACAAGCTATCAACTTGAAACTTGGCACAATAAGTTGTTATTGATGTAGGTCAGATGGTATTGCAAATGGGCCATATCGGTCCACATTTACGTATACCCCCCATACAAACGGACCCCAAAATTTGGCTTACAGAGCCTCTAAGAGAAGCAAATTTCATCCGATCCGGCTGAAATTTGGTGCATGGTGTCAGCATATGATCTCTAACAACCACGCCCAAATTGGTCCTCATCGGTCCATAATTATATATAGCCCCCATATAAACCGATCCCCCGATTTGGCTTACAGAGCCTCTAAGAGAAGCAAATTTCATCCGATCCGGCTGCAATTTGGTACATGGTGTTGGTATATGGTCTCTAAAAACCGTGCAAAAATTGGTCCACATCGGTCCATAATTATATATAGCCCCCATATAAACCGATCCCCAGATTTGGCTTGCGGAGCCTCTAAGAGAATCAAATTTCATCCGATCCGGCTGAAATTTGGTGCATGGTGTCAGCATATGATCTCTAACAACCATGCACAAATTGGTCCACATCGGTCCGTAATTATATATAACTCCAATATAAACCGATCACCAGATTTGACCTCCGGAGCCTCTTGGAAGACCAAAATTCATCTGATTCTGTTGAAATTTGGTACGTGATGTTAGTATATAGTATCCAACAACCATGGTTCATATCAGTCCATAATTATATATAGCCCCCATATAAACCGATCCCCAGATTTGACCTCCGGTGCCTTTTGGAGAAGCAAACTTCATCCGATTTGGTTGAAATTTGGTACATGGTGGTAGTATATGATATTTAACAACCATGGCAAAAGTGGTCCATATCAGTCCATAATCATATAGCCCCCATATAAACCGATCCCGAGATTTGGTTTTGGAGCCACTTGGAGGAGCAAATTTCATCCGAGTCAGTTGAAATTTGGTACATTTTGCTAGTATATGGCCGTTAACAAACATGCCTAACTAGGTCCTTATCGGTCTATACTTATATATAGCCCTCAGATAAATCGATCCCCAATCACACAAAAATTGGTCCATATCAAGTTCATAATTGTATATAGCCCACATATAAGAGACCCACATATTAAAATTCTGGCTCTCTACGTACCGTGCATATCAATACGTAATTATTTGTAGACTTACATATACATACCTTTTTTGTCTAATATATACCACGTATGGACTAACTAACAATTTAGAAAACGATTTTAAGAAGTTTCAAGATACCACAACCCAATTAATTCGATTGTGGATGACAGTCTTTCGTGGAAGTTTCTACGCAATCCATGAAGGAGGGTACATAAGATTCGGCCTGGCCGAACTTACGGCCGTATATAAAGGGTGATTCTTTTGAGGTTAGGATTTTCATGCATTAGTATTTGACAGATCACGTGGGATTTCAGACATGGTGTCAAAGAGAAAGATGCTCAGTATGCTTTGACATTTCATCATGAATAGACTTACTAACGAGCATTTGTCGAATTTTCAGTGAATGGGCCCTAGAAAAGTTGGCAGAAAATCCGCTTTTTTATCGACAAATTTTGTTCAGCGATGAGGCTCATTTCTGGTTGAATGGCTACGTAAATAAGCAAAATTGCCGCATTTGGAGTGAAGAGCAACCAGAAGCCGTTCAAGAACTGCCCATGCATCCCGAAAAATGCACTGTTTGGTGTGGTTTGTACGCTGGTGGAATCATTGGACCGTATTTTTTCAAAGATGCTGTTGGACGCAACGTTACGGTGAATGGCGATCGCTATCGTTCGATGCTAACAAACTTTTTGTTGCCAAAAATGGAAGAACTGAACTTGGTTGACATGTGGTTTCAACAAGATGGCGCTACATGCCACACAGCTCGCGATTCTATGGCCATTTTGAGGGAAAACTTCGGAGAACAATTCATCTCAAGAAATGGACCGGTAAGTTGGCCACCAAGATCATGCGATTTGACGCCTTTAGACTATTTTTTGTGGGGCTACGTCAAGTCTAAAGTCTACAGAAATAAGCCAGCAACTATTCCAGCTTTGGAAGACAACATTTCCGAAGAAATTCGGGCTATTCCGGCCGAAATGCTCGAAAAAGTTGCCCAAAATTGGACTTTCCGAATGGACCACCTAAGACGCAGCCGCGGTCAACATTTAAATGAAATTATCTTCAAAAAGTAAATGTCATGGACCAATCTAACGTTTTAAATAAAGAACCGATGAGATTTTGCAAATTTTATGCGTTTTTTTTTAAAAAAAAGTTATCAAGCTCTTAACAAATCACCCTTTACTTGTTTTTAATCTGTTTTTAAACATATGAAAGAAGCAAGATATAAAAAATTTAATCAAAAGATATTTTTTGCTAATTAAAATAAAGAACTTTTTTGGGGGGAACATTTTTGGAAGTGCTCGCAAGTGCTTTTAAAGTTTAGAACAACTTCCATTTTTTTTTGCTGGAAACCTAACCTAAAACCGACGAAACTACTGCCGACCCCGAAGCTACCAAACCCGAGACAAATGCCACTCTTCAACAAATTCCGAAGCTGAACATTAAGCTAAACGAGGAATCACTCCGAGGGAGTCTCTTCAGCGTTTTATGACAGTTTATGAAACATGAATCACCTGATACCCGCTGAAAATGCAAAGGAATCACAAAGCTATTCAAATTTAGATATATCAACTATTTTTGTTACAGCATGTAGCGTTGCTATTTCAAAATTCATCATACTAAAATTGAAGAGTGCTCGCACAATCAGCACTTGTAGCAGCTACATGCAACTACTTCTGGTTGTTGCCACTAAAACGAAATACATGAAACGTTGCCTAGTCTCAACGTGGGAGTTTTTCTTCGTCTTTGATTCGTGCCCATTATGCCAGTATTGGCACTTACCCAACTAGCCACAGTTTCTTATCAATAAATTTGTTTCAAATAAACTTTTTGGCATTGTCCATAATTGTTATTTTATTTGTTCATGTTATGTTGACTATGTTCATAATGGAAATTATCTAGCAATTAAATTTCACATTACATTAAATAAAAAAAAAACAAACGAAATAAAAATTAATTATTTGGTGGCTGTCTGTCAAGCTCGTAGACATAAAAGCAATTGACACAACACAACTTCTTTGGACATCATCACATCACAGTCGTGTATGTTAACGGCTAAAAGATTAATTAAAAATGTTTACATGATGAGCTTTTAGCTTAGTTTTTGTTTACAACATTTTAGCTATAAAGGTTTGGAGTTTGTTTCTTAAGTCTTTTGTTTTGTCTATGTCGGTTTTGTCCATGTGAAGAAGTTTGCTATTATTTAGGGCTAATACATAAAATGTTTTGATTATTTCGAATGTTCGGTTCACATTGCAATTGTTTGATCTCAAATTGAAAAATTAGCTATGGATTTTTGATTTTAATATCAGTTTAATTTGTTCTAGTTGGCATTTTAGTTTATGTTAAATATACACATAGATTCTATAACAAATATGAGGTCATATATTTTGTGTTTTGAAAAGTTTTTGCATTATAGCTTTCGCACATATTACATTTTTTCTCAAGGTTCCATACTGAATAAATTATATATAAAATGCCTATGTGTATACTCAAATGCCTATTTGTACTAATGATGCCTACATGCAGAGAAGAAACATGATTGCCACAATCATATTCGAAGAGCAAAATAATATGAAAGCAGCTATTTTTGCGGCGACCATGTAACATTTTAACCATGTTGGCTCAGTGAACATGGTTCTAAGAAAAATACAATTGTCCTCATCTAAAATGTTATTATATTGATAAAAAGAATTTTGTTTCCATTAAAAGACAATGGTCACGATCTAAAATGTTATGTTATTCGTCAAAAATGTTTTTCTTCTAGTTAAAAGAACAACCTAAAATGTTTTGATTTTTATGAAAAAACTTTTTTCGTCGTCGAAAAGAGGACGCCACTTGAGAAAAGAAAACACAAAATCAACTTTATTTGTTTTTATTTATTTATAAACTAATTCAATGTTTATTTGTATTTATAGTGTCTTGCAAGCAAACTTCACATATTTTTACACACTCTAGTTTGGTTCAATTTCAACAATAAGTAATCATTCCATATTTACTTCATGCCCATCAAATGTACAAACGCAGACATCATGTAACTGCAAATAAAAATAAATTATACCATATATCAAAATGCAGAACAAAAACCAGGTATATTTTTTTCAATTACACTTTCCTTTTTTGTATTCACATAAAACCACGTGCCATTTCTGAATAAATAAATTAACACAAAACACAATAATTCCGTATTCTCCGTCCATTCCAACAAACAATCAACACACGACTGACGCGCAAAATGAAAATCGTGTGTACCTGCTCAATGTTTTTATAAAATTGTTATTTTTGAATGGAATTTATAATAAGGATAAAACGCCATTAGTAAAACGTCATTTTCATCATCTTTGACGTTTAACTACGAAGTAGAGACTAATTGATCCAGAACAAGCCTGACCTTTACTGTGACTCTATCTATATTTTAATTGTACACGAAATTGGGGTCTCTAGATTCTTATGAGGAAAAAGATTGAAGTTACAACACCTAGGCACTCTAAAATACAATAAGAAACGATGTGGACATCCTTCATTTTGTGTCAGTTACCCTGTACACCCAAAAAGCATATTTTGTTTAAGTGTCCTGTAATACAACATATTATGTTTTGGACATTACATAAACATTGTATAAACATGCATATGTTTCAAAAAAAATTTCTGAGTTTTACTGGAATTTGAAAAAAAATACTTGAAAAGTTTACCGATACATATCTCGGCAGACGTGAAATTTGCGATAAAATATTTGCAACTATTATTCAAAATTAAAAACAAAAAACGAAAAAATTAAAAAAAATATTTTTTTTTAATGTTATCTTATTTTTATACCCACCACCATAGAATGGTGACGGGGGTATAATAAGTTTGTCATTCCGTTTGTAACACATCGAAATATCGATTTCCGACTATATAAGGTATATATATTCTTGATCAGGGAGAAATTCTAAGACGATATAACGATGTCCGTCTGTCCGTCTGTCTGTCTGTCTGTTGTAATCACGCTACAGTCTTCAATAATGAAGCAATCGTGCTGAAATTTTGCACAAGCTCGTCTTTTGTCTGCAGGCAGGTCAAGTTCGAAGATGGGCTATATCGGTCCAGGTTTTGATATAGTCCCCATATAAACCGACCTCCCGATTTGGGGTCTTGGGCTTATAGAAACCGCAGTTTTTATTCAATTTACCTGAAATTGGAAATCTAGAGGTATTGTAGGACCACAAATACGTGTGCCAAAAATTGTGAGTATCGGTCCATATTTTGGTATAGCCCCCATATAGACCGATCTCCCGATTTTACTTCTTGGGATTATAGAAACCGCAGTTTTTATTCAATTTACCTGAAATTGGAAATCTAGAGGTATTGCAGGACCATAAATACGTGTACCAAAAATTGTGAGTATCGGTCCATGTTTTGGTATGGTCCCCATATAAAACGACCTCCCGATTTTACTTCTTGGGCTTATAGAAACCGCAGTTTTTATTCAATTTATCTGAAATTGGAAATCTAGAGGTATTGTAGGACCACAAATATGTGTGCCAAAAATTGTGAGTATCGGTCCATATTTTGGTATAGCCCCCATATAGACCGATCTCCCGATTTTACTTCTTGGGCTTATAGAAATCGCAGTTTTTATTAAATTTACCTGAAATTGGAAATATAGAGGTATTGTAGGATCACAAACACGTGTGCCAAAAATTGTGAGTATCGGTCCATATTTTGGTATAGCCCCCATATAAACCGATCTCCCGATTTGGGGTCTTGGGCTTCTAGAATCCGAAGTTTTTATCCTATTTGCCTGAAATTGGAAATCTAGAGGTATTTTCAGGTCACAAAGAGGTGTGCCGAAAATGGTGAGTATCGGTCCATATTTTAGTATAGCCCCCATAAGAACGATCTCCCGATTTAACTCCTTGGGTTTCTAGAAACCGTAGTTTTTATCTGATATGCCTGAAATTGTAAATATTCTGGTATTTTAGGCTCACAAAAACGTGTATCGGATTAAGTTTTTATCGGTCCATTTGGTAATGCCTCCATATAGACCGACTTCACTTCTTGAGGGTGTAGAAGGCGCACTGATCATGAAAATTGCTTGAAACTCAATGTAAAATTTCCAGATTTTACTTCTACAGATTTAAGATTTCAAATCAAGACGTTATTTTATAATTTTCTTGCACACTTACAAGAGATGTTAATGATTCCTCTAAAACTCAAACAAAAATGGTTCTTATAAATCCAGAATCTGATATAGTCTTCATAGGTGAAATCTTTAAATTTATCTTCGGGAAGTGTCCTCAAGCCCTCCTGAAATTTCAAAAGAAACCCTAATATTTGGTTCATGGTGGTGGGTATTTAAGATTCGGCCCGGCCGAACTTACTGCTGTATATACTTGTTTTAAATGAAATCGGAAATACTGAAATCGCATCACATCTGAAGAACTCATGCGAAATGAATGAAGCGGATGCTTAAAAACATGACTTCCGTTCTATGACATGTCCATGTAAAGTTCAATGCTTCTAAGCCAATTTTGCACTACTTCCGGATCCAAACGAACATTTTTCCTTGCACAATAAAGCGATACTCGATGCACGTTATTTAAGGCTAGTTTAGACTATTCAATCAATTGTGATACCACAGTGATTAACTTTTCTCTTGTCACTGAGTGCTGCCCGATTCCATGTTTAGCTCCAAAAGGGGCATTACTGTGAAAGCACTTAGATAAGCTTTGAAGCACTGACTAGTTTTACTGAGAAGGGATAATCAATCTCTGAAAAATTCTTTGTGTTCGGTCGAAATTAGAATTAAACCCATGAACATTTGTGTGAAAGGCTAACATGCTAGGCATTGCTGCACGGTGAAGTTGTACACGCTCACAAAAAATCGCTTCTGTAACATATACTCCCAAACATATTTTGCTTCAAGCATATATATTTTTGGGTATTGCCCAAACATTTATATGTTTGATCTCTTCCAATATATAATATGTTTGAAAGCATATTGGTCTAAACAATATATGTTTGGGTAGTCTAAGTTCCAAACATTTTGTATTTTTGCATCCAAATTCAATAATGTTGTCTTTCAAAAAACAATATGTTATTATGTGAACATATAATATGTTTGGAAGCATTTTGCACCCAAAAATATTATATGCTTAAAAAAATATTCTCCCAAACAATATTGTGCTGAAAATTTTATTTATTTATTTATATATTTACAATCATAATGAATTATGAAAATAAACAGGTAATATAGGTGCTAACAACATAGGTTTTCGACCTGAATGCTCAAAATTTTGTTTCTGCCCAATTGTATATTCCCCCACATCTTTCTCACTTCCACGAGATTTTTTAGTTCTTAGCACCTTTTTCTGTAATACAAACATTGTAGAAGAAATTATTCAATTGTATGATTTTTATACCCTCCATCATAGGATGGGGGTATATTAACTTTGTCATTCCGTTTGTAACACATCGAAATATTGCTCTAAGACCCCATAAAGTATATATATTCTGGGTCGTGGTGAAATTCTGAGTCGATCTAAGCATGTCCGTCCGTCCGTCCGTCCGTCCGTCCGTCCGTCCGTCCGTCCGTCCGTCCGTCCGTCCGTCTGTTGAAATCACGCTAACTTCCGAATGAAACAAGCTATCGACTTGAAACTTGGCACAAGTAGTTATTATCGATGTAGGTCGGATGGTATTGAAAATGGGCCATATCGGTCCACTTTTACGTATAGCCCCCATATAAAGGGACCCTCAGATTTGGCTTGTGGAGCCTCTAACAGAAGCATATTTCATCCGATCCGGCTGAAATTTGGTACATGGTGTTGGTATATGGTCTCTAACAACCATGCAAAAATTGGTGCACATCGGTCCATAATTATATATAGCCCCCATATAAACCGATCCCCAGATTTGGCTTGCGGAGCCTAAATGAGAAGCAAATTTCATCCGATCCGGCTGAAATTTGGTACATGGTGTTGGTATATGGTCTCTAACAACCATGCAAAAATTGGTCCACATCGGTCCATAATTATATATAGCCCCCATATAAACCGATCCCCAGATTTGGCTTGCGGAGCCTAAAAGAGAAGCAAATTTCATCCGATCCGGCTGAAATTTGGTACATGGTGTTGGAATATGGTCTCTAACAACCATGATAAAATTGGTCCACATCGGTCCATAATTATATATAGCCCCCATATAAACCGATCCCCAGATTTGGCTTGCGGAGCCTCAAAGAGAAGAAAATTTCATCCGATCCGGCTGAAATTTGGTACATGATGTTGGTATATGGTCTCTAACAACCATGCAAAAATTTGTCCATATCGGTCCTTAATTATATATGGCCCCCATATAAACCGATCCCCAGATTTGGCTTGTGGAGCCTCTAAGAGAAGCATATTTCATCCGATCCGGCTGAAATTTGGTACATGGTGTTGGTATATGGCCTCTAACAATCATGCAAAAATTGGTCCACATCGGTTCATAATTATATATAGCCCCCATATAAACCGATCCCCAGATTTGGCTTGCGAAGTCTCCAAGAGAAGCAAATTTCATCCAAGCCGGTTGTAATTTGGAACATGGTGTTAGTATATGATCTTTAACAACCGTGCCAGAATTGGTCCATATCGGTCCATAATTATATATAGCCCCCATATAAAACGTTCTCCAGATTTGACCTCCGGAGCCTCTTGGAGGAGCAAAATTCATCCGATCCGGTTCAAATTAGGAACGTGGTGTTAGTATATGGTCGCTAACAACCATACCAAAATTGGTCCAATCACACAAAAATTGGTCCATATCGGTTCATAATCATGGTTGCCAATAGAGCCAAAAATAATCTACCAACATTTTATTTCTATAGAAAATTTTGTCAAAAAGTTATTTCTATAGAAAATTTTGTCAAAATTTTATTTCTAGAGAAAATTTTGTTAAAATTGTATTCGGTTCATAATAAAATTTTCATCATTTTCAAAATTTTATTTCTATAGAAAATTTTGTTCAAATTTTATTCGGTTCATAATCATGGTTGCCACTCGAGCCACAAATAATCTACCAAGATTTAATTTCTATAGAAAATTTTGTCAAAAGTTTATTTCTATAGAAAATTTTGTTAAAATTTTATTTCTGTAGAAATGTTTGTCAAAATTTTCTTTCTATAGAATATTTTGTCAAAATTTTTATTTCTATAGAAAATTTTGTCAAAAGTTTATTATACCCTCCATCATAGGATGGAGGTATATTAACTTTGTCATTCCGTTTGTAACACATCGAAATATTGCTCTAAGACCCCATAAAGTATATATATTCTGGGTCGTGGTGAAATTCTGAGTCGATCTAAGCATGTCCGTCCGTCCGTCCGTCCGTCCGTCCGTCCGTCCGTCTGTTGAAATCACGCTAACTTCCGAATGAAACAAGCTATCGACTTGAAACTTGGCACAAGTAGTTGTTATCGATGTAGGTCGGATGGTATTGAAAATGGGCCATATCGGTCCACTTTTACGTATAGCCCCCATATAAAGGGACCCTCAGATTTGGCTTGTGGAGCCTCTAACGGAAGCATATTTCATCCGATCCGGCTGAAATTTGGTACATGGTGTTGGAATATGGTCTCTAACAACCATGAAAAAATTGGTCCACATCGGTCCATAATTATATATAGCCCCCATATAAACCGATCCCCAGATTTGGCTTGCGGAGCCTCAAAGAGAAGAAAATTTCATCCGATCCGGCTGAAATTTTTTACATGATGTTGGTATATGGTCTCTAACAACCATGCAAAAATTGGTCCACATCGGTCCATAATTATATATAGCCCCCATATAAACCGATCCCCAGATTTGGCTTGCGGAGCCTAAAAGAGAAGCAAATTTCATCCGATCCGGCTGAAATTTGGTACATGGTGTTGGAATATGGTCTCTAACAACCATGAAAAAATTGGTCCACATCGGTCCATAATTATATATAGCCCCCATATAAACCGATCCCCAGATTTGGCTTGCGGAGCCTCAAAGAGAAGAAAATTTCATCCGATCCGGCTGAAATTTGGTACATGATGTTGGTATATGGTCTCTAACAACCATGCAAAAATTGGTCCATATCGGTCCTTAATTATATATGGCCCCCATATAAACCGATCCCCAGATTTGGCTTGTGGAGCCTCTAAGAGAAGCATATTTCATCCGATCCGGCTGAAATTTGGTACATGGTGTTGGTATATGGCCTCTAACAATCATGCAAAAATTGGTCCACATCGGTTCATAATTATATATAGCCCCCATATAAACCGATCCCCAGATTTGGCTTGCGAAGTCTCCAAGAGAAGCAAATTTCATCCAAGCCGGTTGTAATTTGGAACATGGTGTTAGTATATGATCTTTAACAACCGTGCCAGAATTGGTCCATATCGGTCCATAATTATATATAGCCCCCATATAAAACGTTCTCCAGATTTGACCTCCGGAGCCTCTTGGAGGAGCAAAATTCATCCGATCCGGTTCAAATTAGGAACGTGGTGTTAGTATATGGTCGCTAACAACCATACCAAAATTGGTCCAATCACACAAAAATTGGTCCATATCGGTTCATAATCATGGTTGCCAATAGAGCCAAAAATAATCTACCAACATTTTATTTCTATAGAAAATTTTGTCAAAAAGTTATTTCTATAGAAAATTTTGTCAAAATTTTATTTCTAGAGAAAATTTTGTTAAAATTTTATTCGGTTCATAATAAAATTTTCATCATTTTCAAAATTTTATTTCTATAGAAAATTTTGTCAAAATTTTATTTCTATAGAAAATTTTGTCAAAATTTTATTTCTATAGAAAATTTTGTTCAAATTTTATTCGGTTCATAATCATGGTTGCCACTCGAGCCACAAATAATCTACCAAGATTTAATTTCTATAGAAAATTTTGTCAAAAGTTTATTTCTATAGAAAATTTTGTTAAAATTTTATTTCTGTAGAAATGTTTGTCAAAATTTTCTTTCTATAGAATATTTTGTCAAAATTTTTATTTCTATAGAAAATTTTGTCAAAAGTTTATTTCTATAGAAAATTTTGTTAAAATTTTATTTCTGTAGAAATTTTTGTCAAAATTTTCTTTCTATAGAATATTTTGTCAAAATTTTTATTTCTATAGAAAATTTTGTGAACATTTTATTTCTATAGAAAATTTTGTTAAAATTTTATTTCTGTAGAAAATTTTGTCAAAACTGTATGTCTACTTTGTCAAACTGAATTATATACGTATTGGATCGATCTTTTTTGATTTAATATATACCACGTATGGACTTACATACAATTTAGAAGATGGTGTTAGGAGGTTTTAAGATACCTTGCCATCGGCAAGCGTTACCGCAACTTAAGTAATTCGATTGTGGATGGCAGTGTTTAGAAGAAGTTTCTACGCAATCCATGATGGAGGGTACATAAGCTTCGGCCTGGCCGAACTTACGGCCGTATATACTTGTTTTTATTTTAATGTTACCTTTTGCCGGACGGGGATTCGAACAGCGGACCACACAGTTTGTAAGGATCAAAGAAGTAGCTGATCAATTGTCCAAGGAAAAATAAAATGTTAATTTTGTAATAACAATCAACAACCACCAACTTAATTCAATATCGCTCCCTGTTAAATAACGCTCCAAGCTACTAAACACATATATGTTTATATGCTATTTCTAAATTAATATATGTTTGCATCCAAGCATATTATATTTACAAACATAATATGTTCTAACATATTAACATATATGTCCCAAACATGTTATGCTAGTTTATGAACATTATATGCTTGCACTCAAAAATATTGTGTTTAAAAATTTGTGTTCCAAACATATAATGTTTATAGCCAAACATATGAAAAACAGTCTTTTTCATCCGTGTGGGTGAATTCAAGCGAGACCGTAGAGCACTCGAAAACGATTTTCGTGGAGGTCGTCCAAATCAGTTTTTGTTCCGGAAACCTTTGATACTCTGCACCAACTGATATTGCAAGATTGTCTTGTAATTTATCGTGGGACTGAGGCACCCTTAGGCATTAATGGAACCAGGATATATTTAATATGGGATGAACAGTGGTACAAAACAATTTGTTTGTCAGTTGTCTTCCAAGAAATCAGGAAAAGCAACCACCGAAAACGGACCATTCGTACCTCACACATTCTTACCTCACACATTTCTTCAAACAACCAAGTCTGTACTACCAAATGGTCCTGACTTGGAACCGGATATCTTCTCTTTATTCCCGTACGTAAAAAATGAGATGTCAACGTTTTTCGACACCTGAAAAAGCGGTAGATGCGTTCAACAGTGACTCTGCAACCCAGCAAAAAAATTTGGAAGTTCTTCCTAAATCATTACTTTTAAAGTACATGTAAAAATGCTTTTCTAGGTATTTAATTAATTTTCACATCACAAGAAGTTCTTTTGAGATGATAAAAAATCATTGTCTAACGTAGTGTTTGCAATAAATTTAAAATTTCTGAGTTTTACTGGAATAGGATAAATAAAATAAAATGGAAACTGGAAATTTAAAAAAAATAATTGAAAAGGTTACCGATACATTTCTCGGCAGACGTGAAATTCGCGATAAAATATTTGCAACTATTATTCAAAATTAAAAAAAAAAACGAAAAAATTAAAAAAAAAGACTTTTTAATGAAATCGGAAATACTGAAATAGCATCACATCTGAAGAACTCATGCGAAATGAATGAAGCGGTTGCTCAAAAGCATTACTTCCGTTCTATGACATGTCCATGTAAAATTAATCGCTTTTGAGCCAATTTTGCACCACTTCCATATCCGAAAGAAAATTTTTCCTTGAACAATTAAGCGATTCTCGATGCCCGTTATGTAAGGCTAATTTAGACTATTCAATCCATTGTGATACCACAGTGATTAACTTTTCTCTTGTCACTGAGTGCTGCCCGATTCCATAATTAAGCTCTGTGACAGGTGACCTCCCTTTTTATAGACGAGTCCAAAAGGCACATTACTGTGAAAGCACTTAGATAAGCTTTGAAACACTGACTAGTTTTACTGAGAAGGTATAATCCATCTTTGAAAAATTCTTTGCGTCCGGTCGAAATTAGAATTAAACCCATGAACATTTGTGTGAAAGGCTAACATGCTAGGCATTGCTGCACGGTGAAGTTGTATCAGCTTTAGTGGTGATATTAAAACAAAATATAAGAGATATGGATCACTCTATTGCGTTTTGTTCAGTAATGTTTATATGAATCCATTTTGATTTCTTAAGTCTTTTGTTTTGTTTTTGAAATATTCATATTTTTGTTCGCAAAATTCATTCAAATCTTATTTAGCATTTAATTACTCACTTTGAGCGCTCTTCTTGTACGTCTATAGCTTAATGAATAGTTTCCCATTAGCTATGATATCGTATTCGAATTCGCGTGCTATTTGTTTGGATTATTACAATATTTTTGTAGCGTTTTTTTGTTTTTTGATTTGTTTTTCGTGCAGTTATGCATATTCATGTAATTTTTCTTCACGCTTCCTACTGATGATGGAACGAATTATGGACACACTGAAAAAATAAAATTACTTTATATTCAGGAGAATATTCTCACCCAAGTGTATGATTTCAAAGAGCCCATTCTTAAACAATAGAAGTCCTAATGGTTTTTTGTTTAATTTGCTCTCAACACAATAGAAGAATGGAAAAAGTGGTACGAGGGTTGCCTTTTATATTTCAGGATTAGAGAACAAAACAAATATTAATCAACGAAAATCACCACAGATATTTACAAAAATTCCCAACTTTTCTAGAAGGGATTTAGCATGTTTTCGGCAAAAATTTAAATAATCTGAACGATCTTATTATTTCTTACTATATTTTTAACCTATTTGAAACAAAAAAGGTAAAATTACCCATCACAAATATGAAAAAATCGTGTTATAACAAATTGAATTAAAAACAAGTATAAACGGCCGTAAGTTCGGCCAGGCCGAATCTTGTGTACCCTCCACCATGGATTGCGTAGAAACTTCTACGATAGACTGTCATCCACAGTCGAATTACTTGGGTTGTGGTATCTTAAAACTTCTTAACATCGTTTTCTAAATTGTGAGTTAGTCCATACGTGCACGCAAAGAAAAAAAAACGTTTGGAAAACGTGTACCGAAAACGTTTTTCTTTTGTTAGAGTTTTTTGTATTGCTTCGAAAATTTTAAACTTTTATCACCAAAAAAAATCGTTTGTTACAAAATTTTTATTTTTTCAATAAAAAAAGTTATTTTTGAAACAACAACACAGTCCATTTTGTTTATATCAAACACTGTTCTTTTCTGACTTTAGGTCTTTAATAAGACACATTTTACAGTTCAAAATTTAATAAAGTACAATGTAATGTTGAACATTTTTTCGGAATCTTCCGAATATATCTGGAATATATGTAAACAAAAACAAAAGCAAAAAAAAACTTTGGTCGAAGCAGGGATCGAACCCACGACCCTTGGCATGAGGGTCGGACGTAGCTACCACTGCTCCACAGTGCCAAACTAAATGTTTGTTTCTGTTAAATAAACTTTGTTTATTCGGTTCGTGGGCGCCGCAAGCTATGCTATATAAATATAACTTATATGGATATTTATCTATTGATGACCATAACTGGTACATAGCTCAGTGGTTAGTGTGTTGGCTTACAAAGTGCATGGTCCGCGGTTCGATTCTCCGTCCAGGCGAAAGGTAAAAAAAAATTAAAAAATTTATAAAATCGTATAATTTCTTCTACATTGTTGGTGTTACAGGAAAAGGTGTTAAGAACTAAAAATCCTCGTGGATGTGAGAAAGATGTGAGGGACAATGCAATTAGCAAGAAAATATTTTTTTTTTTGAGCTAGTCTTTATGAAATTGTTTTTACATCCTGGAAAAGAATAAACGTTTATCACAAAAAGTATATACTTTTCTTCCAAATACACTTCCTTACAGCGAAAAGCAAATGAGAAACGAACTTTGTTTGTCTAAAATTTCGTTTGGGAGGAAAGAATTATTTTTTTGCGTGTGGTATATATTAGACAAAACAAGTATATACGGCCGTAAGTTCGGCCAGACCGAAGCTTATGTACCCTCCATCATGGATTGCGTAGAAACTTCATCTAAACACTGCCATCCACAATCGAATTACTTAAGTTGCGGTAACGCTCGCCGATGGCAAGGTATCTTAAAACCTCCTAACACCATCTTCTAAATTGTATGTAAGTCCATACGTGGTATATATTAAATTAAAACAAGTATATACGGCCGTAAGTTCGGCCAGGCCGAATCTTATGTACCCTCCACCATGGATTGCGTAGGAACTTCTACTAAAGGCTGTCATCCACAATCGAATTACTTGGGTTGCGATAACACTTGCTGATGGCAAGGTATCGTAAAACTTTTTAACACTGTCTTCTAAATTGTAAGTTAGCCCATACGGGGTATATATTAAACAAAAAAAAGGCCGATTAAATACGTATATAATCTAGTTTGACAAAATTTTCTATAGAAATGAAACCTTGACAAAATTTTCTATAGAAATAAAATTTTGACAAAATTTTCTATAGAAATAAAAATTTGACAAAATTTTCTATAGAAATAAAAACTTGACAAAATTTTCTATAGAAATAAAATGTTGACAAAATTTTCTATGGAAGTAAAATGTTGACAAAATTTTCTATAGCAATACACTTTTGACAAAAATTTCTATAGAAATAAAATGTTGACAAAAATTTTGTATAGAAATGAAATTTTGACAAAATTTTGTATAGAAATAAAATGTTGACAAAATTTTCTACAGAAATAAATTGTTTACAAAATTTTCTATAGAAATAAAATTTTGACAAACATTTCTATAGAAATAAACTTTTGACAAAACTTTCTATAGAAATGAAATTTTAACAAAACTTTCTATAGTAATAAAATTTGACAAAATTTTCTATGGAAATAAAGTTTTGGTAGATTACAAAATTTTCTATAGAAATAAAATTTTGACAAAATTTTCTATGGAAATAAAATTTTGACAAACATTCGTATAGAAATAAACTTTTGACAAAACTTTCTATAGAAATGAAATTTTGACAAAACTTTCTATAGTAATAAAATTTGACAAAATTTTCTATGGAAATAAAGTTTTGGTAGATTGTTTTTGGCGATATGGACCAATTTTTGTGTAATAAGTCATCGGCTATATATAACTAAAGACCGATATGGACCAATTTTTACATGGCTGTTAGAGGCCATATATTGACAAAATGTACCAAATTTCAACCGTATCGGATGACTTTTGCTCCTCCAAGAGGTTCCGGACGTCAAATCTGGGGACGGTTTATATGGGAACTATATATAATTATGGACCGATATGGACCAAGTTTTGCATGGTTGTTAAAAACCGTATACTAAGACCACGTACTAAATTTCAACCGGATCGGATGAATTTTGCTCCTCCAAGAGGCTCCGGTGGTCAAATCTGGGGATCGGTTTATATGGGAGCTATATATAATTATGGACCGATATGGACCAATTTTTGCATGGTTGTTAGAGGCCGTAAACTAACATCAGGTACCAAATTTCAACCGTATCGGATGAATTTTGCCCCTCCAAGAGGCTCCGGAGGTCAAATCTGGGGATCGGTTTATATGGGGGCTATATATAATTATGGACCGATGTAAACCAATTTTTGCATGGTTGTTAGAGACCATATACCAACATCATGTACCAAATTTCAGCCGGATCGGATGAAATTTGCTTCTCTTTTAGGCTCCGCAAGCCAAATCTGGGGATCGGTTTATATGGGGGCTATATATAATTATGGACCGATGTGGACCAATTTTTGCACGGTTGTTAGAGACCATATACCAATACAATGTACCAAATTTCAGCCGGATCGGATGAAATTTTCTTCTCTTTGAGGCTCCGCAAGCCAAATCTGGGGATCGGTTTATATGGGGGCTATGTATAATTATGGACCGATGTGAACCAATTTTTGCATGGTTGTTAAAGACCATATACCAACACCATGTACCAAATTTCAGCCGGATCGGATGAAATTTGCTTCTCTTTTAGACTCCGCAAGCCAAATCTGGGGATCGGTTTATATGGGGGCTATATATAATTATGGACCGATGTGGACCAATTTTTGCACGGTTGTTAGAGACCATATACCAATACAATGTACCAAATTTCAGCCGGATAGGATGCAATTTGCTCCTCTTTGAGGCTTCGCAAGCCAAATCTGGAGATCGGTTTATATGGGGTCTATATATAATTCTGGACCGATGTGGACCAATTTTTGTATGGTTGTTAGAGACCTTATACCAACATCATGTACCAAATTTCAGCCGGATCGGATGAAATTTTCTTCTCTTTAAGGCTCCGCAAGCCAAATCTGGGGATCGGTTTATATGGGGGCTATATATAATTATGGACCGATGTGGACCAATTTTTGCATGGTTGTTAGAGACCATATACTAACACCATGTACCAAATTTCAGCCGGATCGGATGAAATATGCTTCTCTTAGAGGCTCCGCAAGCCAAATCTGGGGATCGGTTTATATGGGGGCTATATATAATTATGGACCGATGTAAACCAATTTTTGCATGGTTGTTAGAGACCATATACCAACATCATGTACCAAATTTCAGCCGGATCGGATGAAATTTTCTTCTCTTTGAGGCTCCGCAAGCCAAATCTGGGGATCGGTTTATATGGGGGCTATGTATAATTATGGACCGATGTGAACCAATTTTTGCATGGTTAATAGAGACCATATACCAACACCATGTACCAAATTTCAGCCGGATCGGATGAAATTTGCTTCTCTTTTAGGCTCCGCAAGCCAAATCTGGGGATCGGTTTATATGGGGGAATGACAAAGTTAATATACCCCCATCCTATGATGGAGGGTATAAAAAGGTATGTGTAGGTAAGTCTACAAATAATTACGAATCGATATGGACTTTTGCACGGTACGTAGGGAGCCAGAATTGAAATATGGGGGTCGCTTATATGGTGGCTATATACAATTATTGATATGGACCAATTTTTTGTGTGATTGGGTATCGATTTATGTGAGGGCTATATATTATGGACTGATATGAACCAATTCTTGCATGGTTGTTGGATACCATATACTAACATCACGCACCAAATTTCAACCGAATCGGATGAATTTTGCTTTTCCAAGGGGCTCCGGAAATCAAATCTGGGGATCGGTTTATATGGGGGCTATATATAATTATGGACCAATGTGGACCAATTTTTGCATAGTTTTTAGAGACCATATACTAACACCATGTACCAAATTTCAGCCGGATCGGACGAAACTTTCTTCTATTAGAGGCTCCGAAAGCCAAATCGGGGGATCGGTTTATATGGGGGCTATATATAATTATGGACCGATGTGGACCAATTTTTGCATGGTTCTTAGAGACCATATACTAACACTATGTACCAAATTTCAGCCTGATCGGATGAAATTTGCGTCTCTTAGAGGGTTTGCAAGCCAAATTTGGGGGTCCGTTTATATGGGGGCTATACGTAAAAGTGGACCGATATGGCCCATTTGCAATACCATCCGGCCTACATCAATAACAACTACTTGTGCCAAGTTTCAAGTCGATAGCTTGTTTTCGTTCGGAACAACGAAATCCGTCTGTTGAAATCCGTCCGTCTGATTTCAACAGACGGACGGACATGCTCAGATCGACTCAGAATTCACGACGACCCAGAATATATGTACTTTATGGTTTCTTAGAGCAAAGTAAAAAAGTCGAGCGGGGCTGACTATATAATACCCTAAACCATCACTTCTGAATTAGTAGATATTGCTTGTGGGGTATCAATGGTATAGGTTTGGGAGATAAACCGCATTTGTATGTTTAAGAACATAAAGGGGTACATGTTTATGGGAGTCTTGTCACAATCTGAGCAGAAATGTCTGATATTAGGAGATATAGTTGGATCTGAACCTACAGAGTTAGTATGCCACTAATATTGGGTCCATTATTAAACAAGTGAGTTTGTTTGATACCAGAGAAGGTTACTGTGTAATAAATTTGAATAAGATCGGTTAATGAATAAGAGTTTTATGGTTAAATTTGTGAAAATCGGGCGATACATGTATATGGGAGCTATAGCTAAATCTGAACCGATTTCAATGAAATTTGGGACACTGGTCAATTAAATTACCTTGTAGTAAATTTGACGACGATCGGTTAGTAACTGAACGCAATCTGACCCCATTTATCGAAATCGGGCGATACGTATATGGGAGCTATTTAGATATAGCTTTTGCTATATCTTGCTCCCATATATACGTATAGCCTGCGAACAACAAATACATGGACGGACACCAAGCGCTGAGTCCATCGGTATATATTTTATGGGGTCTAAAATCAATATTTCTGGTAGGTACATTTCTTGGCAGATCAAAGTTATTATACCCTGACCACTATGTGGTTTAGGGTATAAAAAATATAGAACATCATTGGGAGGACATTATTGGAAGGGCTTTTAAAATTGTGTCTTTAGCATAACATCCAAACTTTTTTGCTGGGCGCGCTCGTACTTTCGGAGCATTTCTTTGAACCTATGGACACGAGCCTTTTGTTGAGCGATTGGAAAATGTTGTGGGATGCCACGCGTACAAATTTGTTTGAAGTTCATGCAATATTGAATGTATGCCGAAGGTTGGCTCAACCTCACCATAGGTCACATGACGATCTTGCAATATCAATTAGTACAAAAAATGATTTCCGACGATCTACATGATATTCGTCTTGGAGCGAATTACGACCTCGGTTGAATTCACCAAACCATCGATAAACACTGGTCCCTGCAGAGCCTCATTACCAAAAATTTAATTAAGTTCATAGATGCAATGTGGTTGAGTTATGCCTCGTTCATACTATAGTTTATCGAGGCGATAATGTCCACGTCCAACTTTTCGGGTCATATCCCAGATATTGACCACACTATAAGTTCTGTTCGAAGACATTATTAATTTTGAAGCTAGTTAATGTAAACGTTAACACATTTATCGATACACAGAAAAAATTATAACCAAACTATTATTAATTGAAGCCGAAATCTTTTCTAATTAACAAATTAACCGATACAATAAACTTTTTAATCAAACTAGAAATATTAAATCATTTAGGTCAATGATTGAAAATGTTTAAATTTTTAGTTAAAATAATTTATAAAATTAACTTTTTAATCAAACTAGAAACACTAATGGCCATCTTCATTTATCTCCGTTAGACTTTAACTCCCAGTTAACAGAAAGTAAAATCGAAATATCTTCTCTCCGGTTAACTTTAACTGAAAAATGTTTAGCAGTTAAGTTCCTAACTGGCATTTGGAATATATAGGAAAGAAAATAGATATGTACATAGTACGGTTTAAAAGTTCGTTAGTTAACGTAGCACTAACGGAGCTTCATGAAAATAGGGGTATGTCAAGTATGTCAATGGTTGAAAAATTCTAAATGTTTCCAATTATATTTTTGCTGGGAATATATATGAAAATTAAAAAAAATCTAATGTCGGTGTCGGTCTTGCGATAGGTTCGTTTGGCCCAACTTGCACACAAAAATAATCCTTTCTTCCAAATTATAACAGTTTCAAGTCTTTCATGCGATTTTTACAAAATTATATCTCTCTCTTTCACATAACTTCACCACCTTTCTTTTCTGTATTAAAAATATTGATTTTATATTATTTTAATGTTACCATTTGATCTTTTTTGGTTAGCTGACATGAAACAAAAATACCTGGAATCCATTTTTACAAAAAAAAATCTTTTTTTCTATGTGTAAATAACATTTGTATACATTGAAATATATATACATGTATTTCTAATAAGAAATATTTTTCTTTTGTTGTTAATATTTTCATTTCTACATTTACACTGACATTTCGTCAGACGACTCCTTAGTATACTCATGCATTTTTTCAACAGATTATATTTAATTATTTTTCTGTTGAGAAATAACTTTTTTTATTGCTGCCCATAACGCTACTGAATTCACTATTTTGCCAATTATTTACTTATTTAATGCTAATACGAAATATTACCCTAATAGCGAATATAAACGATGGGGGTATGAATTGTGGGGACATTATATCTTTAATATGCCTTTTTGTCTAACATAGACCCCACATGGTCTACATACCATTTAGAAAACAATTTTATGAAGTTTTACTATAACTTGCTATCGTCAAATGTTACCACAACTCCAGTAGTTCCATGGTGGATGACAGTCTTTGATAGAATTTTCTAAGCAATCCATGATGGAGAGTAGATAAGATTGCCTGGCCAAACTTATAGTCGGTTGATTATGGATTTCTTAATTTTTCCAAAGAACCCACCAAATTGAAGTGTTCTGAGGAACGAAATTGACTATTGCAACAACGAATCTATTGTTCCCAAAGTTCTTGATTAACCGCATTTATTTTACTGCCCTTCGTTTAGACCTTAAAGGCTTCTGTTTTAGGTTCAATCTCAAGTATTCACAACAGCTATCTGACTAATTGTTTTTTATTTATTTTTTTATATATTTTTACTTTGGATTCGCTGCTTGCTGTTAGCGTGAACAAATTTTTAGCTGTTTTGTTGTTTTTTTTTTTTTCTTTCAATATTTCTTCTGCAGTTTTCGCATTGAAGCTTATTTTCATTTGGAATTGCTTCTTTCTACATCACCGTTGTGTCTGATGTTGATGTGCAATGGGGGCTTCGTTTTTTGCGTTTAAAACTCATTTGATTGTGAAAAATGTTAATTACTTGTTGCTTATTGCTTCTTTAGGTATTTGTAATCTGTATTTGTTAATAATTCTATTAGTTAATGCTAAAGTTAGTGTAATGAATAAAAATGAATACGAACGATAACAATAAAATTGACGTCACGAAAAAGTCTGCTGTTGAGGTAGAAAAAAAAAACAATCGCCCACAAATTTTATGTGTAATCATAAAGTATCTTTCGAAAATATTCCAGATACCTCATATTGTTCATAAGGAATTTTCTTCTTGGTTTACAAGGTCTTCCATTGCTTGGTTTTGTCATTTTCATTGTGTGTAAGATATGACAATTTCAAAGTAATTTAACGGAACTGAAAACCCAAAAAAAAATCTTTTGGAACTGATCGTAGAACCAACGCGTATTTGGGGGGTATTCATGTCATGGGCTCAAGATCATCGATTTAAGACAACGGAATGTAACAATCCCCTACAGAATGGAATACATAGATGGTATTCTTAAGACAATAGCTTATAACAAACATAATGTATTTTGTACAAGGAGTACTATTAATATGCTAAATTTAATTGTAATCTATTCAGATTTAGATATAGCTTCGCATTCATATACAGGGTATGGCTTCGCATTCATATACAGGGTATACAAGTAAAACATATTCACGAACTCATACATAAATCGCTAGGTTGTTAATAATTAAGAAAACTTAAATGGATTAAATTTTTTACTTTATTCATAAATGTAATTAAATTAAGCAACTTCACTTCATTTATTAAATAAGTATATAACAAGTATATACGACCGTAAGATCTGCCAGAACAAATCTTATGTACCCTTCACCATGGATTGCGTAGGAACTTCTACTAAAGACTGTCATCCACTATCGAATTACTTCAGTTGCAGTAACACTTGCCGATGGCAAGATATCTTAATACTTCTTAACATCGTCTTCTAAATTGTAAGTTAGTCCAAACAGGGTATATTTTAAACAAAAAACAAGTGTTGCAAACAAAAATCTTTTATTCTTTGATTTTTCAAAAGACTTTTATTATTTAAAAATGTAAATTGAAATATATATTTATTTTCGTTTCATAACCAATCTGGTTATATCTTTAACAAGTATATACGGCAGTAAGTTCGGCCAGGCCGAATCTTATATAGCCTCCACCATGGATTGCGTAGAAACTTCTACTACTTGGGTTGTGGCATCTTAAAACTTCTTAACATCGTTTTCTAAATTGTGAGTTAGTCCATACGTGGTATATATTAGACAAAAAGGTATGAATAGGTACGTCTACAAATATATATAAAATAATGAACTTGATATGGACCAATTTTTGTGTGATTGGTGATCGATTTATCTGAGGGCTATATATAACTATAGACCGATATGGACCTAGTTACGCATGGTTGTTAACGGCCATATACTAGCACAATATACCAAATTTCAACTGACTCAGATGAAATTTGCTCCTCCAAGAGGCTCCAAAACCAAACCTCGGGATCGGTTTATATGGGGGCTATACATGATTATGGACTAATATGGACCACTTTTGGCATGGTTGTTAAATATCATATACTACCACCAAGTACCAAATTTCAACCAGATGGGATGAATTTTGCTTCTCCAAAAGGCACCGGAGGTCAATCGGTTTGTATGGGCTCTATATATAATTATGGACTGATATGAACTAATTCCTGCATGGTTGTTGGATACCATATACTAACATCACGTACCAAATTACAACCGAATCGGATGAATTTTGCTTTTCCAAGGGGCTCCGGAGGTCAAATCTGGGGATCGGTTTATATGCGGGCTATATATCATTATGGACCGATTTCGACCAATTTTTGCATGGGTGTTTGAGGCCATATATTAATCATCCGGATCGGTTGAAATTTGCTTCTCTTAGAGGCTCCGCAAGCCAAATCGGGGGATCGGTTTACATGGGGGCTGTATATAATTATGGAGCGATGTGGACCAATTTTTGCATGGTGGTTAGAGATCGTATGCTGACACGATGTACCAAATTTCAGCCGGATCGATTGCTTCTCTTAGAGTCCCCGCAAACCAAATTTGGGGTTCCGTTTATATGGGGGCTATACGTAAAAGTGGACCGATATGGCCCATTTGCAATACCATCCGACCTACATCAATAACAACTACTTGTGCCAAGTTTCAAGTCGATATAAGTTAGCGTAATTTCAACAGACAGACGGATAGGCGGATGGACGGACGGACGTACATACTTAGATCGACACAGAATTTCACCACGACACAGAATATATAAACTTTATGGGGTCTTAGAGCAATATTTCGATGTGTTACAAACGGAATGACAAAGTTAATATACCCCCATCCTATGGTGGAGGGTATAAAAAAAGCCGATTATTTCATTTTACCAAATTTTCTATAGAAATTAAATGTCGACAAAATTTTCTATAGAAATAAAAATTTGACAAAATTTTTCTATAGAAATAAAATTCTGACAAAATTTTCTATAGAAATAAAATTTTGACCAAATTTTCCACAAAAATTAAAATTTTGGGAAAATTTTTTTATAGAAATAAAATTTTGACAAAATTCTCTATAAAAAAAAAATTTTGACAAAATTTTCTATACATATAAACTTTTGACAAAATTTTTTATACAAATAAAATGTTGACAAAATTTTCTATAGAACTAAAATCTTGACAAAATTTTGTCAAAATTGTCTATAGAAATAAAGTGTTGGTACGAGTAGTTTATTTTTGGCCATATGGACCAATTTTTGTGTGATTGGGGATCGGCTATATATAACTATAGACCGATATGGACCAATTTCGGCATGGTTGATAGCGACCATATAATAGCTTAATGTATAAAATTTCAACCAAATCGGATGGATTTTGCTCCTCCAAGAGGTTCCGGAGGTCAAATCTGGGGATCGGTTTATATGGGGGCTATATATAATTATGGACCGATTTCGACTAATTTTGCATGGGTGTTTGAGGCCATATGCTAACACCACGTACCAAATTTCAACCGGATCGCATGTAATTTGCTTCTCATAGAGGCTCTGCAAATCAAATCTGGGGATCGGTTTATATGGGGGCTATATATAATTATGGACCGATATGGACCAATTTTCGCATGGATGCTAGAGATCATATACTAACACCACGCACCAAATTTCAACCGGATCGGATGAAATTTGCTTCTGTAGGAGGCTCCGCAAATCAAATCTGGGGGTCGGTTTATATGGGGGCTATATACAATTATGGACTGATATGAACCAATTTTTGCATGATTTTTAGATACCATATACTTACAGCTCGTACCAAATTTCTAATGAAATTGCTTCTCTAAGAAGCTCCGCAAGTCAAATCTGGGGATCCGTTTATATGGGGGCTATATATAATTATGGATCAATATAGACCAATTTTTGCATGATTGTTAGGGACCATATGCTAACACCACGTACCAAATTTCAACCGGATCGGATGTAATTTGCTTCTCAAAGAGGCTCTGCAAATCAAATCTGGGGATCGGTTTATATGGGGGCTATATATAATTATGGACCGATATGGACCAATTTTCGCATGGATGCTAGAGATCATATACTAACACCACGTACCAAATTTCAACCGGATCGGATGAAATTTGCTTCTGTAGGAGGCTCCGCAAATCAAATCTGGGAGTCGGTTTATATGGGGGCTATACTTAAAGTGGTCCGATATGGTCGGAAGTTAGCGTGATTTCAGCCGACGGACGGACATGCTTAGAATTACTCAGAATTTCACCACGACCCAGAATATATATACTTTATGGGGTCTTAGAACAATATTTCGATGTGTTATAAACGGAATGGCAAAGTTAATAAACCCCCATCCTATGGTGGAGGGTATAAAAACATATATAAGATGTTGGCTTTAATCTCAGTTTCGACCGAACACAATCAAGTATCTCAGCGGTCTCAAGTCCCCTCTCAGTAATGCTGAAGGCATTTCTGAGTGTTTCAAAGCTTCTGTAAGTGGTTTCACCGTAATGTGGAACAGCGTTTGGACTCGGCTATATACAAATGAGGTCCCTTGTCAGTGAGTTTAACGTAGAATCGAGCTACAATCATTGATAAGAGAGAAGTTCACAACCTGTGTTATTACAATGGACTGAACTGCCAATAAACCTACCCTTACCTAACCTAAACATGGTCACTTTTGCTTTATTACTTCGAGTGTTACTCTATTCCCTTTCATTCTGCATTTAATTGACACCCCATTAGAAAGTAAATTTAATTTGCTCTATATACAACTTCAAATAATGAAATTGATTTCATGATTTTTGTTTAACATTTTATTTTGATTATTTAGTTTGGGCCGCTTCAAAATTATCAGCTAGATATTAACTAAACTTTATTATCGATTCATTTCAACTTCATAGAAAGTAAAATTAATTTTTCCACACTAAGAAGTTTTAATGCTTTCGCTTACCTCTTTAAGAGTTTTCAACAACAATTGGCCCTTTTGAACTTTTCATACTATTTTATAAAAAAAATCTCTCAAGAAAAATAAATTAAATCTCGGTGACTGAAATAAATCTTCCTGTCCAGCAGTACCTTAAAATCTGTGCTTGCTACCTTACCTCAGCCCCAACAAAACTGGCCAGTAATGTTTAAGCGTTTACAGAAAGTTCAAATCAAATAAAACTATAGAAATTTATTCTGTGCTTTTTTCGAGGATTAAATAAATTGATTGGTGTAAAGAAATTGGGTCATGTCTAAAAAGTAATCAAATTGATTTCAAATACCTTTACAATAGAGATCTAATGAAATAAATTTCGCAATATTTGTCTATATTATAAGTTAAATATAGAAAAGGAAAATGAAAGAAGCGTCTTCCGAAAACAGACCACTCCTTTAACTCAAACAATCCAAGATCTTCGAAGAAACTAAGCCATGCACAGTGTTTAAGAACTAAGGATTAATAATGAAGACGTATCTCGCATACAGTTGCAGCTGATATTTCCCCAATGCATATCCATATTATCACCGAGTATTAAAAGTGACGGTTTAGCTAAATAAAAAGAAACAAGTATATACGGTCTTAAGTTCGGCCGGGCCGAATCCTAAATACCCACCACCATGACTCAAATCAAATGATTGTTCCCTTAGAAAACCTTTCGTCAGGTTATTTGAAAATATATAGAATTTCATGTGGATTTGATAACTGATACTCTACCAAGCAAACATTTATACCAACATGGAAATCGGGAGACTTAACACATGGGGGCTAATTGACCGATCCACATTATATTCGCTACGTCTATTTACGGATCGCAAATAAAAATTGCGGTATCTCGAAGCCCAAGAAGTTAAATCGGGAGATCGGTCTATATAAGGGTATATCAAACTCGATCGATACGCCCCATATTCTTACCCAGCAAAAAAGCGTCGCCAAAAAAGTAATGAAAATGTTCTTTTTGGATCCGGAAGTGGTGCAAAATTGACGCAGAAGCGATGAATTTAACATGGGCTTGTCATAGGACGGAAGTCCTCCCTTTCAACAGCCGTTGCACTGAATTTGCATCACTTCTTTAGGTGTGATCCGAATTCAATGCTTTGGGTGTAAATTAAAAAATTATGTGATATTTTGTCAAATAAATAATTTTTATAATTTTTTATCATTTTTAATGGATTCTAACGCTTGTCGGAAACGTTTCACCTCAAATATTTTCAAAAATGCACAATTTTTATACCCTCCATCATAGGATGGGGGTATATTAACTTTGTCATTCCGTTTGTAACACATCGAAATATTGCTCTAAGACCCCATAAAGTATATATATTCTGGGTCGTGGTGAATTTCTGAGTCGATCTAAGCGTGTCCGTCCGTCCGTCCGTCAGTTGAAATCACGCTAACTTCCGAACGAAATAAGCTATCGACTTGAAACTTGGCACAAGTAGTTGTTATCGATGTAGGTCGGATGGCATTGAAAATGGGCCATATCGGTCCACTTTTACGTATAGCCCCCATATAAAGGGACCCTCAGATTTGGATTGTGGAGCCTCTAACATAAGCATATTTCATCCGATCCGGCTAAAATTTGGTACATGGTGTTGGTATATGGTCTCTTACAACCATGCAAAAATTGGTCGATATCGGTCCATAATTATATATAGCCCCCATATAAACCGATCCCCAGATTTGGCTTGCGGAGCCTCAAAGAGAAGCAAATTTCATCCGATCCGGCTGAAATTTGGTACATGATGTTGGTATATGGTCTCTAACAACCATGCAAAAATTGGTCCATATCGGTCCATAATTATACATAGCCCCCATATAAACCGATCCCCAGATTTGGCTTGTGGAGCCTCTAAGAGAAGCATATTTAATCCGATCCGGCTGAAATTTGGTACAAGGTGTTAGGTCTCTAATAACCATGCAAAAATTGGTCCACATCGGTCCATAATTATATATAGCCCCCATATACACCGATCCCCAGATTTGGTTTGTGGAGCCTCTAAGAGAGCATATTTCATCCGATCCGGCTGAAATTTGGTATATGGTCTCTAACAATCATGCAAAAATTGGTCCACATCGGTCCATAATTATAAATAGCCCCCATATAAACCGATCTCCAGATTTGGCTTGCGAAGCCTCAAAGATAAGCAAATTGCATCCGATCCGGCTGAATTTTGGTACATGGTATTGGTATATGGTCTCTAGCAACCGTGCAAAAATTGGTCCACATCGGTCCATACTTATATATAGCGCACATATAAACCGATCCCCAGATTTGGGTTGCGGAGCCTCTAAGAGAAGCAAATTTCATCCGATCCGGCTGAAATTTGGTACTTGGTATTGGTATATGGTCTCTAGCAACCGTGCAAAAATTGGTCCATATCGGTCCATAATTATATATAGCACCCATATAAAACGTTCTCCAGATTTGACCTCCGGAGCCTCTTGGAGGGGCAAAATTCATCCGATCCGGTTCAAATTAGGAACGTGGTGTTAGTATATGGTCGCTAACAACCATACCAAAATTAGTCCAATCATACAAAAATTGGTCCATATTGGTTCATAATCATGGTTGCCACTAGAGCCAAAAATAATCTACCAAAATGTTATTTCTATAGAAAATTTTGTCAAAATTTTATTTCTAGAGAAAATTTTGTTAAAATTTTATTCGGTTCATAATAAAATTTTCATCATTGTCAAAATTTTATTTCTATAGAAAATGTTGTTCAAATTTTATTCGGTTCATAATCATGGTTGCCACTCGAGCCAAAAATAATCTACCCAGATTTTATTTCTATAGAAAATTTTGTCAAAAGTTTATTTCTATAGAAAATTTTGTTAAAATTTTATTTCTGTAGACATTTTTGTCAAAATTTTCTTTCTACAGAAAATTTTTATTTCTATAGAAAATTTTATTTCTATAGAAAATTTTGTTAAAATTTTATTTCTGTAGAAAATTTTGTCAAAATGTTATGTCTACTTTGTCAAACTGAATTATATACGTATTGGTTCGATCTTTTTTGATTTAATATATACCACGTATGGACTTACATACAATTTAGAAGATGGTGTTAGGAGGTTTTAAGATACCTTGCCATCGGCAAGCGTTACCGCAACTTAAGTAATTCGATTGTGGGTGGCAGTGTTTAGAAGAAGTTTCTACGCAATCCATGATGGAGGGTACATAAGCTTCGGCCTGGCCGAACTTACGGCCGTATATACTTGTTTCAGATTGGATTTAGCATTTTTGTCGACAAAATTTAAATGATTTGTACCATTTTATGAATTCTTACTCTGTTTTTAACCTATTTGAAACAAAAAAGAAAAAAAAAAATATCCATTAAAAGTATGAACAAACCAAGTTTTAAAAAATTGAATTAAAAGAACTTCCTGGGTAGTTAAAATAAAGAACATCATTGGGAGTGCATCTTCTGGAAGTGCTTTTAAAGTTGTGTCTTTGGAAGAACTTCCAAATTTTTTTGCTGGGTACTTATTTGGTGACCCCAAATAAAAATTATGATGTGTACAAGCTCAAGAGGTCAAATCGGGAGAGACTGGTCTATATGAGGTAAATACCAAAATATGTACCGATACATCATCTTTGGCAGACTTATTTGTTGGCCTAAAATATCTCTAGATTTTGAATTTCAGGCAAATCGGATAAACATTGCGGTGTCTAGAAGCCCAAGAAGTCAACCGTCTACACCCAAAGAAAAAATACTTTCCTCCGGAACGAAATTTTCGACAAACGAAATTCCCCTTTCTTATAAACTATTATATTTTAGATCAAATAAATCCGAATTTACGATAAGTGAGACAACGATGGTCTTTAAACATTTTTATTTGCTTTCAAAGAAAACTTTTTAACGTCAAAAGAGAACTTTGCTTGTCTAAAATTTCGTTCCTCAGAAAAGAAAACTCTTCTTACAGTGTAGAACTCCAATTAGCCAATTGGACCGATACACACCATATTCGGCATACTAATTTATGAATCGAAGATCCCTCTAGAGTTTGAATTTCAGGAAGATCAGAAGAAACTTCGGAACATGTTCCATGTTCACCTTTCAAAAATAACAATGTGCTCTTAAAACATGTTTGGGGTGATTATTTTCCGTCTCTCGGTAAAAATTGTATCCAATTTACTTGTAATTTTGAATCTACACTAAAACCAGTGAACACGTTAGGAAGGAAAATATTGGTAAATTTTAGAAATTTTGGAAATTTTTAACTAAACTCCACTACGAACGCAGATGTCACGTCGAATGCGCAATAATAAGTAAACATTTTTCGACAAATGCAAGAAAATTTATTAGGCATATATAATTCTTTTCTTAAATAAAATTTTGTAGTGAAGGAAACATTTTGAATAAAAATCGCAAAAATGTCTTTAGTGCCATACGAACTTCAAGATGGGCGCATTATTAGTAAAATTGACAAATTTCAAACAATTCAGAACTATTTTGTGGGAGACACGAATTTGTGTAAACTAAAATAGAATGAAATTGGCTTCAGTGACATATAGGGTTAATTTTTATACCCTCCACCATAGATAGGATGGGGTATATTAACTTTATCATTCCGTTTGTAACACATCGAAATATTGTTCTAAGACCCCATAAAGTATATATATTCTGGGTTGTGGTGAAATTCTGAGTCGATCTAAGCATGTCCGTCCATCTGTTGAAATCACGCAAACTTCCGAACAAAACAAGCAATCGATGTGTATCGGATGGTATTGCAAATGGGCCATATTGGACCACTTTTACGTATAGCTCCCATGTAAACTGACCCCCAGATTTGGCTTGCGGAGCCTCTTGGGGGAGCAAAATTCATCGGATCCCATTGAAATTTGGAACGTGGTGTTAGTATATGGTCTCTAACAACCATGCAACAATTGGAATCCATAATTATATATATCCCCCCGTTCCCCAGATTTGACCTCGGGAGCCCTTTGGAGGAGCAAAATTCATCCGATCTGGAACGTGGTGTTAGTATATGGCCGCTAACAACCATGCCAAAATTGGTCCAGATATTTTCAAGCACATAAAACTGTCAAAGTTCGCAAAGAAATATCTGGTTTGGCAAGCCATCTGTACCTGCGGCTTGAAAAGCAGCATTTTCATAGCTTCCGGGACTGTCAACCAAGAAATTTACGTGAAAGAGTGTTTGAATAAACGTCTGCTGCCTTTCCTGAAGAAACACGGTTGTTCCGTACTGTTTTGGCCGGATTTGGCATCTTGCCATTACGGTAAAAAGGCCATGGAGTGGTACGCCGCCAACAACGTGCAGGTGGTTCCCAAGGACAATAACCCTCCCAACACGCCAGAGTTCCGCCCAATTGAGAAATACTGGGCTATTGTCAAGCGGAACCTAAAGAAGACCAAAAAAACTGCTAAGGACGAGCAGCAGTTCCAGGCAAACTGGCTTTCTGCGGCGAAGAAGGTGGACAAGGTGGCTGTACAAAATCGGATGGCAGGTATCAAGCGTGAGGCCCGGCAATTCGGATTTGGAAAAGCGAAAGCCTAACTGAATATTTTTCCTGAATTTTATACTAATTGAACTTGAAAAAGAAATTTAATTTGATTTTTTAAATAAACGATTTCACCGGTTTACACGCGTTTTCCCTTGACCAAATTTTGACCGTATCACCCTTTATACTGAAATTTCTACAAACGTGTGTAGGTTAGGTTAGGTTAGGTTATGTGGCAGCCCGATGTATTAGGCTCACTTAGACTATTCAGTCCATTGTGATACCACAGTGGTGAACTTCTCTCTTATCACTGAGTGCTGCCCGATTCCATGTTAAGCTCAATGACAAGGGACCTCCTTTTTATAGCCGAGTCCGAACGGCGTTCCACATTCCAGTGAAACCACTTAGAGAAGCTTTGAAACCCTCAGAAATGTCACCAGCATTACTGAGGTGGGATAATCCACCGCTGAAAAACTTTTTGGTGTTCGGTCGTAGCAGGAATCGAACCCACGACCTTGTGTATGCAAGGCGGGCATGCTAACCATTGCACCACGGTGGCTCCCAAGCGTGTGTAATTTTTGGAAAATTTTATACCATTCATAGCATTTTGCTTTTCATGTGACTGTGCTTCACCCGGACGTTAGTTTATTTCTCTTTTATTGCAGTAACTTCTCTTGACCAAAATGCACGCTTTATTTGTTTTCAGTTTAATCTGCCACCATTATTCATCATCACCAGATCAGATGGTCAAAGTAGTCAGAGGACTACTATATCCCATAGACTGGTAACAAGCATTAGTGATATTATTGCTGCTGCTTTTTGCTTCGTCAGATAATAGGCCGATGGGTTTGTGTATTCAAGCGCTCATGCGCATGTGCGCATGGCCAGTACAAAAGTTAATGATGATGTCTTGCATCTTTCAATGACCAAAGCCGATACTTTGTTCATTGAATCATTTTCTTTAACAAAAATGATCGAGTATATGTTTTCTCTGTTTTCCCCGTTTTCTTTTGTAATTTGGGACGCGTGCGTCTTTGCAAATACAATATAACTTTTATTAGCAATAGACTTTCAACTACCAATTGAAATTTTGGGGAGCACTGTAATTATTACCATAATGGAGAGAAAAACTTAGATTTCTTTGTCATTTGACTCTTTCTCGGTTTAGCTTAATAGAATTGCAAATCAAATTTATGAATGCTGTCTATATTCAGATTTCAAAAAGAAAACACATGAGGAAAGTCTTAAGTCGGATGAGGACAACTCATATAATGTTAACTTGTTATTATGGAAAGTCAATTTTTTTAGCAATCACTCAACATTAAAAGTTGAATTTCGACATAAGAACAAATACAAACTTTTAGAAAACAAAATATTAAAACAAACAGAATCTTATTACAATTCTTTCTTTGCTACATTTGACTCATAAGATCGAAAGACGGGTTAAAAGTTCGAAATGTACGACTAAGTGAAGAAAAAACATTTATTCAATTTAAAAAAATAACAAATTTATGTTGACCAAAAAAAATCTACCAAAATTAAAAAAAATTTACCAAATTTTGAAATAATCTTCTTTTGACGAAATTTTGTCAAAATTTTATTTCTATTTTATTTCTTTAGAAATATTGTCAACATTTTATTTCTATGGAAAATTTTGTCAAAATTTTATTTCTGTAGAATATCTTGTCAAAATTGGTTCTACAGAAAGTTTTATCAAAATTTTATTTCTATAGAAAATTTTGTCAAAATTTTATTTCTTTAGCAGATTTGGTCAAAATTTATTTCAAAATTTTATTTTATTTCTTTAGAAAACTTTGACAAAATTTTATTTCTATAGAAAACTTTGACAAATTTTATTTCTATAGAAACGTTTGAAAAATTTTATTTCTATGGAAAATTTTGTCCAAATTTTATTTCTTTATATGGAAAATTTTGTCAAAATTTTATTTCTATGGAAAATTTTGTCAAAATTTTATTTCTATAGAAAATTTTGTCAAAATTGGTTCTATAGAAAATTTTGTCAAAATTTTGTCAAAATCTTATTTCTTTAGAAAATTTTGTCAAAATTTATTTCAAAGTTTTATTTCTATAGAAAACTTTGACAAAAATTTATTTCTATAGAAAATTTTGCCAAATTTTATTTCTATACAAAAGTTTTCCAAATTTTATTTCTATGGAAAATGTTGTCCACATTTTATTTCGTTAGAAATTTTGTCAAAATTTTATTTCTATGGAAAATGTTGTCCAAATTTTATTTCTATGGAAAATTTTGTCAACATTTTATTTTTATAGAAAATTTTGTCAAAATTGGTTCTATAGAAAATTTTGTGAAAATTTTATCTCTATAGATAATTTTGTCAAAATCTTATTTCTTTAGAAAATGTTGACAAAATTTATTTCAAAGTTTTATTTCTATAGAAAACTTTGACACAATTTTATTTCTATACAAAAGTTTGCCAAATTTTATTTCTATCGAAAATAATCACAACAAATTTTATTTCTTTAGAATTTTTTAAAAATTTTATTTCTATATAAAATTTTGTAAAAATTTTATTTCTATAGAAAATTTTGTCAACATTTTATTTCTATCGAAAATTTTGTCAAAATTGTTTTTCTATAGAAAAGTTTGTCAAAATCTTATTTCTGTAGAAAATTTTGTTAAAATTTATTTTATTTCCATAGAAAATTTTGTCAAAATCTTATTTCTTTAGAAACTGTTGTCAAAATTTTATTTCTATAGAAATTTTGTCATTTTTTTTTAATTAAAAATTGAAGTACCTCGTAGTTTGAGAGAAATTTTTTTGCAAAATCTACTAAAACACGAAGCCATGCACCAATCTACCAAACAGTAAAAAACTCTAAAATTTTTGGTTGAATTCTCACAAATGTAGCAACTGTGATCGTTAGTATAAAAACTACGAAGCTGTTTCATAAAATCATGAAGAAAACAAAATTGTTCGTTCTTTTTGCAAGCACTGAAAGAAAAGGTTTCGCTCTATCATAGAACCAACGAAACAAAATTTTTGTCTTTCATCACGAAATTAGTTGATCCAAATAATTTTTGATTGTAATTTCTTTAATCACAGAAATTATAGTATCAATCACCAACGATAATTAAAAAATTAATTGATCGAATTAAAAAATTAATTGATACTATTAATTGTTTTGATTGATTTTCGTTTCAATTAAAAAAAAAAATTAATTAAACGTTTTATTGATTTTTTTGAATTCAATGAAAATTTTAATTAGAAAAATGTTGATGATTTTTTTTGTGTGTTTATGATGAATTTTCTATTAAACAAATTTTTCATTGTTTTAATGATAATTTTTTGTTGTGTCAATGAAAAATTGTCGTTGGCTCAATTTAAACGAAATGTTCTTTTGTGCGAATTGTCTTGACTCCATAGCATTTTTTATAAAAGTCGGCGATGTGTAAGGCATTCCATATAAGTGATATGACCGAAGATATTGTGCGAACACATCATATTTGTTCAACTTGTTATCTTCTCATGTTCAGCAATGAAATTTTGTTCAAAATCACTTGATCAACAAATGCACATGTTATAATGTTCAGACATCAATCTTTTGTTTTGCCATTTGATGTAGGAAACATTAAACTGCCCATAATATGTAGTTTGTTTCCTAGATCCATGAAAGAAAATAAAAAATCACAAAATCCTCCAAAAAGGTGTTATTGAACATTGTAGTTGAGTGTTCGTCGTATGATTTCACCCATGAATCCTATCATAACTGACATCAGTCGATCAATGATAACAGTTCACGCGGATCACCAAAAATGTGAAACAAACCCCAACAACAATGTTTAGATTACTTTACACCGTTCATTGGTTTGGGATATGAGTTTGTATCGAATGATGATGATACACCTAGGTGGACATGTAAAGGAAAACTCTTTGGTGAGATAAAGAATACAAAACTATTTCTATAATTTAGTTGAATGTCAATAAAAGACCATAAGCACATCAATCATCACTGAATTAAAAATCGCTTAAAATTCCTGCATTGCCATATTGTCAGGGTAGCCAATGCTCTATGAAGCCCCTACCAAATAGGTACAAAAGAAATTGAGTGAGAGAGAAAAATCAACGTGGCATCAACATTACATGAATAATGGATGAAAAGCCAATTGCTCTGCATAAAGATTGATACCAAAAAAAGTATTTATAAATAATAATCGTAGCGACAAAAAAAAAACGCTCCAATAAAAGATGGAAGGATAGACGGACAAGCAGAGTTTGCCATACGCCACAAACAATAAGTTATTCTTTTATTTGAGTTATCAATAGCAAGAAATCATCTCGAGGTTTGTACTGAAATTATGGGCAATGGGAAAATTTCGATTTTATAGTTTAAAATAATTGGAATAGCATATTTCCGTTTTAAGAATCAAAGCAAACTTCATTAGAATGGAATGCACATAAGGAACATTTCACTTAAATTGACGTTTTTATTCACATAGAGAAAGTTGTTCATAAATATACGAGTAATAAATAAATATAGATTTGACTTCTTGGACTTCTAGACACCGTAATTTTTATCCGATTTACCTGAAATTGGAAATCTATAAGTATTTTAGGTCCACACAAATAGTATGCCGAATATGGTGTGCATAGGTCCATGCTTGGTATAACCCCCATATAGACCGATACCCCGATTTGACCATCCGTGATTTGCACGGCAGAGTATCTGTTGTCAAATCCAACTGGAGATCTATATATTTTCATGTAATCCACTAGACGAAGAGTTTTCAAAGGAAACAATAATATTTTATTGATGGTGGCGGGTATTTAAGATTCGGCCCGGCCAAACCTAAGTCGGTACATACTTTTTTATACCCACCACCACAGAATGGTGACGGGGGTATAATAAGTTTGTCATTCCATTTGTAACACATCGAAATATCGATTTCCGACTATGTAAAGTATATATATTCTTGATCAGGGAGAAATTCTAAGACGATATAGGCATGCCCGTCTGTCCATCTGTCTGTCTGTCTGTTGTAATCACGCTAGAGCCTTCAATAATGGCGCTATCGTCCTGAAATTTGGCACAGATTCGTCTTTTGTTTGCAGGCAGGTCAAGTTCCAAGATGGGCTATATCGGTCCAAGTTTTGATATAGTCCCCATATAAACCGACCTCCCGATTTGGGGTCTTGGGCTTATAAAAACTGCAGTTTTTATTCAATTTGCCTGAGATTGGAAATCTAGAGGTATTTTTGTACCATCACAAAGTGTACCGAAAATGGTGCCTATCGGTTCAGGTTTTGGTATAGCCCCCATATGGACCGATTCCCCGATTTTGCTTCTTGGGCTTCTAGAAAGTGTATTTTCTATCCGATTTGCCTAAAATTGGAAATCTAGAACTATTATAGGACCATAAAGAGGTGTGCCAAAAATGGGGTGTATCGGTCCATGTCTTGATATAGTCCCCATATAGACCGATCTCCCGATTTTATTTCTTGGGCTTCTAGAATCCGTAGTCTTAATCCAATTTACCTGAAATTTGAAATCTAGAGGTACTCTAAGACCCTAAGGACGTATGCCGAAAATGGTGAATACCGGTCCATGTTTTGATATAGCTACCATATAGACCGATCTCCCGATTTTACTCTTGGTCTTCTAGAATCCGTAATTTTTATCCAATTTGCCTCAAATCGGAAATCTAGAGGTATTTTAGGACCATCACAAAGTGTACCGAAAATGGTGAGTATCGGTCCATGTTTTGATATAGCCCCCATATAGACTGATTTCCCGATTTTAATTCTTGGGCTTCTAGAATCCGTAGTTTTTATCCAATTTGTCTGAAATTGGAAATCTAGAGGTATTCTAGGACCATAAAGTGTGTCGAAAATGGTGAGTACCGGTCCATGTTTTGATATAGCCCCCATATAGACCGATCTCCCGATTTTACTTTTTGGCTTCTAGAATCCGTATTTTTACCCAATTTCCCTGAAATTGGAAATCTAAATGTATTCTAGGAAACTAAAGAGTTGTGCCGCAAATGGTGATTATCGGACCATGTTTTGGTATAGCCCCCATATAAACCGATCTCCCGATTTTACTTCTTGGGCTACTAGAATCGGTAGTTTTTATCCAATTTGCCTGAAATTTGAAATTTAAAGGTATTCTAAGAAAATAAAGGGATGTGCCGAAAATGGTGATTATCGGTTCAAGTTTGGATATAGCCCCCATATAGACCGATCTTCAGATTTACTTCTTGGGCTCCTAGAATCCGTAGTTTTTATACAATTTGCTTGAAATTGGAAATCTAGAGGTATTCTAGGACCATAAAGAGGTGTGCTGAATATATTGAGTATCGGTACAGTTTTTGATATATCCACCTTATAAACCGGCCCTCCGATTTGGGGTCTAGATTCTAGAACTACAATTAAGTGTGCTGAATACTGTGTGCATCCTTCAATGTTTTGGTATAGCCCCCATTACACCGAACTCCCGATTTAACTCCAGGGGTTTTTAGAAATTGTAGTTTTTATCCGATCATTTACAAAGTGTAAATGATTTAGTTTTATCGGTCCATTTGGTAAGGCCTCCATATAGACCGATTTCACTTATTAAGGGTATAGGAGGCGCACTGATCTGCTTGAGAAAATATCTGGTGGGTATTTAAGATTCGGCCCGGCCATACTTAAGTCGGTATATATTTTGTTTATTAAATTTACTATACAAATTTTGAAAATTTGCGTTCCTCTCTTAAAGTCGTATGTCTTTGAACTAAGGCCAATTTTCCTTAAAGTAAAGAACATCTTTTTGATTTAAAGAAATCGTTCTTAAATTAACTGAAGTAGTGAATCTTTACCGAGAAAAGGGAATGAAAATTCGATAAATGAGATCTGTATCTTAATTTTAATTTTATTAATCCTAGATTTAGTGCCACAAACAAACAAATTTTTGCTGATTAAATCACGAAATTAGTTGATCCAATTAATTTTTTTATTGAAATGATTTAGTCCTCCGAGCTTGATTAAAAAGTTAATTGTATATTTTTATACCCTCCATCATAGGATGGGGGTATATTAACTTTGTCATTCCGTTTGTAACACATCGAAATATTGCTCTAAGACCCCATAAAGTATATATATTCTGGGTCGTGGTGAAATTCTGAGTCGATCTAAGCATGTCCGTCCGTCCGTCCGTCTGTTGAAATCACGCTAACTTCCGAACGAAACAAGCTATCGACTTGAAACTTGGCACAAGTAGGTGTTATCGATGTAGGTCGGATGGTATTGAAAATGGGCCATATCGGTCCACTTTTACGTATAGCCCCCATATAAACCGATCCACAGATTTGGCTTGCGTAGCCTCAAAGAGAAGCAAATTTCATCCGATCCGGCTGAAATTTGGTACATGATGTTGGTATATGGTCTCTAACAACCATGCAAAAATTGGTCCACATCGGTCCATAATTATATACAGACCTCATATAAACCGATCTCCAGATTTGGCTTGCGAAGCCTCAAAGAGGAGCAAATTGCATCCGATCCGGCTGAACTTTGGTACATGGTATTGGTATATGGTCTCTAACAACCGTGCAAAAATTGGTCCACATCGGTCCATAATTATATATGGCGCCCATATAAACCGATCCCCAGTTGCAGAGCCTCAAAGAGAAGAAAATTTCATCCGATCCGCCTGAAATTTGGTACATGATATTGGTATATGGTCTCTAACAACCATGCAAAAATTGGTCCACATCGGTTCGTAATTATATATAGCTCCCATATAAACCGATCCCCAGATTTGGCTTGCGAAGTCTCCAAAAGGAGCAAATTTCATCCAATCCGGTTGTAATTTGGAACATGGTGTTAGAATATGATCTTTAACAACCGTGCCAGAATTGGTCCATATCGGTCCATAATTATATATAGCTCCCATATAAACCGATCCCCAGATTTGGCTTGCGAAGTCTCCAAAAGGAGCAAATTTCATCCAATCCGGTTGTAATTTGGAACATGGTGTTAGTATATGATCTGTAACAAACGTGCCAGAATTGGTCCATATCGGTCCATAATTATATATAGCCCCCATATAAAACATTCTCCAGATTTTACCTCCGGAGCCTCTTGGAGGAGCAAAATTCATCCGATCCGGTTCAAATTAGGCACGTGGTGTAAGTATATGGTCGCTAACAACCATACCAAAATTGGCCCAATCACACAAAAATTGGTCCATATCGGTTCATAATCATGGTTGCCGCTAGAGCCAAAAAAAATCTACCAAAATTTTATTTCTATAGAAAATTTTGTCAAAATTTTATTTCTATAGAAAATTTTGTCAAAATTTGATTTCTATAGAAAATTTTGTCAAAATTTTATTTCTAGAGAAAATTTTGTTAAAATTTTATTTCTAGAGAAAATTTTGTTAAAAATTTTATTCGGTTCATAATAAAATTTTCATCATTGTCAAAATTTTGTTCAAATTTTATTCGGTTCATAATCATGGTTGCCACTCGAGCCACAAATAAAATACCAAGATTTTATTTCTATAGAAAATTTTGTCAAAAGTTTATTTCTATAGAAAATTTTGTTGAAATTATATTTCTGTAGAAATTTTTGTCAAAATGTTCTTTCTATAGAAAATTTTGTCAAAATTTTTATTTCTATAGAAAATTTTGTTAAAATTTTATTTCTGTAGAAAATTTTGTCAAAATTTTATGTCTACTTTGTCAAACTGAATTATATACGTATTGGATCGATCTTTTTTGATTTAATATATACCAAGTATGGACTTACATACAATTTAGAAGATGGTGTTAGGAGGTTTTAAGATACCTTGCCATCGGCAAGCGTTACCACAACTTAAGTAATTCGATTGTGGAAGGTAGTGTTTAGATGAAGTTTCTACGCAATCCATGATGGAGGGTACATAAGCTTCGGCCTGGCCGAACTTACGGCCGTATATACTTGTTTTTATTAAAAATTTACTTAATTAAGTTAATATTTCCATATTTATTAAAATTTTAATTTATAAATTAATTAATTAAAAAAAATCAACTTTAAGTTTTTAATTGCAAATATTTGGAGATATTTTTTCTGTGCAGATAGATCGCTAGAAAATGCTTTTTTTTAAGAAGACGCATCTTTGGCTCGGAATAACTACCAAAATCCCTAAGGAAGGTGAAAATCTTTGGATCCAAGTGAACCTGTTGTTTGAGAGTACGTCCGTAACAATTACTTCTACAAAGTTTCTAGTAGATAGCTTATTTCATTCGAAAGTTATTTAATAGTATTGATTGAATAACATTATATATTGTAATTTTTTAATCTCTCGTTCGCAGAAAAACTTGTCTAGACTCCACAGGAATAATGGATAAGACATAAGATTCAGCCTGGCTGAAATATAAGCTATATGAACTAAATAAATATGGATTTCGTTTATCAATTTGACATAACTATGAAATTTCTTTCTTCTTCTACCAACTTTGTTGCACCCACATGACTTATTTAATTCAACTATAATGTACACAAGTTTAACCGCCACTCACATACCACCATGATTGTTGCAAGTAAATATTTATTAGAAAAATACGCAAACAAAACACTAACAACTATGATGCCTCATAACTTCTTATTGTTGGCTGGTTTCTTGCTTCTCAACCATTGTTGGACGTCTGGATGCCTGAATAGCTGGTGGTTGCCTTGGTTATTCACGATGACCATAATAAATGAAATGAAGATGACATCAAATCATGTTTGATGGCGGCAACACTTGCATAAAGATTCATATTGACCGATCAAATGGTCAATACCAAGAAATGATCACTACAACTGGCAACACATTATGGACTCATGCACAAAGGGTAATAATATATTTGGACTAGGGTGAAATGTTGGAAATGTACATAAAAATCTCTTGCACAAAGTTACTTCAGTGGGCAACTATTGTAATAATACCTAGTAAATGTAATACTACCCAACAAGAAAAAAGGGTCGCATAGTGCAAATGTTCTTTTTGGATCCGGAAGTGGTGAAAAATTGGGGCAAAAACGACGCATTTAACATGGGGTTGTCATAGGGGGGATATCCACTATTTTAAGAGCCGTTGCACAGAATTTGCATGACTCTTAAGGTGCAATCCGAATTCAGTGTTTTGAATGTGAATTGAAAATTTTTGTGATAATTTGTCAATCAAAACATTATCTTTATAAATTTTTATGATTATTAACATTCTTATATTCTGAAGAGTTTGACTTACGCCCATTTTCATGAAGTTCAGTTAGTGTTCCGTTAACTAACGAACTTTAAAACCGTATCATGGAAATAGCTGCCATCTTGCCTATATATTCCAAATGCCAGTTAGGAACTTAACTGCCGAAAATTTTTCAGTTAAAGTTAACCGGAGAGAAGATATTTGTGATTTACTTTCTGTTAACTGGCAGTTAAAGCCTAACGAAGCTACATGAAAATGGCCGTTAAAGTACAGTCGAAGCTCGGTTTAACGAACGATATATTGTCAGACTCTTTCGTTATTTAGAAAAATTCGTTAAATCGAACGGGAATATTAAATGTTAACTTTTATTGAAAATCGTAGTTTTTTTACCAGATGAGTAAAAATTCATAATCATTTGAAAAAATTAAAGCACAGAGATACTTAAAAAATAATACTTAAAATAATCCTGATGAACTTGATATATCTAGGTTAGGTTAGATTAAAAAGAGGATCCAAGATTCGCTGTCGTATGGGGGCCTATATACACCCATGTCATAATTTGTGTGCTCTTAACTTCTTAGACGAATTGCATAATTTGTTTCCAGTCCCCGGTTTCAAGATGGGCCAGGCATAGGTAGTGTTCATAGTAACATCTTCCTAAAACGTTCTACATGCACCATTACTCTGCTGCTCCTGCCGGCATAGATGTACTCTCAACGCTAGATTGCCGTTTCGACCAAGCACCAAAAAAGTTTTTCAGGGGTAGTTTATCCCTCTCACTAATGATGTTGACATTCCTGTGTATTTTATAGTTTCTCTTCAGCTATAAGACGGAGGTTCCTTGTTATTGAGCTAAATATAGAATCGGGTAGCACTCATTATTAAGAGAAAAATTCACCACTTGTCCAACTGGCAATCCTACGAAATATTGCCACTAACCTATCTATCACAGGACTAGTACCAGTGCTCGTGTTTGTCGTAGTTTTTAAATTTTCATATATTTTATTGATTCCTATACTCTCATTATTTTAAAATTTTATTTGATCTAGACATTTACCTATGGGCCTATGTCCAAAAGTTTTTCTTTCTGGTGCAATTTGGATGATCAAAATAATTCCGGTACCTAAGGGTTTGTCCCAGACTGGTTCATGAGGACCTGTCTAGCCCTACTAAGTTCTCCCAGGTCATGTAGTTTGGAATGAGTCCAATCCGTGGCCTGCAGTGTAAATTTATCCCCGTCAATGACAAACCCGTGTTGAAGTGACCGGTCCCTTCCATACGTTTCGGCCAGAACTGGAACTGGTCTATTCACACCAGGGAGTAGTCCTGCACCGGCTCTGTTGTAGATACATGATGGCGGGACCAGTTACCCGGCGGGACCAGTTACCCGGCGCGACCAGTTACCCGGCGGGACCAGTCACCCGGCGGGACCAGTTACCCGGCGGGACCAGTTACCCGGCGGGACCAGTTACCCGGCCATTGAATATGTGTTTTCAAACATTTTAATGGAATTTAAATATCTTGGGAATGCCGTACTTTGTGGACATTTCCTAAGGACTTAAGTCATTCTCACAATCGTCATATATTGCTGATTTTTTGTTTTTTATTTTCTTAAGATTAAAAGCCTTTTCGTTAAATCGAACGTAAATTTTGTTCAATTGTTCGTTATTTAGAATACTCAATGTTAAGAATTTTGACTTTCGTTAAATTGGATTTTCGCTAAATGGGATATTCGTTAAACAGAGCTTCGACTGTATTTGTAAAAATCGCAATTTTTCTTAGAATCGATAAAGAAATTTTCTCGACAAAATATATATACCCTCAAGAAATTAAATTTATCTATAAGAAGGCTTTTCCAAATGGACCGGCAAACAATAAATCGGATATAAGATTTTGGGGGTCTAAAAACCTGTATATTTACAATTTCAGGTAAATCGGATAAAAACTACGGTTTCTAGGAGCCAAAGGAGTAATATCAGAAGATCAGTCTTATGGATCGGTCTAATTTCAGGCAAATTGGATAAAAACTACGGATTCTAGAAGACCGTGAAGTAAAATCGGGAGATCGGTCTATATGGTGGCTAAACCAAAACATGGACCGATACTCACCATTTATGGCACACTTCTTTATAACCCTAAAGTACCTCTATATTTCCATTTTCAGGCAAATTGCATAAAAACTACGTATTCTAGAAGCCCAAGAAGTAAAATCAGGAGATCGGTCTATATGAAGGCTATACCAAAACACGGACCGATACTCACCACTTTTTGGCACACTTCTTTATGATCCTAAAATACCTCTAGATTTCTACACGCTAAGAAAAAAAAAACGTTTGGAAAACGTGTACCGAAAACGTTTTTCTTTTGTTAGAGTTTTTTTGAATTGCTTCGAAAAGTATACACTTTCGTTTGTTACAAAATATTATTTTATTTTAATAAAAAAAGTTATTTTTGAACCAACAACACAGTCCATTTCATTTATATCAAACACTGTTCTTTTCTAACTTTAGGTCTTTAATAAGACACATTTTACAGTTCAAAATTTAATATACTACAATGTAATGTTGAACAATTTTTGGAATCTTCCTAACATATCTGGAATATATGTTAGGTTAGGTTAGGTTAGGTTAAAATGGCAGCCCGATTAAGATTCAGGCTCACTTAGACTATTCAGTCCATTGTGATACCACATTAACTAAAAGCACCTATTACATATGGGCACTTCTAGTTTTAACCGCTGAACCTTCTAGATTATTTTTCTTTGTTGAACCAACCAGATTGTTCCAAAAACAGTAGCAGACTGCTTAAGTTAACGTTTTCCAGATCCGCCAGTAATCTGAAGCTATATGCTCCTAAAAGTTGCTTGCGCTTTACACAAAATGCAGGACACTCACACAAGAGGTGTTTAATTGATTCTTTTTCCTCCGCATCATGACAGCTCATACAATAGTCATTATACTTCGCGCCAATAGTTTTTGCAAAATCGCCTATCAGGCAGCGACCCGTTATAGCAGATATCAGGAGTGATATCTGACGTCTCGAGAACATTAGCATATCTAGTGTGCGGTCTAAGTTGAAATGGGGCCATATTTGCTTGGTGTCGTTACAACCCTTGCAATTCTCCCATCGAACATTCGCCATCATAACAGCCTTCTCACGTAGCATGAGCTTGCAGGTAGCCAGGGGCACACCAACAAATTCTAGTTCCCCTGGAATATGTAAGGTAGTCCCTAGCCTTGCCAACTCATCCGCTTCGCAGTTCCCCGGTATGTTCCTATGGCCAGGCACCCATATTAGGTGAATATTGTACTGCTCAGCCATCTCATTGAGAGATTTGCGGCAGTCGATGGCCGTTTTCGAGTTGAGGAACACAGAGTCCAAGGATTTTATTGCAGGTTGACTGTCTGAGTATATATTAATGCCCACATTTTTTGGAACATTACTTCTCAGCCAATTCGCCACCTCTCTTATTGCTAATATTTCAGCCTGAAAAACACTACAGTGATTAGGTAATCTTTTCGCTATTCGAATTTCCAGATCATTAGAATATACTCCGAACCCCACTTGTCCATCCAATTTGGAGCCATCAGTGTAGAAATCTATATATTCTTTATTCCCCGGGGTCTGTGTGCACCACGCCTCACTGTTGGGGATTAGAGTCTCAAACTTTTTGTCGAAAAGTGGACTCGCCAAAGTGTAATCCACTACGTTAGGCACATCTGGCATTATTTTGAGGACAGAACTGTGACCGTAACCTTTTTCCGACCACAGCGATAGTTCGCGCAACCGCACAGCCGTTGTTGCAGCTGACTGTTTGGCCAAAATGTCTAAAGGCAATAGATGCAGCACGACATTAAGGGAATTTGTTCCTGTCTTGCTGAATGCGCCTGAAATACACAAACACGCCATACGCTGAACTTTATCTAAACAAGTCGGTTTCTGAAGTGCCGGCCACCAGACTACAACACCATATAGCATTATAGGTCTAACCACTGCCGTGTATAGCCAATGCACAATTTTTGGTTTCAGTCCCCACTTTTTTCCTATTGCCTTTTTGCACGAGTACAAAGCTACAGTTGCCTTTCTCGCCCTTTCTTCAATATTAAGCTTAAAGTTCAGCTTCCTGTCCAAAATAACGCCAAGGTATTTTGCACATTCACCAAAGGGAATTTCAATACCCCCTAAGGAAATAGGCCTAACCGTGGGAGTCTTGCGATCGTTGCAGTACATGACTAATTCTGTCTTTGCAGGATTTACCCCAAGACCATTGTCTTTCGCCCATTTCTCAGTCATCCGGAGGGCCCTCTGAATAATATCTCTGATTGTGGATGGGAATTTTCCCCTGACTGCCAGAGCCACATCATCTGCGTATGCCACCACTTTTATCCTTTCTTTTTCTAGAGTAACCAGAAGGCTATTTATAGCAACATTCCAAAGAAGAGGTGATAGAACTCCTCCTTGGGGAGTGCCTCTGTTCACATACCTTTGTATGTTTGCTTGTCCTAGTGTGGCTGAAATACGTCTCTTCATTAGCAGTTCGTCTAACAGCCTGAGTATACATGGATCAACATTCAGAGTTGTCAGTCCATTTAATATCGAGCTCGGATGGACATTATTGAACGCCCCTTCGATGTCTAGAAATGCCACGATTGTGTATTCTTTGACAGATAGTGAGCTTTCAATAAAGCTGACTAGTTCATGTAGTGCGGTCTCAGTAGACCTGCCCTTCGAGTATGCATGCTGTCCTTTCGAGAACAACCTTGAATCGATGCTAGTTCTAATATAAATATCTATCATCCTCTCCAGAGTCTTAAGTAGGAATGAGGATAAGCTGATTGGTCGGAAATCCTTCGCCCTCGAGTGAGAGGCTTTTCCCGCTTTAGGTATGAAAACGACTTTTGTTTCCCTCCACTTTCCTGGGATGTATGATAAGTTGATACATCCTTTATATATCACTGACAACCAGGGGATAATTTTGTCAGTTACAGCTTGTAACTCCGCCGGAGTAATTCCATCAGGTCCGGGGGATTTGAATGGTCCAAAGCTATTTAGCGCCCATCTTATTCTAGTTTCCGATACAATTTCCTCGACACGAAACGACCGCTGAGCAACTGTGGCACCGCCAGTACATGGTTCAACCGTCTGATTTCCAGGGAAATGTGTGTCCAATAGTACCTCCAGCGTCTCCTCACTGGACGTTGTCCAATTTCCCTCCGATGTTTTAATGAAACCTGGAGCGGAGTTGGTGGATGCTAGAACCTTCCGTAGTCTGGAAGCCTCGGACGTATTCTCAATACTTCTGCAGTAGTCATTCCAAGAGTTATGCTGAGCCTTTCTCAGTTCTCGCTTGTATCCTCTCAGATTCCTCTTGTAAGCGTCCCAGTCCTCAGGGGCTCTGGTGGACTTTGCCTTGTTAAAGAGCTTCCTGCAGGATTTCCTCATATTACTTAATTCCGTAGACCACCATGGTGGTCGATGTTTCCCCCTTGGCTTTCCTCTAGGGCATGCAGCTTTCAGTGAGATGTTGAAGGCCTTAGTAATCCGCTCCACTGCGTGTTCGATGTCTTGCACATTTCTCATATTTGTCTCTGTTATTTCCGGTATCATCATATTGAACGATTCCCTATACATATTCCAGTCAGCTTTCCTAACATTTGGCGAAAATATGGTCTTGGTGATATGAACATCAAATTTGAAACTGATGTAGCGATGATCTGAGAAGCTGTGTTCACTTAAAACATGCCACTCAGATATCATTTCATTCAGTTCTTGCGAGGCCAAGGTGATGTCCAAAACCTCTTGCCTGTTTTTAGTGACAAAGGTTGGGGCATCTCCCTTGTTGCAAACTACCAGATTAGTACGCAAAATAAACTCTATTAGCGACTCTCCCCTTGCATTAGTATCACTACTTCCCCAAATACTATGATGCGCATTCGCATCGCATCCCATAATGAGTTTCGTCTTTGTTTTCAGTGACTCCTCAACTAAGGTCTTAACGGCACATGGAGGCATCTCCCTGTCATGTCCCATATAGACCGAAGATACCCAATATTTGCATTTGGCTATTTCTAAATTGGCAACGACAGTGTCTGCATTGCACATTGAAGGAAGCAGAAACAAGTTAAGCTCGTTTTTAGCAATTATACAGGCTCGAATTACATCATTACCAGTATACTGCAATAGTTTGAACCCCGGAGTACTTAATTCACATATTTTGTTTCTATAAACATATGGTTCTTGAATAAGAACTATGTCTATGTCCCCTTTCATCAGGAGAACTTTTAAGGCAGCACATGCAGCCTTACAATGATGAAGATTTATCTGGAGGATCCGTAGGACCATCGAGATTTTCAACAACCGTCACATCAGCCGCTTCAATCGAGTCATCAAGAATGTCCTCTTCAGAGATATCGGTGACTGTCGCAATAACCATAGGTTCGACTTTGGTGAGTTCTGAGGCAATAGAAGCCTCCTCACGCATACGGTATCTATCCATGTCTTCAACTTTGGTATCTCCCTCGACTTCGCAAGAGGATCCGCTTACTTCTGATTCAGACAGAGGCTTGTCCATTTCTGAGTCCTTTAGCTGATCGTTTTTATACACCTTCATTTGGATATAATGAAAGCCATAACATACACGGCCCTGGGACTTTGCCAGATGTGGCAAAGACTGAGTGTTCAATATAAACACTGCATGCCGTCTTGGTCCATCCACTTCATCCAAGCGGCCAACCTTCCAATCAGCTGTTGGAAGATCTGGATTGCATCGTTTCAGTCTATTTAAAATAGATTCAGGGTCAGAAGGGTTTGCAGGTATCCAGGCATGTGCTCTAGGTCTAGCCGGTATGTCTTTCTTCTCGACTAACTCTAGAGCAGCTCCTTCCCAAACTTCACCAATTAGTATCAGAGCAGCTTTAAAACATTCTATAGACCTCTGGTCCTCAAATGCGACTAGCTTAAATCGTCCTTGATACCAACCAGCCTCTTGGTGTCGAGGATCTGGGCCGGGAAACTTTTCCAGCACCTGTGAGTAGACGACAGACAGAGCATTCTCAATTTCCCCCCATTTTTGCTTTGGAACCATACCGTCCAATGCTCCTTTATTAATGATAGCCATCACAAGGCTATCTTTAGCAACTGAGGCAAACGATCTTTGATCCCTTTTGGAGGATGGCAGCTCATCCGGTTCCAGTCTCAAGAATTTCTTGAGCCCATTTTAAGGAATCGCTTTGTTTAGCCGACAGCGTGCTTGGGTCGACTGATCCTAACTTCTTTAGGATAAACAAAGCATTTCTGCGTTCCTTGAATCTCTTTCGTGAGGGATTACCTCCTTTTGAAGTCGTTACCTTAGAAAAAGTTCGACTTGTCAGAGTGTCGCCACCTGTCGACCCGTCTACAGGTCGACTAATTGGGCCTAACCCTTGGTCATTGCCCAGATTTATAACTCCAGTCGATACCCGTCCACTGGGCCCTGAAGTTAGCAACCCAGTGGATGACTTGGAATTTCGATGCATGGTGGCTTAATATCCCACCACACTTGAAATTCGTAGTAGGTACCTATTACGATGAGTTTATCCGCTATTGAAAAACACGTCCGTTCCGTTCGACGGTTGAATAGAGAATATATGTAAAAAAAAAAAAAAAAAACTTTGGTCGAAGCAGGGATCGAACCCACGACCCTTGGCATGCAAGTCAGACGTAGCAACCACTGCTCCATGGTGCCCAACTAAATGTATCGGCTCGTGGGCGCCGCAAGCTATGCTATATAAATATAACTTATATGGGTAATTGTCTATTGATGACAATAACGGCTACATAGCTCAGTGGATAGTGTGTTGGCTTACAAATTGCATGGTCCGTGGTTCGATTCTCCGTCCAGGCGAAAGGTAAAAAAAAAATTTTAAATGTATAAAATCGTATAATTTCTTCTACATTGTTGGTATTACAGGAAAAGGTGTTAAGAACTAAAAATCCTCGTGGAAGTGAGAAAGATGTGAGGGACAATGCAATTAGCCAGAAAAAAAATTTTTGAGTTAGTCTTTATGAAATTGTTTTTACATCCTGGAAAAGAATAAACGTTTATCACAAAAAGTATATACTTTTCTTCCAAATACACTTCCTTTCAACGAAAAGCAAATGAGAAACGAACTTTGTTTGTCTAAAATTTCGTTTGGGAGGAAAGAATTATTTTTTTGCGTGCAATTTCAGGCAAATTGGATAAAAACTACGAATTGTAGAAGCCCGTGAAGCATGGGGGCTATACCAAAACACGGACCGATACTCACCATTTTCGGCATACCTCTTTATGATCCTAATGTACCTCTAGATTTCCAATTTAAGGCAAATTGGATAAAAGCTACGGTTTCTATAAGCCTAAGAAGTAAAATCGGGAAATCGGTCAATATGGGAGCTATACCAAAACAAGGACCGATACTCACCACTTTTTGGCACACCTCTGTATGGTCCTAAAATACCTCTAGATTTCCAATTTCAGGCAAATTGATAAAAACTACGGTTTCTATAAGCCCAAGAAATAAAATCGATAATTTTTGAAAATATTCCAGGGCAAACGCTTCAGACAAGCATTGGAATGAATAAAAAATTATCACAAAATTTTTTAATTCACATTCAAAACACTGAATTCGGATCACACCTTAACAAGTGATGCAAATTCAGAAGTAAAATCGGTCCATATGGGGGGCTATACCAAAGCATGGACCGATACTCTCCATTTTCAGTAACCTGTTTGTGGTCCTCAAATACCATTAGATTCCAATTTCAGGCAAATAAGGTAAACACTACGGTTTCTATAAGTCCAAGACCCCAAATCGGGGAGTCGGTTATACGGGGGCTATATCAAAACCTGGACCGATTTAGCCCTTCTTCGAACTTGACCTGCCGGCAAACAAAAGACGGATTTGTGCCAAATTTCAGGACGGTAACGTCATTATTTAAAGCTGTAGCGTGATTACAACAGACTGAAGGACATGGTTATATGGTCTTAGAATTTCTCCCTGATAAATAATATATACTTTTTATAGTCCGAAATCGATATTTTGATGGGTTACAAACGGAATGACAAACTTATTATAGCCCCATCACCATTATATGGTGGTGGGTAAAAAAAATTTAATTAAAAAAACCTTCTGTATACACGCAGAGAAGAAACATGATTGCCACAATCATATTCGAAGAGCAAAATAATATGATAGCAGCTATTTTTGCGGCGACCATGTAACATTTTAACCTGCAACCATGTTGGCTCAGTGAACATGGTTCTAAGAAAAATACAATTGTCCTCATCTAAAATGTTATTATATTGATAAAAAGAATTTTGTTTCCATTAAAAGACAATGGTCACGATCTAAAATGTTATGTTATTCGTCAAAAATGTTTTTCTTCTAGTTAAAACAACATGGTCACAACCTAAAATGTTTTGATTTTTATGAAAAAACTTTTTTCGTCGTCGAAAAAAGGACGCCACTTGAGAAAAGAAAACACAAAATCAACTTTATTTATTTGTTTTTATTTATTTATAAACTAATTCATTGTTTATTTGTATTTATAATGTTGTGCAAGCAAACTTCACATATTTTTACACACTCTAGTTTGGTTCAATTTCAACAATAAGAAATCATTCCATATTAACTTCGTGCCCATCAAATGTACAAACACAGACATCATATAACTGCAAATAAAAATAAATTATACCATATGTCAAAATGCAGAGCAAAAACCAGGTACATTTGTTTCAATTACACTTTCCTTTTTTGTATTCACATAAAACCACGTGCCATTTCTGAATAAATAAATTAACACAAAGCACAATAATTCCGTATTCTCCGTCCATTCCAAGAAACAATCAACACACGACTGACGCGCAAAATGAAAATCGTGTGTACCTGCTCAATGTTTTTATAAAATTCTTGTCGCTGCAAAAAAATTAAAAAATTAAATGGTCACGAAAACAATGTACATGGTCTTTATGGCCATGTAATGCTTGTAGACATATCTATACGTAAACTATAAAAATACTTTTTTCTTTGCAAAAAAGTAAACAAAATTGAATGGTCAGGTACATGATTTTCCTGACCATATAATGGTCTCAAATTCTATCATTTAAATAATAGAACATGTTTGCGGCATTTGAGAACCATTTAAATGCTTATTGCCAACATATATTTTTCTCCGCTCGAAAATTATTTTTACAAAGACAAAATACATGGGTTTCGCGACAATTAAATACTCTAAATAAGCATTAAATGGATGCGGCAACCATGTCCAAACATGTTTTTTCTGTGCGTGTAGTTTTAACTTTTTTAAAGAACATCTTTTGGAAGATTCCATTACAAACGGAATGACAAACTTATAATACCCCCATCACAATTCTATGGTGGTGGAATTAAAAGAACTTCCTGTATAGTTTTAACTTTTTTAAATAACATCTTTTGGAAGATTCCGAGCCGAAGAAGCGGAGAATTGAAGCGTGCTTGATTCTAGGAAAGAACATTTAATTCATTCGAATAATCAGCTTTTTTCTTCATGTGATATCAAAGTGCGTTAAAATCCTGTTAACGATCACTTAAATTTCCAATTCAGACTCGACTTCAAGTAGAAATTATATCACTTTTCAAATACAAATAAAGTATTAAAAACTATCTCCTATTTTTGAACGCTGTTTTGCTTTGTAGCCAAGATACAAAAAGTCAACAAATTTAAAGACGATTTCATTAATTAATTTTGAAGACTTTTTCAGAAATATTACAATCAAGTAGACCTAAGTCATACAAAATTTTGTCTTCATGTGGAGACATCCAGTTTTAAGTCATATTACTTAACTGTAAGGTTGGGTGCCACCATGGTGTAATGGTTAGTATGCCCGCCTTGCATATACAGGGTCGTGGATTCAAACACAGTTTCGACCAAACACCAAAAAGTTTTTCATCGGTGGATTATCCCACCTCAGTAATGGTAACATTTCCGAGTGTTTTAAAGCTTCTTTAAGTGGTTTCACTGCAATGTGGCTATAAAAAGGAGGTCCATTGTAATTGAGCTTAACATAGAATCGGGCAGCACTCAGTGATAAGAGAGAAATTCACCACTGTGGTATCACAATGGACTGAATAGTCTAAGTGAGCCCGAAATATCGGGCTGCCACTAACCTAACTATAAGGTCTAAACGATTTCATTGAAAAGTTGGTCGAATTTTGGGCAAGCAAAAAACTTTATATCAGAGAAATTGCGTTTTTATACCCTCCATCATAGGATGGGGGTATATTAACTTTGTCATTCCGTTTGTAACACATCGAAATATTGCTCTAAGACCCCATAAAGTATATATATTCTGGGTCGTGGTGAAATTCTGAGTCGATCTAAGCATGTCCGTCCGTCCGTCCGTCCGTCCGTCCGTCCGTCCGTCCGTCCGTCTGTTGAAATCACGCTAACTTCCGAATGAAACAAGCTATCGACTTGAAACTTGGCACAAGTAGTTATTATCGATGTAGGTCGGATGGTATTGAAAATGGGCCATATCGGTCCACTTTTACGTATAGCCCCCATATAAAGGGACCCTCAGATTTGGCTTGTGGAGCCTCTAACAGAAGCATATTTCATCCGATCCGGCTGAAATTTGGTACATGGTGTTGGTATATGGTCTCTAACAACCATGCAAAAATTGGTGCACATCGGTCCATAATTATATATAGCCCCCATATAAACCGATCCCCAGATTTGGCTTGCGGAGCCTAAATGAGAAGCAAATTTCATCCGATCCGGCTGAAATTTGGTACATGGTGTTGGTATATGGTCTCTAACAACCATGCAAAAATTGGTCCACATCGGTCCATAATTATATATAGCCCCCATATAAACCGATCCCCAGATTTGGCTTGCGGAGCCTAAAAGAGAAGCAAATTTCATCCGATCCGGCTGAAATTTGGTACATGGTGTTGGAATATGGTCTCTAACAACCATGATAAAATTGGTCCACATCGGTCCATAATTATATATAGCCCCCATATAAACCGATCCCCAGATTTGGCTTGCGGAGCCTCAAAGAGAAGAAAATTTCATCCGATCCGGCTGAAATTTGGTACATGATGTTGGTATATGGTCTCTAACAACCATGCAAAAATTTGTCCATATCGGTCCTTAATTATATATGGCCCCCATATAAACCGATCCCCAGATTTGGCTTGTGGAGCCTCTAAGAGAAGCATATTTCATCCGATCCGGCTGAAATTTGGTACATGGTGTTGGTATATGGCCTCTAACAATCATGCAAAAATTGGTCCACATCGGTTCATAATTATATATAGCCCCCATATAAACCGATCCCCAGATTTGGCTTGCGAAGTCTCCAAGAGAAGCAAATTTCATCCAAGCCGGTTGTAATTTGGAACATGGTGTTAGTATATGATCTTTAACAACCGTGCCAGAATTGGTCCATATCGGTCCATAATTATATATAGCCCCCATATAAAACGTTCTCCAGATTTGACCTCCGGAGCCTCTTGGAGGAGCAAAATTCATCCGATCCGGTTCAAATTAGGAACGTGGTGTTAGTATATGGTCGCTAACAACCATACCAAAATTGGTCCAATCACACAAAAATTGGTCCATATCGGTTCATAATCATGGTTGCCAATAGAGCCAAAAATAATCTACCAACATTTTATTTCTATAGAAAATTTTGTCAAAAAGTTATTTCTATAGAAAATTTTGTCAAAATTTTATTTCTAGAGAAAATTTTGTTAAAATTGTATTCGGTTCATAATAAAATTTTCATCATTTTCAAAATTTTATTTCTATAGAAAATTTTGTTCAAATTTTATTCGGTTCATAATCATGGTTGCCACTCGAGCCACAAATAATCTACCAAGATTTAATTTCTATAGAAAATTTTGTCAAAAGTTTATTTCTATAGAAAATTTTGTTAAAATTTTATTTCTGTAGAAATGTTTGTCAAAATTTTCTTTCTATAGAATATTTTGTCAAAATTTTTATTTCTATAGAAAATTTTGTCAAAAGTTTATTATACCCTCCATCATAGGATGGAGGTATATTAACTTTGTCATTCCGTTTGTAACACATCGAAATATTGCTCTAAGACCCCATAAAGTATATATATTCTGGGTCGTGGTGAAATTCTGAGTCGATCTAAGCATGTCCGTCCGTCCGTCCGTCCGTCCGTCCGTCCGTCCGTCTGTTGAAATCACGCTAACTTCCGAATGAAACAAGCTATCGACTTGAAACTTGGCACAAGTAGTTGTTATCGATGTAGGTCGGATGGTATTGAAAATGGGCCATATCGGTCCACTTTTACGTATAGCCCCCATATAAAGGGACCCTCAGATTTGGCTTGTGGAGCCTCTAACGGAAGCATATTTCATCCGATCCGGCTGAAATTTGGTACATGGTGTTGGAATATGGTCTCTAACAACCATGAAAAAATTGGTCCACATCGGTCCATAATTATATATAGCCCCCATATAAACCGATCCCCAGATTTGGCTTGCGGAGCCTCAAAGAGAAGAAAATTTCATCCGATCCGGCTGAAATTTTTTACATGATGTTGGTATATGGTCTCTAACAACCATGCAAAAATTGGTCCACATCGGTCCATAATTATATATAGCCCCCATATAAACCGATCCCCAGATTTGGCTTGCGGAGCCTAAAAGAGAAGCAAATTTCATCCGATCCGGCTGAAATTTGGTACATGGTGTTGGAATATGGTCTCTAACAACCATGAAAAAATTGGTCCACATCGGTCCATAATTATATATAGCCCCCATATAAACCGATCCCCAGATTTGGCTTGCGGAGCCTCAAAGAGAAGAAAATTTCATCCGATCCGGCTGAAATTTGGTACATGATGTTGGTATATGGTCTCTAACAACCATGCAAAAATTGGTCCATATCGGTCCTTAATTATATATGGCCCCCATATAAACCGATCCCCAGATTTGGCTTGTGGAGCCTCTAAGAGAAGCATATTTCATCCGATCCGGCTGAAATTTGGTACATGGTGTTGGTATATGGCCTCTAACAATCATGCAAAAATTGGTCCACATCGGTTCATAATTATATATAGCCCCCATATAAACCGATCCCCAGATTTGGCTTGCGAAGTCTCCAAGAGAAGCAAATTTCATCCAAGCCGGTTGTAATTTGGAACATGGTGTTAGTATATGATCTTTAACAACCGTGCCAGAATTGGTCCATATCGGTCCATAATTATATATAGCCCCCATATAAAACGTTCTCCAGATTTGACCTCCGGAGCCTCTTGGAGGAGCAAAATTCATCCGATCCGGTTCAAATTAGGAACGTGGTGTTAGTATATGGTCGCTAACAACCATACCAAAATTGGTCCAATCACACAAAAATTGGTCCATATCGGTTCATAATCATGGTTGCCAATAGAGCCAAAAATAATCTACCAACATTTTATTTCTATAGAAAATTTTGTCAAAAAGTTATTTCTATAGAAAATTTTGTCAAAATTTTATTTCTAGAGAAAATTTTGTTAAAATTTTATTCGGTTCATAATAAAATTTTCATCATTTTCAAAATTTTATTTCTATAGAAAATTTTGTCAAAATTTTATTTCTATAGAAAATTTTGTCAAAATTTTATTTCTATAGAAAATTTTGTTCAAATTTTATTCGGTTCATAATCATGGTTGCCACTCGAGCCACAAATAATCTACCAAGATTTAATTTCTATAGAAAATTTTGTCAAAAGTTTATTTCTATAGAAAATTTTGTTAAAATTTTATTTCTGTAGAAATGTTTGTCAAAATTTTCTTTCTATAGAATATTTTGTCAAAATTTTTATTTCTATAGAAAATTTTGTCAAAAGTTTATTTCTATAGAAAATTTTGTTAAAATTTTATTTCTGTAGAAATTTTTGTCAAAATTTTCTTTCTATAGAATATTTTGTCAAAATTTTTATTTCTATAGAAAATTTTGTGAACATTTTATTTCTATAGAAAATTTTGTTAAAATTTTATTTCTGTAGAAAATTTTGTCAAAACTGTATGTCTACTTTGTCAAACTGAATTATATACGTATTGGATCGATCTTTTTTGATTTAATATATACCACGTATGGACTTACATACAATTTAGAAGATGGTGTTAGGAGGTTTTAAGATACCTTGCCATCGGCAAGCGTTACCGCAACTTAAGTAATTCGATTGTGGATGGCAGTGTTTAGAAGAAGTTTCTACGCAATCCATGATGGAGGGTACATAAGCTTCGGCCTGGCCGAACTTACGGCCGTATATACTTGTTTATGTCTCATCTTGGTTTTAAGGACATGAAATCTTTGGCCTCATGCCAATATTTTTTTCAGTGTGCGAATAATAAATGAACACAAAGAATATGATATATGTCACTTTCAATGTATTAATTAACATGCCAATAGGATTATTAGTTGCAAGTCCTGCAATTGCATCGTTTCCATCTTAAATTAAACTTCAGCAAAGTTTAAAAGTTTTAGATATTGGATCCTTTTTCTTAACAAACAAATTCATAAAATACAAACTCCATAGAATATGTCAAATGTCTTAAACAAGTCGACCAAGACATGTTCTTCTTGCTCCAAACCATTGTATCCACAATAAAACAAACTTTAGTACCTCAAGACACAAAAGTTTTTCGACCTGTCGTTTTACACTTGTCGCCATCGAATACCAAACACGGAAAAAGCCTCGCCAACATTTCTTCCACAAATTGTTTAAGCCAAGCAGGCAAAATATGAAATAAAAAACTATAAATGAAAATGAGAAAATGGCCAACGAAAAATAAAATGTCTGCAATGGTTTTTCTGTTCACCTTTCTCGTGGCATGCCGCACAGTTATGGCAAACAGCATGTGCCGATTTTCTTATGGATCGAGTGGAATTGGAAACTGCAAAAGAAAAACCTGTGAATCAATAGACGTTTTAAAAGTAAACTATGGCAAAAGGCTTTAGACCCAATGACCGAGACATATCTTCCCAATGTAATTACATCTGTAGTGGGACATTGTTTTGGCCATGGAGTGCAACAAAAAGTTTTCTTTCTTTATTCGTTTTAGAGTGCTCCACAGCAAATAAGGAAACATTTAAAATTATGCTGTAAATGCAGTAAACTAACTGATTTCGGTTTTTAGCAAAACAATTTTATAATGAATTTAGAATTTAAACATAAAATTTGGGAAGAATAAAATATAGAAAACAATATCTTTAATCTGAAAGACAATTTTTTCGATATCGAAATATCGGTCTTAGACCCCATAAAGTATATATTTTGGGTCTTAGTGAAATTCTGAGTCGATCTAGCGATGTCTGTTTGTCGGTCCGTCTGTTGAAATATCGCTATTTTCCAAATGAAATAATCTATCGACTTGAAACTTGGTACAAGCAGTTATTATTGATGTAGGTCGGATGGTATTGCAAAGGGTCATATCGGTCCTCTATTACTTAATTTAGAAAATAAAGTTGTCGTTAACTCGTTTTAAGGGACTTTGATGGTTTAGGAAAAAAACAAGTATAAAAGGCCGTAAGTTCGGCCAGGCCGAATCTTATGTACCCTCCACCATGGATTGCGTAGAAACTTCTACGAAAGACTGTTATACACAATCGAATTACTTGGGTGGTGGTATCTTAAATCGTTTTCTAAATTGTGAGTTAGTCCACACGTGGTATATATTAGACAAAAATGTATGTAAGTCTACAAATAATTACGAATCGATATGGACTTTTGCACGGTACGTAGGAAGCCAGAATTGAAATATGGGTGATGCTTATATGGGGGATATATACAATTATGAACTTGATATGGACCAATTTTTGTGTGATTGGGGATCGATTTATCTGAGGGCTATATATAATTATAGACCGACATGGACCTAGTTAGTTATGGTTGTTAACGGCCATATACTAGCACAATGTACGACATTTCAACTGACTAGGATGAAATTTGCTCCTCCAAGAGGCTCCAAACCAAATCTCGGGATCGGTTTATATGGGGGCTATATATGATTATGGACTGATACCACCACGTACCAAATTTCAACCAGATCGGATGAATTTTGCTTCTCCAAACGGCACCAGAGGTCAAATCTGGGGATCGGTCTATATGGGGCTATATATAATTATGGACTGATATGAACCAATTCATGCATGGTTGTTGGATACCATATACTAACATCACGTACCAAATTTCAACCGAATCGGATGAATTTTGCTCTTCCAAGGGGCTCCGGAGGTCAAATCTGGGGATCGGTATATATGGGTGCTATATATAATTATGGACCGATTTCGACCAATTTTTGCATGGGTATTTAAGGCTATATACTAACACCATGTACCAAATTTCAGCCGGATTGGATGAAATTTGCTTCTCTTAGAGGCTCCGCAAGCCAAATCTGGGGATCGGTTTATATGGGGGCTATATATAATTATGGACCGATGTGGACCAATTTTTGCACGGTTGTTAAAGGCCATATACTTACATAATGTACCAAATTTCAGCCGGATCGGATGAAATTTGCTTCTCTTAGTGGCTCCGAAAGCTAAATTTGAGGGTCCGTTTATATGGGGGCTATACGTAAAAGTGGACCATTTGCAATACCATTTGACCTACATCAATAACAACTATGTGTGCCAAGTTTCAAGTCGATAGCTTGTTTCGTTCGGAAGTTAGCGTGATTTCAACAGACGGACGGACGGACATGCTCAGATCGACTCAAATTTCACCACGACCCGGAATATATATATATATACTTTATGGGGTGTTAGAGTAATATTTCGATGTGTTACAAACGGAATGGCAAAGTTAATATACCCCCATCCTATGGTGGAGGGTATAAAAAGTATGTGTAGGTAAGTCTACAAATAATTACGAAACGATATGGACTTTTGCACGGTACGTAGGGAGCCAGAATTGAAATATGGGGGTCGCTTATATGTGGGCTATATACAATTATTGATATGGACCAATTTTTGTGTGATTGGGGATCGATTTATCTAAGGACTATATATAACTATAGACCGATATGGACCTAGTTAGGCATGGTTGTTAACGGCCATATACTAGCACAATGTACGAAATTTCAACTGACTCGGATGAAATTTGCTCCTCCAAGAGGCTCCAAAACCAAATCTCGGGATCGGTTTATATGGGGGCTATATATGATTATGGACTGATATGGACCACTTTTGGCATGGTTGTTAAATATCATTTACTACCACCACGTACAAAATTTCAACCAGATCGGATGAATTTTCCTTCTCCAAAAGGCACCGGAGGTCAAATCTGGGGATCGGTTTATATGGGTGCTATATATAATTATGGACTGATATGAACCAATTCCTGCATGGTTGTTGGATACCATATAGTAACATCACGTACCAAATTTCAGCCGGATCGGATGAAATTTGCTTCTCTTAAAGGCCTTGCAAGCCAAATTTGGGGGTCCTTTTATATGGGGGCTATACGTAAAAGTGGACCGATATGGCCCATTTGCAATACCGTCTGACCTACATCAATAACAACTACTTGTGCCAAGTTTCAAGTCGATTGCTTGTTTCTGTCGGAAGTTAGCGTGATTTCAACAGACGGACGGACGGACGGACATGCTCAGATCGACTCAGAATTTCACCACGACCCAGTATATATATACTTTATTTATGGGGTCTTAGAGCAATATTTCGATGTGTTACAAACGATGTGTTACACCATCCTATAGTGGAGGGTATAAAATATACACATACCTTTTTTGTCTAATATATACCACGTATGGACTAACTCACAATTTAGAAAACGATTTAAGGTACCACAACCCAAATAATTCGATTGTGGATGGCAGTCTTTCGTAGAAGTTTCTACGCTATCCATGGTGGAGGGTACATAAGATTCGGCCTGGCCGAACTTATGGCCATATGTACTTGTTTTTATATGTCCTCATCCAAATGAACTTCCTGGGCACAACGTCTAAAGCTATGCAGAGGATCCAAAGGGGAGTACTTACGTCGTGTGACAATCCCAACAACAACCGTATACAGCGGTTCATAGTTATAAATAGCCCCCATATAAACCGCTTCTCAGATTTGACTATTGGAGGAGCAATTTCATTCCATCCAGATGAAATTTTTTAGGTAATTTTATTATATGCGTCCTAATAATGAAGAAAGCAATTCTTCCTAATCGGTTTATAATTAAATATAGCCGCCCATATAAACCGATTAAAGCCAAAATTTTATATAGAAATAAAATTTGTACCAAATTTTTCATGGAAAAAAATTTACAAAATTTTATATAGAAATAACATTTTACCAAATTTTCTATAGAAATAAAATTTTGACAAAATTTTCTATAGAAATAAAATTTTGATAAAATTCTATGTAGAAATAAAATTTACATAAAATTTTCTAAAGAAATAAAATGTTGACAAAATTTTATATAGAAATAAAATTTGTACAAAATTTTCCATAGAAATAAAATTTTATATAGAAATAAAAATAAAATAAAATTTCCGCAAATAGTTTTTTTGGTAAAATTTTCTACGAATTTTGTTAGATTATCTTTAGCCCCAGTGACAACGTTGTTCGCAACTGTTGCCACAAACCAAGTAATTAACACGTTGGCTGATAAGTTCCCGGTCTAACAAAGAAAAAAAACATTTTTTGTCAAAATTCGTTTTTATTATTCAACATAGTTTCCTTCAAGAGCGATACAACGATTAAAACGACCTTCCAAGTTTTTGATACCATGTTGGTAGTACTCCTTCGGTTTTGCCTCAAAATAGGTCTCAGTTTCGGCGATCACCTCTTCATTGCAGCCAAATTTGTTCCCTGCGAGCATCCTTTTGAGGTCTGAAAACGAGCATCCTTTTGAGGTCTGGGGGCCAGATCTGGAGAATACGATGGTTGGGGAAGCAATTCGAAGCCCATTTCATGAATTTTTGCCATCGTTCTCAATGATTTGTGGCACGGTGCGTTGTCTTGGTGGAACAACACTTTTTTCTTCTTCATATGGGGCCGTTCCAAACGCTCCAATAATGCCATATAATAGTCACTGTTGATGGTTTTTCCCTTCTCAAGATAATCGATAAAAATTATTCCATGCGCATCCCAAAAAACAGAGGCCATTACTTATCCAGCGGATTTTTGAGTCTTTCCACGCTTCGGAGACGGTTCACCGGTCGCTGTCCACTCAGCCGACTGTCGATTGGACTCAGGAGTGTAGTGATGGAGCCAAGTTTCATCCATTGTCACATATCGACGGAAAAACTCGGGTGTATTACGAGTTAACAGCTGCAAACACCGCTCAGAATCATCAACACGTTGTTGTTTTTGGTCAAATGTGAGCTCGCGCGGCACCCATTTTGCACAGAGCTTCCGCATATCCAAATATTGATGAATGATATGACCAACACGTTCCTTTGATATCTTTAAGGCCTCTGCTATCTCGATCAACTTCATTTTACGGTCATTCAAAATCATTTTGTGGATTTTTTATGTTTTCGTCGGTAACCACCTCTTTCGGGCGTCCACTGCGTTCACCGTCCTCCGTGCTCATTTCACCACGCTTGAATTTTGCATACCAATTAATTATTATTGATTTCCCTGGGGCAGAGTCCGGAAACTCATTATCAAGCCAAGATTTTGCTTCCACCGTATTTTTTCCCTTTAGAAAACAATATTTTACCAAAACACGAAATTCCTTTTTTTCCATGCTCTATCTCACAAACTAATTGACTTACAGACGTCAAATTTTGACAGGAATCATTTGAAGGTTGGTACTATATAAAAATAATATGCATTTAATACTAGCGACGCCATCTATGTGTCAGACCGGAGACTTATCAGCCAACCTGTTAGATTGTGGATTACAATAGTTTTTTGAAATCTTTATGCATGCCATCGGGGAGAGTACATAAGATTCGGCCGATGTCGGGGATGTCGATGGGTAAATTAGATGTGGATGGGGGTGATAAATATAATATATCTGAATTTGTTATACTGAAAATCGTTATACGGGTAAATGCTATTAGACCCTGGTATACGATAGTTTTTAGAGAAGTTTAGTTTTTCCATTTATGTTCTCTTTTTGGCGGTTGCTGTTCGGTGATTGGTTAATTCATTTCTAAAGCTATCTATGACAATTGGCTTATCCGAAAATACCAAAAATATTTCCCAACACCAAAACTTTAATACATTATGTATGAACATCAATATCTTAGAGATAATTAAAACTAAATTTTTTATTTTACCACTATGCAATAATCAGCCATATGTTAGATCATCTATGCATCAAATAAAAATAAATAATGAATAATAAAATAAAACACGTATATAATTAGAAAAAATATCTTCTGTAGCACCAGCAAGTCTTTTCGTCTCATTTCATCGTTATTGTCTATACGGACGCTTCACAATAGCAAACCAACTAGACTTTACTATTGTTTTGATCAATGCCCGGTTTATAGACACGCCCCTTAGCATTTTTATGACAAATGTGTGAGGTTTATTTGCAACGTTAAAAAAAAGAAGAGAAAAAATAATGCCATCCATTTGGAATAAAAATTAGGGGGAGAGAGAAAAATATTCTTCAACGTGGGCTTTGTTTTCTTTTTAGGAGAATATCAATGAATATTAAATACGAACGATAATGAAACAAACGGCAGCATTTTATATGGGAATATTATTCACACTGAACAAAAGACATTTTTCGTCTATCCGACGGCTTGATTGGGCTGTATATAGGGTGCTGGGAGTTTTTTTTTAACGTCGGTTAAGCGGGTTTCTGTATCTCACTAAAATTTAAAATACAGACATTTTTTTAGGGAGTTATCTGCCTTAACCAAATGTTCAGTCCCTTTTTGCGACATATTAGCAAAGGTATTCACACACACAAGGAATTAACATAAAAGAACTAAATTAAGTCATCTCACCCGGCCAGATCTCGCTAAAGACTATGGAAATGTGTAGTGGCCAACACTGAAACATATACACTGTTAGAAAAATATGTTTTTCATATGTTCCGATATAAACAAAATGTGTTTCGGGCACAATTTTTAAACACAATATATTTAAGTGCAAACATGTAATGTTCCTAAACTAACACTAAATGTTTGGGACACATATGTTAATATGTTAGAATATATTATGTTTGGGGCATGAATGTGTCATAAAAATAATATGTGTGAATGTAAACATATATAAATTTACAAATTTCGAGTAAACATATATATGTTGTGATATTTTATTCAGAGAGCGACAGAGAGAGAGAGAGTATAGAGAAAGAAATAGAGATGGAAATCGGGAGGGTTGACGAGAGATATCAACATAACACAGCGAGAGAATCAAAAGAGAGCAATTTCTGTGAAACTGCTTGTATGTTGTTTCGGAAAGTCTAAATATTATTTAATTTGAATACTCGTGTAAAGAGAATAGACATTCGGAAGCGGGCATTAAGTTCGAGTTTTGCTAAAAAATTGAAAAAGGTTATTTTCTTTAAAATGAATTATTAAAGAAAAGTAAAAGGCAAAACAGGGTCATTTTAGAACGATAATGCCAACTTAATACCGGCCTTAAGGGTAAAAATGAAATTAAGTACAAAACACGATAAGTTTTAAATGCATTTAAAATGGTGTTAAATGCTAGTAAAAAACTGTTCACGGCTAACTAAATTTATGTGTATATTATAAAATTATTTATGTATGTTTATACTCGACTCCACGTTCTTCTTTTGTTAGAGTTTTTGAATTCCTTCCAACATTTTAAGCTTTTATATCAAAAACAGTTTTTTGCTACAAAATTGTTATTTTTGCAATAAAAAAAATTATCCAAAAGCTCAGTCCATTTCGTTTATATCAAGCACTGTTCTTTTCTGACTGTAAATCTTTAATAACACACATTTCGAAGTTTCATTGTAAAAATTTCATTTAATAATATAAAAATATAAATACAAAAATTGAAAAAAAATTGGTGTTCGGTCGGAGTAGGGATTGAACCCAGGACCTTTTGCATGCAAGGCGGACATGCTAACAACTGCTCCACGTGGCCAACAAATATATGTATCTGTTGAATAATGTTTTGTTTGCATCGGCTCGTGGGCGCTGCAAACTATGCTATATAAATGTAACTTATAACGATATTTGTCTAATGGTAACTATAACAGCTACGTAGCCCAGTGGTAGTGTGTCGGCTTACAAATTGCATGGTTCCCGGTTCGATTCTCAGTCCAGGCGAAAGGTAAAATTATAAAATTGAATAATTTCTTCAACATTATTTGTATTACAGAAAAAGGTGCCAAGAACTAAAAAAATTCGTGGAAGTGAAAATTATGTGAGGGAATGAGCACAATCTTCTTTGGGGAAAATTCTTCCAAGCATATAATATTTTTGGGCTCAAAATGCTTCACAACTTATATGTTCACATAAAACAAACATATTAATGTTTCGGCAGTATCCACTAATATATGTGCTTCCTGCAAAATATGTTTGGAACATATGTTAGAGAAGCGATTTTTTCTGAGGGTGTATGTATAGTCAAGCTTGCGAGATCTGGCATTTTGTTTTCAGTAATTTAATAATATCAATTTCCTTTATCTTCCTGTCCAATAAGCGCGAATAAATATTGTAATATTTCTTAAAGCAAATATTATGATTTTTTTTTAAATTAAAATTTAAAGAAAACAAGTATATACGGCCGTAATTTCGGCCAGGCCGAATCGTATGTACCCTCCACCATGGATTGCATCGAAACTTGTACTAAAGACTGTCGTCCACAATCGAATTACTTGGGTTGCGGTAACACTTGCCGATGGCAAGGTACCTTAAAACTTCTTAACACCGTCTTCTCAATTGTAAGTTAGTCCATACGGGGTATATATTAAACAAAAAAGGCCGATTAAATACGTATATAATTCAGTTTGACAAAATTAAAATAAAATTTTCTATAGAAATACAATTTTCTGTCGAAATAAAATTTTGACAAAATTTTCTACAGAAAAAAAATTTTGATAAAATTTTCTATAGAAATAAAACTTGGTAGATTATTTTTGGGGATCGGCTATATATAAATATAGACCGATTTGGACCAATTTTGGCATGGTTGTTATCGGCCATATACTAGCGCAATGTACCAAATTTCAACACGTACATATAACTAAGACCGGTATGGACCAATTTTTGCATGGTTGTTAGAGATCATATACTAACACCACGTACCAAAATCGGGTGACTTATTCTCTTCCAAGGGGTTCCGGACGTCAAATCTGGGGATCGGTTTATATGAGGCCTACATATAATTATGGACCGATATGGACCAATTCCTGCATGGTTGTTAGAGACCATAACTAACACCACGTACCAAATTTCAACCGAATCCGATGAATTTGCTTATCCATGAGGCTCCGGAGGTCAAATCTGGGGATCGGTTTATATGGGGTCTATACATAAAAATGACACAATTTTTGTATGTTTTTTTGAGGGCATATACATTGAAAAAATGCATGCCCGTTTCCAAAGATTTTGTTTTATTTTTTACTTTAAAAATTTTGGTATTGATTCCGAGCCAAAGAAGCGGAGAATACAAGTAAGGTCACTTTTAAGACACAATTCTCTTTTATATTTGGGTTTTGTGTACTTGCTTCTAGGGAGCAAATTTTAATTTTTCACTTTTTCAGCTTTTTTTCTTCATATGCTATCAAAGTCCTTTAAAAACGAGTGGACAACAACTTTATTTTCCAAATTAAAACTCGACTTCCAGTAAAAATTATGCTATGTTTCAAGTAAAAAAGTCTTTAAGTTAAGTGTTGAAAAACATGTCCTATATTTGAACGAGTTTTTGCTTTGTAGTCATGATGTAAAAAGACAACAAATTTAAAGACAATTTCATTAAATTTAAAGAATTTTTCTGATTTATTATAGTCAAGTTGGCCGTAGCCCAAACCTTTTTTCTTTCATGTTATGATACCCATTTTTAAGTGAAATCACTTAATTATAAGGAAAATACGACTTCATTGAAAAGTTTATCGACTTTTGGAAAAGAAAAAAACTTTATACTAGAGAAATGCTAGAAGACGCATAGCAAAATTTGCATTCGTATTTTAAAGACATGAAATCTTTGACCTCACGACAATATTTTTTTCAGTGTACATATATCACGTCTCAAATTGCTTCTCCAATCGGTTTATATATAATTATGGACTGATTTGGACCAATTTATGCATAGTTGTTAGGGGACATATACATCACCAGAAAATTTTCAAATAGAACAAATGAAATTTGCTCCTTTCAGAGGATGCGCAAATCAAATCTGGTGATCGGTTGGTGGCTACAAAAAATTATGCACCGATTTGGACCAGTTTTGCAACTAGATTTGATAAAATTTGCTCTTACAAGAGGCTACGGAAATCAAATCTGGTGGTCGGTGTATATAGGAGGTATATCTAAAAGTGGTCCGATATGGGCCCATCGCTTGTTTCGTTCGGAAGTTCGGACGGACTAACACTAAACATGACTTATTTTTATTCCAGAAAAAATATTTGTTTTTAGTTAAATTTTATTATTTTTTTTTCGAATTTTTCTACAGCCCAATTAAATTTTCCTTTTTTTTAAGTGCGTCTCAAATATTTTATGAACTAAACGTTGGTATAAAGTTTAATAACCGTAAACATAAGTTCGATATTAACTAAAGCAAAAGAAAATTTTCGTACGATTCCCAAAAATAGTAAAAATATACTTCTGTGTGATTAAAATATCATGATGTGGCGCCAATGATTTTGTTCTTTACCTTTAGGTCATTTTTTCTTCTTTGAGAGGGTGTAATTCGCGAGTTGTAGTTAAAAAAGTTCACAAGGGCGTTAAACTTTCCTGGTTTTAACAACGCTTTGTGAAAATCTCAAAAATTAAAGTATAATTTAGTTCAAATTTCGCACGTGGTAGTTCATAGTTAGTTTTTTTCTGTGTACATTGTAATGCAGACTTCTCTGGGTGTAGAAAAACGGAAAATGAATAGTACCGAGTGGTAGTCCCACTTCGGTGATTGGAAGGCAAATCCCGCATCGAAATCTAATATAATTCGGCCGATGTATACGACAACCTCTCCTATATTTTTACTTGTTTAAGTTTAGGCCACGCTAGGTCAAGTGTATCGATCTATTTTGTAAAGTATATATCCTTAACACAACTCTAATAAAAATGTTTATTAACATTCATTCACACAATAGAGATTCTCAATTTTTCGATACTTTCTGAATAGACCTTCTTTGTCGTCTTGTCAATGTATTAGTAATTTATGACGATTTTGTTTTTTTTCGAGCATTCTCTAGTGTAAGACGATGTAGAGCCATTATCTCTATCGCAATACGAATGGAAACAATTCCAACTTCAATAGCAATTTCTATTTTCTGCAATATGTCGCCAATAATCCATTGGGTGTTATCGCACTTTATTATGATAATGTTGTTGTATCTTCAATATACAGAGTTTTGTCTCTTCAGTAGTTAAGTAAACAAACATTGAAACAAAGTAAAGGCTGCATAGAGATGTCAATCGAGATATATTTTGCATTTTACTACCATAGTAAAGGATTTTAGTTTTTAGCGAAAGAGACACACCCCCAAAACAAAATCGCTTCTCTAACATATGTTCCAAACATATTTTGCAGGAAGCACATATATTATTGGATACTGCCGAAACTTTAATATGTTTGTTTTATGTGAACATATTATATGTTTGGAAGCATTTTGAACCCAAAAATATTATATGCTTGGAAGAATTTACCCCAAAGAAGATTGTGCTCATTCCCTCACATAATTTTCACTTCAACGAAATTTTTTAGTTCTTGGCACCTTTTTCTGTAATACAAATAATGTTGAAGAAATTATTCAATTTTATAAATTTTTTAAATTTTACCTTTCGCATGGACGGAGAATCGAACCATACAGTTCGTAAGCCATCACACTATCTACTGGGCTAAGTAGCTGTTATGGTCATCAATAGACAATTAACATTATAAGTTATATTTATGTAGCATAGTCTGCAGCATCCACGAGCCGATACAAACAAAACATTATTTAACAGAAACATACATTTGTTTGCCACGTGGAGCTATGGTTGGCATGGCCGCCTTTCATGCAAAGGGTTGTGGGTTCAATCCCTGCTCCGACCTAACACCATCTTTTATACCCTCCACCATAGCCCCCATCCTATGGTGGAGGGTATAAAAGATGGTGTTAAGTCGGAGCAGGGATTGACATTAACTTTGCCATTCCAGTTGTAACACATCGAAATATTGCTCAAAGACCCCATAAAGTATATATATTCTGGGTCGTGGTGAAATTCTGAGTCGATCTGAGCATGCCCGTCCTTCCGCTAAATTCCGAACGAAACAAGCTATCGACTTGAAACTTGGCACAAGTAGTTGTTATTGATGTAGGTCGGATGGTATTGCAAATAGGCCATATCGGTCCACTTTTACGTATAGCCCCCATATAAACGCACCCCCAAATTTGGCTTGCGAGTCCTCTAAGAGAAGCAAATTTCATCCGATCCGGCTGAAATTTGGTACATGGTGTTAGTATATAATCTATAACAATCATGCCAAAATTGGTCCACATCAGTCCATAATAATATATAGCCCCCATATAAACCGATCCCCTGATTTGGCTTGCGGAGCCTCTAAGAGAAGCAAATTTTATCCGATCCGGCTGAAATTTTGTACATGGTGTAAGTATATGGTCTCTAATGACCATGCAAAAATTGGTTAACATCGGTCAATAATTATATATAGCCGCCATATAAACCGATCACCAGATTTGAACTCCGGAGCCTCTTGGAAGACCAAAATTCATCTGATTCAGTTCAAATTTGGTACGTGATGTTAATATATGTCCTCAAACACCCATGCAAAAATTGGTCGAAATCGGTCCATAATTATATATAGGCCCCATATAAACCGATCCCCAGATTTGACCTCCGGAGCCCCTTGGAAGAGCAAAATTCATACGATTCGGTTGAAATTTGGTACGTGATGTTAGTATATTGTATCCAACAACCATGCAGGAGTTGGTTCATATCAGTCCATAATTATATATAGCTCCCATATAAACCGATCCCCAGATTTGACCTCCGGTGCCTTATGGAGAAGCAAAATTCATCCGATCTGGTTGAAATTTGGTACGTGGTGGTAGTATATGATATTTAACAACCATGCCAAAAGTGGTCCATATCAGTCCATAATATTATATAGCCCCCATATAAACCGATCCCAATATTTGGTTTGGAGCCTCTTGGAAGAGCAAATTTCATCCGAGTCAGTTGAAATTTGGTACATTGTGCTAGTATATGGCCGTTAACAACCATGCCTAACTAGGTCCATATCGGTCTATAGTTATATATAGCAATCAGATAAATCGATCCCCAATCACACAAAAATTGGTCCATATCAAGTTCATAATTGTATATAGCCCCCATATTTCAATTCTGGCTCTCTACGTATTGTCTAATATATACCACGTATTGACTAACTCACAAGATAGAAAACGATGTTAAGAAGTGTTAAGATACCACAACCCAAGTAATTCGATTGTCGATGACACTCTTTCGTAGAAGTTTCTACGCAATGTATGGTGGAGGGTACATAAGATTCGGCCTGACCGAACTTACGGCCGTATATACTTGTTTTAATTTCCTTTGTCTGAATATTTTGACTAACTTCTCGTACGTTCCGATTTATTTTAACGAGCCAAGAAAAAAATTGTGCCCATAATGCCAAAATGATAAACAAAGCACATGTCCACACATTCATAAAATGCTGCTCTCAATGCGAAAACACATGCTGTTTTTGTTTTCAAATGTCTATTCTCTTTACTCCGAATACTCATTCTAATATTCAAATTAAATAATATTTAGGCTTAAGCATATTAAATTTTTGGCCTTATCATAATGGCCTTGATTCTCTCGCTGTGTTATGTTGATATCTTTCGTCAACCCTCCTGGTTTCCATCTCTATTTCTTCTCTATACTCTCTCTCTCTTTCTGTCGCTCTCTGAATAAAATATCACAACATATATATGTTTACTCGAAATTTGTAAATTTATAGATGTTTACATTCACACATATTATTTTTATGAAAAATTCATGCCCTAAACATAATATATTCTAACATATTAACATATGTGTCTCAAACATGTAGTGTTAGTTTAGGAACATTACATGTTTGCACTTAAATATATTGTGTTTAAAAATTGTGCCCGAAACACATTTTATTTATATCGGAACATATGAAAAACATATTTTTCTAACAGTGTATGTATTTGAAATTTGTATTAATTGTTTAATTTAATTTAACTTAATTAATTAATTAATATTATAAAAAATGTTTATAGATCATACACCTCTGATGAAGCAATTCAACGAAATATTAGGACGGATGAATTAAAAATAATAAAAATAAAAAGAACTCAAGCTTGGCAAAATAAAGAATTTTATTTAAACTGAAAAAGATCGAACAAGAAACAAAATAAATTACTTGATTTTAGTTAAATTTTGCACAATATGAGTAAATGTTCCATATTTGAATAATTTTTTGCTAACTTTAATGACCTGAACTAAAAATAAGAAAAAAACATTAATACAAATATAGTGCACAATTGTACTAAAAAATAAAATAGTTCATATTTTCCTAAAATGGCAGAAGTTTGCTTAAATTGAGTTCATAAGTCTCTCAAATGAGTAAATTTTACTAAAATAGTTCCTGTCTCGAACATCGTACAGCGCTAAAGACATTTTAAAAATTTTTAAATCCAATTTTTTCTTTCAACATATGAAATTTTCATAAACAACAGGAAAAATGAATTATTTTTAAAAAATTTTCTTCAATTTGACAAAAAGTATTAACTTATTTGTAACATGTTGCAATTAGAAAACTATTTTAGTTAAAATTTTCTAAAATAAACCTACATTTTAAAATTTTCTAAAATAAACCTACATTTTCTTCCACGGTGGGTTCACTTTTTTTGGGTGTATGATGCTTTAAAAAATACTATAATAAGACCATCCGAACATTTTATTCTTGGTGATTTTAACATCTGCAGAAATGGAGCCAGTAGCCGGACAGGAAGACATCTACAACCCAGCAAAAAAATTTGGAAGTTCTTCCAAAAGCACAACTTTAAAAACACTTCCAGAAGATGCACTTCAAATGATGTTCTTTATTTTAACTCTCAGCACTCAAAAAAAAATGAACCCTATATTTCACTAAAGCTGATTTAATTATATTTTAGTTCATTGAATTATTACGTTTTAATAAAGTTTCCATGACTTTAATAATTTTTTGCATCTTTTGCATACCCTGCACCACTTTGTAGATCTAAATTTTCGATACCATATCACATCCGTCAAATGTGTTGGGGGCTATATATAAAGGTTTGTCCCAAATACATACATTTAAATATCACTCGATCTGGACCGAATTAGATAGACTTCTACAAAATCTATAGACTCAAAATTTAAGTCGGCTAATGCACTAGGGTGGAACACAATGCTAGTAAAAAATATGGGAAACATTTAAATCTGAAGCAATTTTAAGGAAACTTTGCAAAAGTTTATTTATGATTTATCGCTCGATATATATGTATTAGAAGTTTAGGAAAATTAGAGTCATTTTTACAACTTTTTTTTCACAACGACTAAGCAGTGGCGATTTTACAAGGAAATTGTTGGTATTTTGACCATTTTTGTCGAAATCAGAAAAACATATATATGGGAGCTATATCTAAATCTGAACCGATTTCAACCAAATTTGGCACGCATAGCAACAATGCTAATTCTACTCTCTGTGCAAAATTTCAACTAAATCGGAGTTAAAAATTGGCCTCTGTGGTCATATGAGTGTAAATCGGGCGAAAGCTACATATGGGAGATATATCTAAATCTGGGCCGATTTCAACCAAATTTGGCACGCATAGCTACAATGCTAATTCTACTCCCTGTGCAAAATTTCAACTAAATCGGAGCAAAAAATTGGCCTCTGTGGTCATATGAGTGTAAATCGGGCGAAAGCTATATATGGGAGATATATCCAAATCTGAACCGATTTCACCCAAATTTGGCACGCATAGTTACAATGCTAATTCTACTCCCTGTGCAAAATTTCAACTAAATCGGAGTTAAAAATTGGCCTCTGTGGTCATATGAGTGTAAATCGGGCGAAAGCTATATATGGGAGATATATCCAAATCTGAACCGATTTCAACCAAATTTGGCACGCACAGTTACAATGCTAATTCTACTCTCTGTGCAAAATTTCAACTAAATCGGAGTTAAAAATTGGCCTCTGTGGGCAAATAAGTGTAAATCGGGCGAAAGCTATATATGGGAGCTATATGTAAATCTGAACCGATTCGGCTGATATTTTGCAAGTTTTTCGAGACTCATAAAATATTTGGATGTACGGAATTTAAGGAAGATCGGTTGATATACACGCCAATTATGACCAGATCGGTGAAAAATATATATGGCAGCTATATCTAAATCTGAACCGATTTTTTCCAAAATCAATAGGGATCGTCTTTGAGCCGAAACAGGACTCTATACCAAATTTTAGGACAATCGGACTAAAACTGCGAGCTGTACTTTGCACACAAAAATACATCAACAGACAGACAGACAGACGGACAGACAGACAGACGGACAGACAGACAGACAGACAAACAGACAGACGGACATCGCTAAATCGACTCAGAATTTAATTCTAGGCCGATCCGTATACTAAAAGGTTGGTCTATGATTACTCCTTCCTGTACCACAGTAGTGGTGAAGGGTATACAAATTATACACAAATGAAGCATTAGAATTAACTAAATTCGGGTCTCCCACAAAATACTTCAGAATTTCGTAAAATTTGTAAATTTTACCAGTAATGAGCCCATCATGAACTATGTATGTTACTAAAGACATTTTTGCAATTTTCAACTACAATTTTTTCCTACAAACTTTGAAATTTTCTTTAACAAGTGAAAAAAATGAATTATGTCTAATAAATTTTCTTGAATTTGCCGAAAATTATTTACTTAGTTTTGTGAAATCGGCGTGACGTCTGCGTTTCTAATACAGTTTAGTTAAAATTTTCTAAAATTAATATATTTTTTCTAAAACTAACTAAAATTTTCTTTCCTGGTGGGTTCACTGTGAAGTGAGTAAGTTCTTTTAATTCAACTTTTTATATCTTGGTTTTTTTCATACTTTTAATGGGTAATTTTAACTTTTTTTGTTGTTCCAAATAGGTTAAAATCAGAGTAAGAATTCATAATATGGTACAAATTATTTAAATTTTGTCGAAAAAAATGCAAAATCAAATCTGAAAAAATTGTGAATTTTTGAAAATATTTGAGGTCAAACGTCTCCGACAAGCGTTAGAATCCATTAAAAATTATAAAAAATTATAAAAATTATTTATTTGACGACATATCACAGAATTTTTTAATTTATATTCAAAATATTGAATTCGGATCACACCTAAAGAAGTGATGCAAATTCAGTGCAACGGCTGTTGAAATGGAGGACTTCTGTCCTATGACAAGCCCATGTTAAATTCATCGCTTCTGCGTCAATTTTGCACCATTTCTGGATCGAAAAAGAACATTTTCATTACAATTTTGGCGACGCTTTTTTTTTGCTGGGTAACGAAGGGATTTAAATCACTCCTATATCAAAATGCTAGCACAACAAAACATAGGACCAATATTGATAGGCCATTTTTATACCCTCCACCAGAGGATGGGGGTATATTAACTTTGTCATTCCGTTTGTAACACATCGAAATATTGCTCTAAGACCCCATAAAGTATATATATTCTGGGTCGTGGTGAAATTCTGAGTCGATCTGAGCATGTCCGTCCGTCCGTCCGTCCGTCCGTCCGTCCGTCTGTTGAAATCACGCTAACTTCCGAACGAAACAAGCTATCGACTTGAAGCTTGGCACAAGTAGTTGTTATTGATGTAGGTCGGATGGTATTACAAATGGGCCATATCCGTCCACTTTTACGTATTGCCCCCATATAAACGGACCCCCAAATTTGGCTTGCGATTGCTCTAAGAGAAGCAAATTTCATCCGATCCGGCTGAAATTTGGTACATGGTGTTAGTATACGGTCTCTAACAACCGTGCAAAAATTGGTCCATATCGGTCCACTGTTACGTATAGCCCCCATATAAACGGACCCCCAAATTTGGCTTGCGAGGCCTCTACGAGAAGCAAATTTCATCCGATCCGGCTGAAATTTAGTACATGGTGTTAGTATATGGTCTCTAACAACCATGCAAAAATTGGTCCATATTCGTCCATAATTACATATAGCCCCCATATAAACCGATCCCCCGATTTGGCTTGCGGAGCCTCTAAGACAACCAAATTTCATCCGATCCGGCTGATATTTGGTACATGGTGTTGGTATATATTCTCTAATGACCATGCAAAAATTGGTCCACATCGGCCCATAATTACATATATCCCCCATATAAACCGATCCCCAGATTTGACTTCCGGAGCCTCTTAGAGGAGCAAAATTCATCCGATACGGTTGAAATTTGGTACGTGGTTTTAGTATATGGTCTCTAACAACCATGCAAGAATTGGTCCATATCGGTCCATAATTATATATAGCCCCCATATAAATCGATCCCCAGATTTGTCCTCCGTAGCCTCTTGGAGGAGCTAAATTCATCCGATCCGGTTGAAATTTGGAACATGGTGTTAGAATGTGGTCTCTAACAAACACGCAAGAATTGGTCCATATCGGTCCATAATTATATATAGCCGATCCCCAATCGCACAACAATTGGTCTATATCGGTTCATAATCATGGTTGCCACTCGAGCCAAAAATAATCTACCAAAATTTTATTTTTATAGAAAACATTGTCAAAATGTTATTTCTATAGAAAAATTTGTCAAAATTATATTTCTATAGAAAATTTTGTCAAAATTTTATTTCTATAGAACATTTTGTGAAAATTTTATTTCTATAGAAAATTTTGTCAAAATTTTATTTCTATAGAAAATTTTTTCCAAATTTTATTTCTATAGAAAATTTTTTCCAAATTTTATTTCTACAGAAATTTTTTTCCAAATTTTATCTCTATAGAAAATTTTTTCCAAATTTTATTTCTATAGAAAACGTTGTCAAAATTTTATTTTGTCAAAATTTTATTTCTATAGAAACTTTAAACTTAATTATATACGTATTTAATCGGCCTTTTTAGTTTAATATATACCACGTATGGACTATGTGGTATATATTACGGTGTTAGGAAGGTTTAAGATACCTTGTCATCGGCAAGTGTTACCGCAAACCAAGTAATTCGATTGTGGATGACAGTCTTCAGTAGAAGTTTCTACGCAATCCATGGTGGAGGGTACATAAGCTTCGGCCTGGCCGAACTTACGGCCGTATATACTTGTTTAGTTATAATTTTCAATATTAATACTAATAAATATAAAATACAGTAAATCGAGAATTTTTTCAATAACAAAAAAAGTGTTATATTAATATAATTTCGCAGCATTTCCATGGTGGTGAGTATTCAAGCTTCCGCTGGGCCGAACTGAACTCTGCTCTTACTTGTTTTCCATTAAATTTAGGATATAAACACTTAGATTATACAATTTTAAATTTCCCCCTAGAAATCAAAAAACTCCTAACAGGTTGGCTGATAAGTCCCCGGTCTAACAAAGAAAAGCACATTTTTTTGTCAAAATTCGTTTTTATTATTCAACATAGTTCCCTTCGTGAGCGATATAACGATTATAACGACCTTCCAATTTTTTGATACCATTTTGGTAGTACTCCTTCGGTTTTGCCTCAAAATAGGCCTCAGTTTCGGCGATCACCTCTTCATTGCAGCCAAATTTTTTCCCTGCGAGCATCCTTTTGAGGTCTGAGAACAAGAAAAAGTCGCTGAGGACCAGATCTGGAGAATACGGTGGGTGGGGAAGCAATTCGAAGCCCAATTCATGAATTTTTCCCATTGTTCTCAATGACTTGTGGCACGGTGCGTTGTCTTGGTGGAACAACACTTTTTATACCCTCCACCATAGGATGGGGGTATATTAACTTTGTCATTCCGTTTGTAACACATAGAAATATTGCTCTAAGACCCCATATTCTGGGTCGTGGTGAAATTCTGAGTCGATCTGTTGAAATCCGTCCGTCTGTTGAAATCACGCTAACTTCCGAACGAAACAAGCTATCGACTTGAAACTTGGCACAAGTAGTTGTTATTGATGTAGGTCGGATGGTATTGCAAATGGGCCATATCGGTCCACTTTTACGTATAGCCCCCATATAAACGGACCCCCAAATTTGGCTTGCAAGGCCTCTAAGAGAAGCAAACTTCATGCGACCCGACCGAAATTTGGTATATGGTGTTAGTAAAGGGTGATTTGTTAAGAGCTTGATAACTTTAAAAAAAAAAAACGCATAAAATTTGCAAAATCTCGTCGGTTCTTTATTTGAAACGTTAGATTGGTCCATGACATTTACTTTTTGAAGATAATTTCATTTAAATGTTGACCGCGGCTGCGTCTTAGGTGGTCCATTCGGAAAGTCCAATTTTGGGCAACTTTTTCGAGCATTTCGGCAGGAATAGCCCGAATTTCTTCGGAAATTTTGTCTTCCAAAGCTGGAATAGTTGCTGGCTTATTTCTGTAGACTTTAGACTTGACGTAGCCCCACAAAAAATAGTCTAAAGGCGTCAAATCGCATGATCTTGGTGGCCAACTTACCGGTCCATTTCTTGAGATGAATTGTTCTCCGAAGTTTTCCCTCAAAATGGCCATAGAATCGCGAGCTGTGTGGCATGTAGCGCCATCTTGTTGAAACCACATGTCAACCAAGTTCAGTTCTTCCATTTTTGGCAACAAAAAGTTTGTTAGCATCGAACGATAGCGATCGCCATTCACCGTAACGTTGCGTCCAACAGCATCTTTGAAAAAATACGGTCCAATGATTCCACCAGCGTACAAACCACACCAAACAGTGCATTTTTCGGGATGCATGGGCAGTTCTTGAACGGCTTCTGGTTGCTCTTCACTCCAAATGCGGCAATTTTGCTTATTTACGTAGCCATTTAACCAGAAATGAGCCTCATCGCTGAACAAAATTTGTCGATAAAAAAGCGGATTTTCTGCCAACTTTTCTAGGGCCCATTCACTGAAAATTCGACGTTGTGGCAGATCGTAAGTCTATTCATGATGAAATGTCAAAGCATACTGAGCATCTTCCTCTTTGACACCATGTCTGAAATCCCACGTGATCTGTCAAATACTAATGCATGAAAATCCTAACCTCAAAAGAATCACCCTTTATATGGTCTCTAACAACCATGCAAAAATTGGTCCACATCGGTCCATAATTATATATAGCCCCTATATAAACCGATCCCCCGATTTGGCTTGCGAGGCCTCTAAGAGAAGCAAATTTCATCCGATCCGGCTGAAATTTGGTACATGGTGTAAGTATATGGTCTCTAACAACCATGCAAAAATTGGTCCACATCGCTCTATAATTATATATAGCCCCCATATAAACCGATCCCCCGATTCGGCTTGCGAGGCCTCTAAGAGAAGCAAGTTTCATCCGATCCGGCTGAAATTTGGTACATGGTGTTAGTATATGGTCTCTAACAACCATGCAAAAATTGGTCCACATCGGTCCATAATTATATATAGCCTCCATATAAACCGATCCCCCGATTTGGCTTGCGAGGCCTCTAAGAGAAGCAAATTTCATCCGACCCGACTGAAATTTGGTATATGGTGTTAGTATACGGTCTCTAACAACCGTGCAAAAATTGGTCCATATCGGTCCATAATTATATATAGCCCCCATATAAACCGATCCCCCGATTTGGCTTGCGAGGCCTCTAAGAGAAGCAAATTTCATCCGATCCGGCTGAAATTTGGTACATGGTGTTAGTATATGGTCTCTAACAACCATGCAGGAATTAGTTCATATCAGCCCATAACACCCATATAAACCGATCCCCAGTTTTGACCTCCGGTGCCTTTTGGAAAAGCAAAAGTCATGCAATCTGGTTGAAATTTTGTACGTGGTGGTAGTATATGATATTTAACAACCATGCCAAAAGTGGTCCATATCAGTCCATAATCATATATAGCCCCCATATAAACCGATCCCGAGATTTGGTTTTGGAGCCTCTTGGAGGAGCAAATTTCATCCGAGTAAGTTGAAATTTGGTACATTGTGCCCAATCACACAATCACACAACAATTGGTCCATCAATATCATCAATCAGGAATATATATATGGGGACTATATACTCCCCATATAGCGACCCCCATATTTCAATTCTGGCTCCCTACGTACCGTACAATAGCCCACATCGATTCGTAATTATTTGTAGACTTATCTACACATACTTTTTATTTTGTCTAATGTATACCACGTATGGACTAACTCACAATTTAGAAAATGATTTAAGATACCACAACCCAAGTAATTCGATTGTGAATGACAGTCTTTCGTAGAAGTTTCTACGCAATCCTTGGTGGAGGGTACATAAGATTCGGCCTGGCCGAACTTACGGCTGTTTATACTTGTTTCTTCTTCATATGGGGCCGGTTTGTCGCGATTTCGACCTTCAAACGCTCCAATAACGCCATATAATAGTCACTGTTGATGGTTTTTCCCTTCTCAAGATAATCCATAAAAATTATTCCATGCGCATCCCAAAAAACAGAGGCCATTACTTTGCCATCGGACTTTTGAGTCTTTCCACGCTTCGGAGACGGTTCACCGGTCGCTGTCCACTCAGCCGACTGTCGATTGGACTCAGGAGTGTAGTGATGGAGCCATGTTTCATCCATTGTCTCATATCGACGGAAAACTCGGGTGTATTACGAGTTAACAGCTGCAAACACCGCTCAACACGTTGTTGTTTTTGGTCAAATGTGAGCTCGCGCGGCACCCATTTTGCACAGAGCTTCCACATATCCAAATATTTATGAATGATAACACCAACACGTCCCTTTGATATCTTTAAGGCCTCTGCTATCTCGATCAACTTCATTTTACGGTCATTCAAAATCATTTTGTGGATTTTTTTGATGTTTTCGTCGGTAACCACCACTTTCGGGCGTTCACCGTCCTCCGTGCTCATCAGGGTTGGCCTGTCACAAACTGTGACTTTTGCGACATATATTTGCGACGGTATAATACGTATGTCGCAAAAGTCGTAAACCTACTGTAGAAAACCAAATTTTGAATAGAAGAAATCCTGAACATTTTTTAATTTAGTTTGACAGCATTCGCTGTGAGTTTCTGCAGAAATTTGTGAAAGTTTTCCCATGGTCAAGCCTATTTTCTTAGGTGGTATCGAAATTCCCGTTAGTGAGTGTGTAAAATACCTTGGAGTTATATTAGACAGGAGACTGAACTTAAAGCTAAGAAAGGACGAGAAAATCCACGGTTAACCTGTACTCGTCAAAAGGCAATAGGGAAAATGTGGGGACTAAAACCGAAAATTGTGAACATTCCTAAGAATTGAAACTTCTTCGCACCTACCATCGTCTTGGATATCATCGAATTCGCTGCCTAGCCGACGCGACTAAAGTACTTTCAGTTTGCGACTTTTGTTACTTTTTCTACATTTACGACGCGTATGTGACGTTTACGACGTTTACAACCTAAAAAAGTTTGATACAGACCATCTCTGGTGCTCATTTCACCACGCTTGAATTTTGCATACCAATCAATTATTGTTGATTTCCCTGGGGCAGAGTCCGGAACATTATCAAACCAAGTTTTTGCTTCCACCGTATTTTTCCCTTCAGAAAACAGTATTTTATCACAACACGAAATTCCTTTTTTCCATTTTTTCACAATAACAAAAGTTGCTTCACAAAAGACGCTCTATCTCACAAACTAATTGACTTACAGACGTCAAATCTTGACACGAATCATTTGAAGGTTGGTACTATATAAAAATAATATGCATTTAATACTAGCGACGCCATCTATGTGTCAGACCGGGGACTTATCAGCCAACCTGTTATATCCCAGCAAAAAAAAAATAGAAGTTGTTCCACAAACGTTTCTTATATTTCTTCCATCTAGTTTTTTCTACTTCCTATGCAGTCCTTTTGGCCAAGTCCACAAACATTTCTTTTAAAGCGCATCCTGGAATCTCCTATCGATTTTTTCACTTCCGTTTCAATCCTTGTGGACAAATCTTAGAAAGTACGGAATTAGGCCGTTTTAAGTGAAAATTTAAGTTTTGAACAGTTAAATCTCACAAAGAAGAAGTAAAAAGTAAAAAATAATAAAACAAAAAAAATATATATAAAAAATTCATCCCCGCTGGGATTTGAACCTGTGCCATTTGACTTTTTCACTTCCGTGGAAGTTATTTTGAGAAGGTTTTGCAAATTACGACATTTATTAATTTTTTTGTTGATTTTTAATTTAAAAAATATGTCTATACAAAAATATATGCCGAAAAAAGAAAAACAAAATTAAAACGATTTATAACATAAAAAAATATTTTTTTAGAAAAATATTTACAAATATTTAATAAAAAAATTTATCCTGGTGATATTTGATCCAGCATTCTTTATTTGTTCATTCATAATAATAAAGAACATCTCAGGAAGTAGTTAGAATGTCATGCCGTGGTGTCATATTAGGTTCATGTCACAAACATTTGAGTATGATGCATCGTGTTCAATGGCGTTTGTGGCTGAGTGTGCTAAAGCGTTCTGTTATGGTGCCAACAGACCAAGGTTCAATCCCCGGTGGAAGCGAAGAAGTTTTTCAATTTGTAAAAATTAGATAATAAGAAAATAAAAGTGCAACCAAAAATACTGGTAAAAAGCCCATGTAAAATTAGTTGGAGATGATTCAAGTTTGCACTACTTCCGGATCACAAATCGGGGATCCAAACTACTTTTTTGGAAGCTCTTTTTTGTTGGGATGTTACAAACATCATGTGTGTTCAAGATCAGTACCATTCGGTGTTCCATGGTATTTAAGATTCGGTCGTAAGTACTTTCCCAACAGGAATTTTATTCAAAAAGTTACGAGGATATTTCATTACAATTCCCTACAATACATTTTGTTTAATGTGCGCTCACCGTCAGAGCAACCATAGTGTTTACCCTGGTCAATTGTGTTGCTGGGTTGATATCGTATTTTTTTAGGCGTCGTCGTTGCTGTCACTTTCAACCAAAGTACTTTGGGGACGTTTTTTTTTTACAATAGTGCTACTGTGCACTTTTTACCTTTGCACAGTATGGCTTTTTGTTATTGCTTTTAATACGGTGGTAATCTTGACAAGTGTGGGCTTCACACCGTATCTCTATTTCATTTCAGTTTTTTTTGTCGAATATAGCTTCTTGGGTTCTTCTAAACCCATTTGGCCAAAGTTGTATTTGGTTGATATTGTGACCACTGTTGTTTTTGTTGCGGCTTGGTCTCTGGTTATTTTGAAATGACACTAAGTCGGTATTCAAGTGTCTGTCAATTATTATGGCGTGTTCCGTTGTATGGTGTTACAAGATAATCGACTTTTCTCTAAACACTTTGTTTGTTAAGTTCGGCAGGAAGTGACAATTAAATTGTCATCTATCTTCGGCCAGTGTCTTTGAGCTGAGCCTTCTTTCCCTTGCTACCTTTTTTTGTTGGAGAGTCGTATTCATAGATTTCAAAGATATAAATGTATTAGAAAGCACGTGTTTGTAGTTTAGAATATTTATGGTTTTAAATTTGTTGCTTGAGTAACAAAACAAAAGATTTAAGACAGAAACTTTCCTTTGTTGATAAGATACAAAAAGTGTGAGACACAAATTATGAACAGAGTAACATACAGCTTCCCTAAACCGGACAGATTTAGTTTCGACATTTGTCCGCACTATAGTACAAACAATTTTAAAATATCTAGTCGGTTGTATTTTACACAAATATTTCACAAGACATATATTTCAATATTTAGGTTTTGCAGGACTGGCCGAATATTGTCTTCATATTTATTTTCGTCATGAGCCCGTTGATCAGTTTCGATGACTGAAAGATGTCTTATTGAATGTTCACGGTGTAAGATATGTTAAAGCTTTTCATACCGCTTTAAAATTGTAATATTTACAGACTAAGATTGCAAGAAATCTTTTCATGTTCAGCCTCCCTCGCGTTTTGTTAGTATTTTTGTTGAAGCTACACAAAAACAAGTAAGTAAAGTAGAAAGTCGGGCGGGGCCGACTATATCGTATCCTAAATCACTCTTACTAAATTAGTAATCATAAGCATTTGTGGAGTAACATTGATATAGGTCTGGGAGATTAACCGCAGTTGCATATTTAAGAAAATTAAGGGGTACATGTTTATGGGTGCTTTGTCTCAATCTGACTATAGCTCATAGTCATTGTTGGCAGGGAAAATGTTCGGTTTACCCTACAAGGACAAAAAAAAACTTCCCTACTTTCCTATACATTCCCAAACAATTTCCCTACAATATTTTTCGTTAAATTTAAACAAATTTTACAAAACAAAAATTGTTCTAAGTACTTTATTATCTTAAAACATGAAAATGCAACGTATATAATCTAGAAAATAAATTTGTATTACCACCACGGTTGGCACAGTTGCTAGAATTCTACCAAAAATAGTTTTTTTTTTTTGTTAAATCCCTATAGAAATAAAATTTTGGAAAAGTTTCTATAAACAAATTTTTGTGAGAAATTTTTCTATAGAAATAAAATTTTGATAATAAATTCTATAAAAATAAAATTTTGATAATAAATTCTATAGAAATAAAATTTTGAGAAAAAAATCCATAGAAATAATTTTTTGAGAAAATGTTCTATGGAAATAATACTTTGAAAACAAATTTCTATAGAAATACAAATTTGACAAAATTTTCTATAGAAATAAAATGTGAGTGAAAATGTCTCTACATTGTGACCCTACGTCCTACAAGACGCTAAATATTAGAAAAAAAACTACATATAGGGAATTTCTCCTACTTCTAGCAACACTGGCTGCAGTTGATATTGCACCTACGGAGTTAGTATACCACTAATATTGAGCCCATTATTAAAAAAGAGAAAATCGCTCAATTAGTGTGGGTAATAAATCCAAATTTGTAAAAATCGAGCAATTTTCTTATGTAAGATCTACAAGTACGTATAAATACGATCGGCTAGTACACCAAAATTTGAAATTTGAGTAACATTGGTTAATAAATAAGAGTATTATGGGGAAATTTGGCACAATCGAGCGATGCATATATATGAGTGCTATATACCAATTGCATAATCTATGGTCGAACATAAGATTATTAGGGGCAAATTTTTCAAAATCGGGCGATACATATATGGGAGCTATATCTACATCTGAACCGATTTCGATGAAATTTTGCAGATACCGTTAGTACTAAAGAGGACTGGATCTAGCCAACTTTGAGTAAGATCGGTTAATAAATAAGGGTTCTATGACCAAATTTGGGAAAATCCGGCTATACATATATATGGGAGCTATATCTCAATCTGAACCGATTTCGAAGAAATTTTGCACATACAGTAAGTGCTATAGAAAATTACATTTGGCCAACTTTGAGTAAGATCGGTTGATAAATAAGGGTTTTATGGCCAAATTTAGAAAAATCGGGCGGTACATATATATGGGAGCTATAGCTAAATCTGAACCGATTTCGATTATTTTTTGCAGACTTGAAGGGCGATGAAAAAGATTATTTTTTGACAAATTTGGTGACGATCCGTTTGTAAAAAAGGCGCAACGTAAACCCATTTGTCGAAATCGGGCGATACATATATATGAGGCTATATCTAAATTTGATCCGATTTCTTCCAAATTCAATAGCGTTCGTCCTTGTGCCCAGAAAACTCCCCGTACCAAATTTCATCAAAATCGGTGAGTAATTGCGACCGGAATCCTGTGAACAACAAATACATGGACAGACGGACGGACACCAAGCACTATATCGACTCAGGGGGTGATTCTGACTCGATCGGTATATATTTTATGGGGTCTAAAATCAAAATTTCTGGCAGGAAAATTTTTTGACTTTTATTATACCCTGACAATGTATATACCTGGTTTAGGGTATAAAAAATAAAATCTTAAATCGAAAGATGCAAATTCCCCAAAATACGTATTACCTTTTTTTTCAAGCTTTTCTATTTTTAATCTAAAGATTCAATATAACACATTTGGCCAATATTTTTTTCGGTGTATATTTGAAGCGTTCTAATCAAAAGATGCAATATTTCTCTTTATTTAAAGATTATTTTTAAATCTATAATGTTTTCTTTACTTTTAGGAAAATTTGCTTTACTTCAAAGACATACGAATTGAACGTAGAGGCGCAAATAAAAAAATAATACTTGTATATTGCGTATAATTAAATTATTAACACCACATACACTCATACAGAACAAAAGACTTAAGACAAAAACTCCTTAACACTACGAGTGCAAACCACAATTCGTATTTAATTCAGTTGGCATTATTAGTTCTACCTCTTGGCTACACCGACCAATCGTTTGATGTGATTGGTTAGACGTTTGGTCAAGACTAAAATCTCAACTTAACTATTTGAATTCATTGTCCATGTTTTGAGAAATTGGAATGATGAGACTAGAGAATATTGGAAATGAACCGTAACATCAGAGAATAACTGTTATTCCCATACTCTTAAAAACAAAACATTGGAAAATTCACCAACGTTCTCTTTATAGGCTAAGAATATTCCACAACGAAGAGTAATATGATAAAGAGCAAACAAATAAAGCTCTTAGTTGAAATTCACAATTCTCGGTAAAATGTATTTCTCTTTCAGAGGCTTTTAAGAATTATCCACTGACTGTATATTCCCCCTGACTAAATTAAACCAGATTTGATGTAGCAGGTTTTTGTCTTATTTTCATTTCTACCAGTCACGTCAGACGTTCAACTGTATTGTAAACGATGTTATAGCGGCTTTTTCCGTACATGAGTATGAGAAGATGTATGTGGGTAATCTGTTGGGATGACTATACTGTTTCTCCCAATGGAGTTGAGTAGAGTAGATCAGAGTAAGTAGCTGGCAGACTGAGGTTTGTACGTCGTTTGTTTGCCTATGTGAATGACTGACGAACAAACTGCTGCTGCTGCTGCAAGGCAGCACTGTATTACTCGGTCAGTCGGTCTTTGAGAGGTTGTTGCTTTTTGCCATTTATATGCTGGTTTAGTTGAAGTGTAGCTTGATGTTGGCTTATGCTTGTGGCTTGTTGGAATAGAAGCAATTGTTGTTCAAACAGCTCTTAGAAATCGTTTAAACCATGTAAGAGCATTTTCAAAAGAAATGTTCAGTTTCTTTGTTTTTACTTGGTTGGAAGAAAAAACAATGGATGTATTTGGTTTTTTCTTTTCAATTGAGAGGTGAGTACTATTGCATTTTTTACCTCTACTTAAGCTCTATTGCAATTGCTCATGTTTGTGATTGAATTTTATGCATTTGCACCGGCAATTGCAGTTTCTGGAGTAAGTTTTGTTTTTGCTCTTTTGTATTTGTTTAGCCGTTGCTTCGCTTGAGTAGTATTTTGTACTATTTGTTGATGTTAGTACTATTATTGGCTTCTGCGAAGAATGGTAATGTTGGCGCTTGATACCAGTGGTCAATTATTTGCATGTATGATTTACTTGTACCTATCAGAATACATATTTGGGAAGCGTCCACTTAAGAGATGTTAATTTTGATATGATTAATATATAAAACGTCTCACAGGAATAGTGTATTTTGGAGACGTGTCCGCTTTTAAAAGTGTCCAGGATTGAAAGGTTTCACGGGAAACTACCATTTTAATATAAATTAAGTTATTAATTTGATTTTGTATCCTTCCAAAAATAAAATTAAGATTACCAAATACTAGAGATACCTACGCGCATTTTACATGTTTTTGGAATTTCTTCGAAAACTTCAAACCTTTTGTTGTTAGAAATATTTTATGTTTGCAACAAAAACAAACTTTATTCTAAATCGCACTTAACTTCGTTTATATCAAGCACTCTTCATTTCAGACTTTATGTCTTAAATAAAGCACACTTTGAGGTTCGTAATAAATATTTAGTATAGTGGTATGTAATGTAGAATAACCTTCCGAAATCTTGAGAATTTTTTATAAAGATTTTAAAATTACTGTTCAAGGCATATAGAAAAACACAAAAGCAGGAGGCTTTATTGAGTGGGATTTAAATATATTCAAAATGGTAAACAATATTTCTTTAATTTCTAAAATTGCCCACCAATACACCCAGAGTTATTTTCTCGAAAATTATGTACTGATTTTGTTGGCCATGTATATTTTTGCCGAGAAAACAATATTTTTGTTACAAAACTCACCTCTAAAAATTACATTTTGCTCTTGAAACACGTTTGGGGTTATCATGTCCCTTCTGTCTCTAAAACAAGTGTCGAAAGAGACTCTCTCAACCAAGATGATATAAGGCAATTCAAAAAATTCGGGTTTTCTAATTTTTCTCCTATTGCAGGGATGTACTACAAATTACTATATAGCAGGTTGGCTGATAAGTCTCCAACCACCAACCTTCAAATGATTCGTGTCAAAATTGGACGTCTGTAAGCCAATTAGATAGATCGTCTTTTGTGAAGCAACTTTTGTTATTGTGAAAACATGGAAAAAAAGGAATTTCGTCTTTTGATAAAATACTGTTTTCTGAAGGGAAAAAATACGTATTCTGCCCCAGGGAAATCAACAATAATTGACTGGTGTGCAAAATTCAAGCGTGGTGAAATGAGCACGGAGGACGGTGAATGCAGTGGACGCCCGAAAGAGATGGTTACCGACGAAAACATCAAAAAATCCACAAAATGATTTTGAATGACCGTAAAATGAAGTTGATCGAAATAGCAGAGGCCTTAAAGATATCAGAGTAACGTGTTGGTAATATCATTCATCAATATTTGGATATGCGGAAGCTCTGTGCAAAATAGGTGCCGCTCGAGCTTACATTTGACCAAAAACAACAACGTGTTGATGATTCTGAGCGGTGTTTGCAGCTGTTAACTCGTAATACACCCGAGTTTTTCCGTCGATATGTGACAATGGATGAAACATGGCTCCATCAATAAACTCCTGAGTCCAATCGACAGTCGGCTGATTGGACAGCGACCGGTGAACCGTCTTCGAAGCGTGGAAAGACTCAAAAGTCCGCTGGCAAAGTAATGGCCTCTGTTTTTTGGGATGCGCATGGAATAATTTTTATCGATTATCTTGAGAAGGGAAAAACCATCAACAGTGACTATTATATGACGTTATTGGAGCGTTTGAAGATCGACCTCAAAAGGATGCTCGCAGGGAAAAAATTTGGCTGCAATGAAGAGGTGATCACCGAAACTGAGGCCTATTTTGAGGCAAAACCGAATGAGTACTACCAAAATGGTATCAAAAAATTGGAAGGTCGTTATAATCGTTGTATCGCTCTCGAAGGGAACTATGTTGAATAATAAAAACGAATTTTGACAAAAAAATGTGTTTTTCTTTGTTAGATCGGGGACTTATCAGCCAACCTGTTATATTTGAATGAGTACTATTAAAATCGAATCAAAAATCAAGTAAATCAAATTAAAGCTACTGTCACTTAAAGAATTGCTTTATTTCCGTTTGTTTGATCAAAATAAAGTTCTTTAAATTTGGTTCTGTGTGTCCAAAAATTTGGTTTATAAATAGAATTGCTTGAATGTATGGGTTGCTTGTGCGTTCATGGCTATAGTGATATTTGTCTGTTGATGGCACCCTTCAGTTTTTTTGGTGCCAATTGACCCCTATTTCCAAGCAATTAGAATTTTATACCGGTCATGGGACTGGTTGTATTTAGCCAATTGGTAGCCACTTCATGCATTTGTCTCTAGACCACAATGAACCCATCCCCTAACCGGTTCAAATGTCTCTATCACAGGGTTAATTAACACATTTCTGGCCCTTTTGCATCTATAACAGGGACAGTTCTATTTTTAGATTTTTTTTTTTCAATTATATTTTCCCTACATTTGTTCATTTTCTACCAATATCACAAACATTTAAATTGACGTTTCAATGTTGTGTATTCAATGGCGTTTGTGGCTGAATGCGTTAAGGCGTTCTGTTATGCTGCCAGTAAACCCAGGTTCAAAACCTGGGCGGAGCGAAAAAGTTTTTCAAATTGTAAAAATTAGATAATAAGACAAATAAAAGTAAAAAACAACATTGATAGAAATAAGAAGTAAAATTGGTGGAAAAATTTGTTTTTTTTAGAACTGTCTTTCTAACATGTCTATTTGAACTGGTTAATTGATGGGTTGAAAACAACCGGTTAAATGATTGGTTTGTAGGTATCTATGTGGGGGTCAATTGACCCTTCCTATGACAACCCCATGTTAATTTCACCGGTCACCTAACCAGTTAAAGGACCTGTACCGGCTATAAAGGACAGGTGAAACGACCGGTTTGGGACCAGTCCGAAGAACTGAAGGGCAGTAATAGCTACATGGCCCAGTGGATGTTGTCTTACAAACTGTATGGTCCGCGGTTCGATTCTCAGTCTGCACGAAAGGTAAAATTTGAAAATATTATTAAATCGAATAAATTCTTCTACATAGTTTGTATTACGGAAAAAGTGCTGGGAAGTAAATAAACCAAATAGAAGTGAGAAATATATGATGGATGCAATTATCGAGAAAATTAAAAAAATGAGTTAGCCGTTATTAATTTATTTTCACATTCTAAAAAACACTCAATGTTTATCCCATAAAGTCTTATAAATAAGTCTTGATCTTTCAGTTACAGGGATTATACCGGAATAATTTGAACAAACAATCCCATAATTTTTATCAAATTGTTTTTCTATCACATTGCAAAAAGAACACTATAGTTCTATCCATTCACAAGTATGGCCAGATGGAACATTAACTCCATGCGACTACAAAGGTCATGAAACAAATTTCATTGAAACGTGTATGGAATCTCAGGCCACACCTTAAGGGTCTCACATTTAGTCATATCGAAATCGAGACTTATAATAAAGCAGTCTTTTTATATTCAATTGTGTTATTATTCATTTAGTATCTCAAACATTTGTTTACAGTCTTGTTTTAATCAAAATTTGTTTTATTTGTGAATATGTTTTTATAGCTCCACCATGAAACGGTGGGTAACTAAATTTTTCATTCCGTTTGTAACATATCGAATTATCGGTCGCAGATACCATAAAGTATATATAGTTTTAGTCGTGGTGAGTTAGTCTGTACATACATTTGATGAAATCACAATAACTTCAACCTCATGGAGAAACAAATTTCATGCGGTTTTGTAAAAATTTGGTACGTGATACCTTCTAACAATCAAATGGGTCAAGTACCCTCTCCCTTTCTTTTCTATCATAGACTCCATAGGGCCTAACTTACAATATAGAAGATAATGTTAAGAAATTTTAAGTTACGACAACTAATTTAAAGTATATAAAATTCGGCCACTCTGAATTTTCGGCCTTATATACCTGTTAATTTTCAACAGTCAATGTAAGCAGAAGTTACAAAGCAACAGTTTTGTTTATGCACTCTGGGTCAGGTTCTGTTACAGCTCAATGAGATCAATAAATTCCAATTTTTGGCCGTTAATGAATTAAACTTAATGTGGTTATACTTTTTTTTACATCAAATATATCCGGTTTGTATTGCAATAAAATCATGAGTAAGAACAAAAAGCTTCAAACAAGTTCCATATACATGGGAATTTTTTTAAGCAAATTTCATTTCTTATCGATGGGCCTTTTTCAAGTTTAATGAGTAAGTGATTTTATGGTCCAATATTAGCACGAAGTTAAAATTGCTTGAAATTATTTTTATACCCTCCATCATAGGATGGGGGTTATATTAACTTTATCATTCCGTTTGTAACACATGGAAATATTGCTCTAAGACCCCATAAAGTATATATATTCTGGGTCGTGGTAAAATTCTGAGTCGATCTAAGCATACCCGTCCGCCCGTCTGTTGAAATCACGTTAACTTCCGAACGAAACAAGCTATCGACTTGAAACTCGGCATAAGTAGTTGTTATTGATGTAGGTCGGATGGTATTGCAAATGGGCTATATTGGACCATTTTTACGTATAGCCTTATGGAAGCAAATTTCATCCGATCCGGTTGAAATTTGGTACGGGTGTAAGTATATGGTCTCTAACAACCATGCAAAAATTGGTCCATATCGATCCATAATTATATATATCCCCCATATAATCGGATCCCCAGATTTGAACTCCCGTGCCTCTTGGAGGAGCAAAATTCATGCGGTCCGGTTGAAATTTGATACGTGGTATTAGTATATAGTCTGCTACAATCATGCAAAAATTGATCCATATAGGTCCATAATTACATGTATGTTATATCCCCTATGGTTAGGTTAGGTCAGGTTAAAGTGGCAGCCCGATTAAGATTCCCCCATATAAACCGATCCCCAGATATGACTTCCGGAGCAAAATTTATACGATCCGGTGAAAATTTGGTAGGTGGTGTTAGTTTGTGACCTCTAAAAACCATGCAAAAATTTATCCATATCAGTTCATAATTACCCAGCAAAAAAAGCGTCGCCAAAAAAGTAACGAAAATGTTCTTTTTGGATCCAGAAATGGTGCAAAATTGACGCAGAAGCGATGTATTTAACATGGGCTTGTCATAGGACAGAAGTCCTCCATTTCAACAGCCGTTGCACTGAATTTGCATCACTTCTTTAGGTGTGATCCAAATTCAATTTTTTTTGGAGTAAATTAAAAAATTCTGTGATATTTTGTGAAATAAATAATTTTTATAATTTTTTATAATTTTTAATGCGGAAACGTTTGACCTCATATATTTTCAAAAATTCACAATTTTTTCAGATTGGATTTAGCATTTTTTTCGACAAAATTTAAATGATTTGTACCATTTTATGAATTCTTACTCTGTTTTTAACCTATTTGAAACAAAAAAAAAGTTAAAATTACCTATTAAAAGTATGAAAAAACCAAGATATAACAAATTTAATTAAAAGAACTTCCTGGGTAGTTAAAATAAAGAACATCATTGGGAGTGCATCTTCTGGAAGTGCTTTTAAAGTTGTGCATTTGGAAAAACTTCCAAATTTTTTTGCTGGCTATATATAGCATCCATATCAACCGATTCCCAAATTTGACCTCCGGAGCCTCTTGGAGGAGCATCCGATACCGTTAAAATCTGCTACGTGGATTATTATATGGTCCCTAATAACCATGCAAAAATGTATCCATATTGGTCTATAATTATATCTAGTCTCAATATGGTTTATATCGGTCTATAGACCGATTTGGATACATTTTTGCATGATTTGATCTCCGGAGCCTCTTGGAGTAGTAAATTTCATCCGATCCGGTTGAAATTTGGTACGTGGTCTAAGTATTTAGTTTTTAAAAACCCTGCAAAAATTCATTCATATCGGTCCAATTACATACTCGTATAGCCCCCATTTAAACTGATCCCCAGATTTGACCCCCGTATCCTCTTGGAGGAGCAAAATTCTTCCGATTCAGTTGAAATTTGGTACACGCAGAGAAGGAATATGATCACCTCAAACATGTTTCAAGAGCAAAATGTTATTTTTGTATGGTGACCATGTAACATGTTTGTCACTAAAATGTTATTTTCTCGTCAAATATAACCTGCTTGCCGAAATCAGATACATGATTTCCGAGAAAATAAAATACATGGTCACCACCCAAAAATAACATTTTGCTCTTAAAACATGTTTGATGTGATCATATTCCTTCTCTGGGTGTACATTGTGTTAGTACATGGCCGCTAACAACCATGCCAAAATTTGTCCATATCGATCTATAGTTATATATAGCACCCAGATAAACCTATCCCCAATCACACGAAAATTGCTCAATATCGGTTCGTAGTTGTATATGGCCTCCTTATAAAGCGACCCCCATATTTCAATTCGACTCTCGAATTACAACGCAAAACTTCATATCCGTTGGTAATTAGTTGTACACTTCTCTACGTACCATATACCGGGTCAAGATCTGAATTATATACGTATTTAATGTGTGTGTTTTTTTGTGTGTCTAATATGTACCACGCGTGGGCTAGCTTACAATTTAGAGGACGATGTTAAGAACTTTTAAAATGGCAAGGTCATCGGCAAGTATTACCACAAACCAAATAATTCGATTGTGGATTACAGTCTTTAGTAGGTACTAGTAGTAGTTGTTTCTACTAAAACCATAGTGGAGGGTACATACGATTCGGCCTTCCGAACTTACGGCCGTATATACTTGTTTTAATTTTTTTTTACTTATTAAGATTGTGAGTGTTATTGACCTAGCAGGTGGATGAGTATTACGCCTATTATGTGGAACTTAAACAAGAGGAAATTGCTCGGGCAACATATTTATGTAGATGTTATATGTAAGTCTGACTGAGTTCGTATAATACATCAAAATATTATGGCCAAATTTCGGAAAATCCGGTGATACATACCTTATGCCAAATTTGAGTATGATTGGTTAATAAATAAGGGTTTTAATGCAATATTTGGGAAAATCGGGCGATACATTTATATAGGAGCCAATTTCAATGAAATTTTGAACACTTAAAAGGTACTATTAAAAAATTAATTTGTGGAAAATTTTAAGATGGAGAGCGTAATATGACCCAATTTGTTGAAATCAGGCGACACATATATATGTGGAATTTAATCAAAATCGGTTCATGGTTGCGACCGGAATACTTCGGAAACAAATACAAATGACCGACCGACAGACGGACATCAAGGGTCGATCTGGTAGGAACATTTTTTGCAGATCAAAGTTATTATACCCTGACCACCATGTGGTTTAGGGTATAAAAACGAATCTACGACTAGATAGACATAAGCGTGATTCTCATTCGATCAGTATATAATTTGTGATCTAAAAACCAAAATTTTGGTCAGCTTTCATGCAGATCGATTTTATACACTTGTGTATATGGTGTTTTAGCGTATAAGTATAAACCATTAACATGTATGTCAAAGACATAACGTAAGTCAGCCGAAATATTTAATCATTCCAACTTCTTTCTACACGGACGAAAAAGACTGTTTTTCATATGTTTGGGTGTAAAAATTATATGTTTGGAACTTACATTTTTTAACATAGTATTTTTAAGTGCAAGAATATAATGTTCATAAACTAGGTTAGGTTAGGTTAGGTGGCAGCCCGATGTATCAGGCTTACTTAGACTATTCAGTCCATTGTGATACCACATTGGTGAACTTCTCTCTTATCACTGAGTGCTGCCCGATTCCATGTTAAGCTCAATGACAAAGGACCTCCTTTTTATAGCCGAGTCCTAACGGCGTTTTACATTGCAGTGAAATCACTTAGAGAAGCTTTGAAACTCTCAGAAATATCACCAGCATTACTGAGGTGGGATAATCCACCGCTGAAAAACTTTTTGGTGTTCCATCGAAGCAGGAATCGAACCCACGACCTTGTGTATGCAAGGCGGGCATGCTAACCATTACACCACTGTGGGTCCCCACCACCATGTTTGGGACATATATAGTTTAATATGTTAGAACATATTATGTTTGGGACATAAAATGTTTGTAAATATAATATGTTTAGATGCAAACATATATTAATTTAGAAATAGCCTACAAACATATGTGTTTAGAAAGAGAGAACTAGAGAGTATGATGCAAGTAAAATAATGGAATTAACCAACTGGCGCCTTAACAATATACACGCAGAGACGGAATATGATCACCTCAAACATGTTTCAAGAGCAAAATGTTATTTTTGTGTGGTGACCATGCAACATGTTTGTCACTAAAATGTTATTTTCTCGTCAAATATAACCTGCTTGCCGAAATCATATACATGATTTCCGAGAAAAAAAAAAATGGTTTCGAGAACCATGTTACATGGTCACCACCCAAAAATAACATTTTGCTTTTAAAACATGTTTGATGTGATCATATTACTTCTCTGGGTGTATCCACACAAAGACAATTTCATATTTTTTTACCAGTGTATGCTCTAAGGTGAAACATAATATGTTTGAACAATACAAACAATATTTTGTTTGGACCAATCCTGAAAATATATACGCTTGAAGCAAAATGTGTTTGGGGTATATGCATTTTTTTTTTTTTTGAGGGTGTACAATCATTCGAATTTATAAAATGGTATGAAAGAAAAACTATACTGATATATAATTCAGAACTGATTTCTATTTTAGTTGATTTAAGGAAACGATATTTTAATCTTAAATCATTCATCGAAAGACATACGTATACGTTAACGCAAGAAGTCGGTAATCTTTTGCGTGTATCTTGTTTCAAGTCTCTCAACAATTTCTAGGCAATATTTTACGCGACACTAATCCCAAATTTTATTAAAGAAATCTAATCAACGAATATAAATTTGCCAAATATCACCTCGACTAATTTAGTTATATTGTCAATTCATCGTTATAGCTCTCCCACATATTAAAGCTGGGCCAGTGGTATGCGGTCAATAAAAATTTTCAATATTTATAAACTTTGAAATTTTAGTATATGCTTTTATAGCTTGTATATATTTGCGCTCGATATATATGTTAATTTATTCAAAGTATTCACATAATATTTATGAGAATTTACAATTATCAATATTTTCGAATACTGTATGGTTTTTCATTATCAACCAAAAAATAAATAAATTATTTTTGAAACTAGTAGCAGAAAATCCATACTCATGATACAATTTCTAATATTATAAAATGACATGGTTTGTGGCTGACTTAAAATTTACTAATTTTAAATATCAAAAGCATAAACTAAACACCAAATTTCATGCAGGTGGAATAAAATCTACTAAGAATGCCCCCAAGTTCAATAATCGTTTCTTTAAATGTTGATCACTGGATACAGGGGCTAAAATTGAGCTTTTAATTAAAAGACTTATTCTTGCCACTTTAATTATTTAAGCTAATATTTAAAGATATCCGAACAGGAACTCACTCTGGTTGCAGTTTCCACGCCTGGCTTTAAACGTTATTTTTCTCTTCTGTTTCGATGGAATACATTTTATGTCAAGTGTTTTTATAATTTGTGCATTGGATAAATAATGTCTAGCCTTTTCAAAATTGCATTATGCTTGTAGGAATCTATAATGCAAACTAAAAATCTATTTTTTGACTTTTCGATCATTGACTTTTAATAAACACCCGAGTTTCAACTACTTTTACAATCATAATCGAATCTAATAGAAATAGTAATACAAAATATTCGATTTATGAAATCTATTTGTCATTTAACGAGTGCTATTATTTCGTACTTCCCGAAGTAATTAAAGACCCGTATAAACTCAAGGAAATTGAAAACACAAAGAATTCTTTATTTAATCAAATCAGAAATTTTTAATTTAAAATTTGATTCGGCAAGTTTGAATCTTATGTCCCATCCACCATGGATTGCGTAGAAACTTCTACTAAAGACGGTCATCCACAATTAAATTACTTGGGTTGCGGCCGATGGCAAGGCATCTTAAAACTTCTTAACATCATCTTCTAAATTGTAAGTTAGTCCATGCGGGATATATAATAGACAAAAGAAAGGTCGATTAAATACTTATATATTCAGTTTTTGACCGGTATGTATAGGGAAGAAATAATTACGAACCGATATGTACTTAATTAATTATAGAGCCAGAGTTAAAATATGGGGTCGCTTTATATGGGGGCTATATACAATTATGAATACGAGTCTACCAAAAATGACAGATATTTTACTGTTTGGTAGATTGGTAAAATTCTTGATGTTTTGGAAGATTTTGCAAAATATTCCTCTCCAACTATGAAATGCTTTATAAAGAAATAACATTTTGACAAAATTTTCTACAGAAATAAAATTCTGACAAAATTTTCTATAGAAATAAAATTTTGACAACATTTTTTAAAGAAATAAATTTTTGACAACATTTTGTATGGAAATTATATTTTGACAAAATTTCCTAAAGACATAAAATGTTGACAAAATTTTCTTTAGAGATAAATCTTTAACAAAATATAAAATTTTGACAAAATTTTCTATAGCAATAAAATTTTGGTAGCTTATTTTTGGCTCGAGTGGCAATTGTGATTTTTCTGTGATTGGGGATCGGTTTGTTTGGGGCCTACATAGATCGATACGGACCAATTTTGGCATCGTTGTTATCGGCTATACCCTAGCGAAATCGGATCGGATGAATTTTGCTCCTTCAAGAGGTTCCGGAGGTCAAATTCGGGGAAACCGATCCCCGATGGGGGCTATATATAATTATAAACCGATATAGACCAATTTTTGCATGGTTGTTAGAGACCATATACCAACATCATATACCAAATTTCAGCCGGATCGGATGAAATTTGCTTCTCTTAGAGGCCTCGCAAGCCAAATCGGGGGATCGGTTTATATGGGTGCTATATATAATTATGGACCGATGTGGACCAATGTTTGCATGGTTGTTAGAGACCATATAGTAACACCATGTACCAAATTTCAGCCGGATCGGATGAAATTTGCTTCTCTTAGAAGCTTAGCAAGCCAAATCGGGGGATCGGTTTATATGGAGGCTATATATAATTATGGACCGATGTGGACCAATTTTTGCATGGTTATTAGAGACCATATACTAACACCATATACCAAATTTCACCCGGGTCGGATGAAATTTGCTTCTCTTAGAGGCCTCGCAAGCCAAATCGGGGGATCGGTTTATATGGGGGCTATATATAATTATAGACCGATGTGGACCAATTTTTGCATGGTTATTAGAGCCCATATACTTACACCATGTACCAAATTTCAGCCGGTTCGGATGAAATTTGTTTCTCTTAGAGGCTCTGCAAGCCAAATCTGGGGATCGGTTTATATGGGGGCTATATATAATTATGGACAGATGTGGTGCAATTTTTGCACGGTTGTTAGAGACCATATACTAACACCATGTACCAAATTTCAGCCGGATCGGATGAAATTTGCTTCTCTTAGAGGATTCGCAAACCAAATTTGGGGGTCCATTTATATGGGGGCTATACGTAAAAGTGGACCGATAAGGCCCATTTGCAATACCATCCGACCTACATCAAAAACAACTACTTGTGCCAAGTTTCAAGTCCATAGCTTGTTCCGTTCGGAGTTAGCGTGATTTCAACAGATGGACGGACGGACGGACGGAAATGCTCAGATCGACTCAGAATTTCGCCACGACCCAGAATATATACACTTTATGGGGTCTTAGAGCAATATTTCAATGTGTTACAAACGGAATGACAAAGTTAATATACCCCCCATCCTGTGGTGGAGGGTATAAAAATTATTGTTTCCCCTATCGTATGGGGATGTGTATAAAAGTGGAGATATTATAACAGCTTGTAAACAAACAATCGTTGCAAAATTTCTTTTATTTCCTACTATGTGCCATGTATTTCAATACATAATTGCCACACACATAACGAGGATCAGACCTTGTCGTCACTTATAATAATCGTAAAACAAAATTTACCACACACAGAATTAAAGATAACATATTTTTTCTTCCAATTATAAGAACTAAGCGAATAAAAACGAAGTTGTAAATGAAAACAAGATAAAATTAAAATATTTAATTTAACAAACAAATCTGAAATTAGTTCAAAACTACCAATGAGTTAAAGAATTCGCTGTCCTCCACAGTGGTTTGTATGTGGATTGTGTAACTAAGCTCCAATTACGCATAATATTTGCATAACATTTAGTTTAAGGGGTAAATAAAGCACTGCTTACTCTCATATGCGAAAGTCAGCAATTAATCAAACAAACTTTTGTCGAAAAATTGAAAAAATGGTAGGCATGGTTTGTTAAAAATATGTAAAACAAAAGATTTAAGCAACAAACAAAATTTAAAATTGAGTATTTTATGTCAACGCAATCAAATCGAAAGTTATATGAATATTGTGCTAAATAAAAACAAAAGACTTAAGAAACAAACAGGAAGTAATTGATTTCATTGAAATCGAATCGTAAACAAGATGCAAGGCAGTCCTTTTATAAGATACCTACAAGTTTGAAGGTTGCCATCAGAAACAAAAAGAAGCGCTACAGACAGATAGGGCCGAATCAATATTACCTTTTACCGACTTCATTGATAAATTGGTTGCAAATTCGAATTATTTGGACGAGTGCAATAATAAATATTACGAGAAAATCATTAAAGGCAGAGATAGTGTCATATAGCGGATACAACAACCCAAAAAATTATAAGTTGTTCCACAAAAGAAATTTTAAAACGTATCCCGGGATCTATCATCGCAGTCCTTTTGGGCAAGTCTTAAAATTTTTTAATGGAAAAAATATATTTATAAAAAATATATGCCGAAAAAAACGATGTTTGAAGTAAAAATAAAATAAGCAAATAAAAACAAGTATATACGGCCGTAAGTTCGGCCAGGCCGAATCTTATGTACCCTCCACCATGGATTGCATAGAAACTTGTACTAAAGACTGTAATGCACAATCGAATTACTTGGTTTGCGGTAAGACTTGCCGATGGCAAGGTATCTTAAAACTTCTTAACACCGTCTTCTCAATTGTAAGATAGTCCATACGGGGTATATATTAAACAAAAATAAAAAAGGCCAATTAAATACGTATACAATTCAGTTTGACAAAATTTTCTATAGAAATAAAATTTTGACAAAATTTTCTATAGAAAAGAAAAATTAAAAAATTTTCTATAGAAATAAAATTTTGACAAAACTTTCTATAGCACTAAATTTTGACAAAATTTTCTATTGAAATAAAATCTTGACAAAATTTTGTATAGTAATAACATTTTGGCAAAATTTTCTATAGAAATAAAATTTGGAAAAATTTTCTATAGAAATAAAATGTTGACAAAATTTTGTATAGAAATAAAATTTTGGTAGATTATTTTTGGGCATCCGCTATATATAACTATAGACCAATATGGACCATTTTGGCATGGTTGTTAGCGGCCATATACTAGCTCAATGTACCAAATTTCAACCGGCTCACCCGGACAGGGTGAATTTTGCTCTTCCAAGGGACTCCGGAGGTCAAATCTGGGGATCGGTTTATATGGGGGCTACACTGGTAGAAAAAGTTTCGTTATATTAATGAAATGTGTCATTAAAATTGAGCCAATGAAACAAATTCATTGATATAACGAAATTTTTCTTTATTATAACGAATTTTCTGTTAGTCAACGAAACGTTTCGTACTATTAACGAAAATTTTCATTGTCTAAATGAAAATGTTTCGTTATATCAATGAAAAATTTTCGTTGGCTCAATTTTAATGAAATTTTCTTTGTGTGTACATATAATTATAGATCGATATCGACCAATTCCTGCATGATTGTTAGAGACCATATACTAACACCACGTACCACATTTCAACCGAATCGGATGAATTTTGCTCATCCACGAGGCTCCGGGGGTCAAATCTGGGGATCGGTTTATATGGGGGCTATATATAATTATGGACCGATGTGGACCAATTTTTGCATGGTTGTTAGATACTATATACTAACACCATGTACCAAATTTCAACCGAATCGGTTGAATTTTGCTTTTCCACGAGGCTCCGGAAGTCAAATCTGGGGATCGGTTTATATGGGGGCTATATATAATTATGGACCGATGTGGACCAATTTTTGCATGGTTGTTAGAGACGATGTGCTGACACCATGTACCTAACTTCAACCGGATCGGATGAAATTTGTTTCTTTTAGAGGCTCCGCAAGCCAAATCTGGGGATCGGTTTATATGGGGGCTATATAAAATTATGAACCAATGGGGACCAATTTTTGCATGGTTGTTAGAGACCATATACCAATACCATATACCAAATTTCAGCCGGATCGGATGAAATTTGCTTCTCTTAGAGGCTCGGCAAGCCAAATTTGGGGGACCGTTTATATGGGCGCTATACGTAAAAGTGAACCTATATGGCCCATTTGCAATACCATCCGACCTACATCAATAACAACTACTTGTGCCAAGTTTCAAGTCGATAGCTTGTTTCGTTCGGAAGTTAGCGTGATTTCAACAGACGGAGGGACAGGCTCAGATCGACTCAGAATTTCACCACGACCCAGAGTATATGTACTTTATGGGGTCTTAGAGCAATATTTCGATGTGTTACAAACGGGATGACAAAGTTAATATACCCCCATCCTATGGTGGAGGCTATAAAAATCATCGCTAGTGATATTCGAACCTGTGTTCTTTATGTTGCCATTCTTACTAATAAAGAACATCTCGAGAAGCAGTTAGAATGTTATGTCTTGTTATAATATTTATTACGATCATACCATAAATATTTGAATTGATGTTTTGACGCTTTGAGTTCAATGCCATTTGTGGCTGAGTGTGCTAAGGCGTTCTGTTATGGTCAGAGCCAAAAAGTTTTTCAAATTGTAAGAAGTAAATACGACCGTAAGTTATGCTATATGCTTACACAACGTACCGAATTTTAACGTGATCGGATGAAATTTGCTCATCCAAGAGGCGCCGAAAACCAAATCTGGGAATTGGTTTATATGGGGGCTATATATAATTTAGGACCGATTTTTGTATGGCCATATACTCACTCAACGTACAAAATTTCAACCGGATCGGATAAATGTTGCTCCTCCAAAAGGGTCCTGATTTCAATTCTGGGGATCGGTTTATATGGGGGGCTATATATAATTATGAGCTAATATGGACCAATTTATGTATGGCTATTAGAGGCCATATACTAACACCACGTACCAAATTTCAACCGCATCGGTAGAAATTTGTTCCTCCAATACGGCCCGCAATCAAAATCTGGTGATCTGTTTATGTGGGGGATATATATAATTATGGTACAGGGTATAATAAGTTTGTGCATTTGTATGTAACGCCAAGAAGGAAAAGTCTGAGTCCCATCGTTTAGTGTACCGATCGTCTTAGAACTAAATTCTGAGTCGATTAAGCGATGTCCGTCCGTAGTTCGCAGTTTAAGTCCGATCGTCCCCAAATTTGGCACATAGTTTTATATTGGCTCAAAGACAATCGCTATTGATTTTCGGTACAGATTTAGATATAGCTGCCATATATATTTATCTCCGATCTGGTCATAATTGACGTATTTATCAACGTATTTTATCAAAATTTCGGGCAGCCATATATTTTGGGGCTTTCGTAAGATTTGCAAAATATCAGCCAAATCGGTTCAGATTTAGATATAGCTCCCATATATATCTTTCGTCTGATTTGAACTTATATGGCCAAAAAAGCCAGTGTTTTGTCCTGATTTGCTTCAAATTTTGCACGAGGAGTACGTTTAATAGTATGGTTCATTGTGCTTAATTTGGTTGAAATCGGTTCAGATTTAGATACAGCTCCCATATATATCTTTTGTCCGATTTCGACTAATATGGCCTTAAAAGCGAGAGTTTTGCCTTGATTTGCTTCAAATTTTGCACAATGAGTACGTTTAATAGTATCGTTAAGCGTGTCAAATTTGGTTGAAATCGGTTCAGATTTAGATATAGCTTCATATATATCTTTCACCCGATTTACACCCATATGACCACGGAGCCAAAATTATTCTCCCATTTATGTTTTTTGCTTAGATAGCAAGATTATTATTCTAACTATGCATATCAAATTTGTCAAAATCGGTTCATATTTAGATATAGCTCCCAAATATATGTACGCCAGAGTAGGGGGGATATGGTAGAATGTTTCATATTTTAGACCCATTTTCAATGGGTGTTTCCTCCAATTGACTCGATAGTTTCCACAGAGAATACATTTGCTATTTATGCGTGTCACCTTGATCTAATATGGCCAAAATACACACATTTTACACAAAATTCTGTGATGATTTCCCCATATCGTAGTCATATTCTACACACTGTAATGCCAAACTTTCCACATAATGGTCGAATTTTAAATAAAGCTCCGACTTGTGGAAATATCGCCCGAATTGGCTAAATAATATATCACAATCCACTATTGACCACATATATTGGCGAGATTTAACCAATATTCTTGTAAAATCTCCACTGCTGAGTAGCAAAATTTGAAATATTACTCAAATTGTCCTATATTTCGAATTTTGTAGAAGTACAAAAAGTTTTCTACAAATCGGTTAAGATTTAAATATTTGTATATGGGAATATAAACCTTCATAATAACTCCCAACAAATTTCAAGGAGTTGAGATTGTAACACAAATTTTGTCTAAATAATGGTGAACGGTATAATATAGTCGGCCCCGCCCGACTTTAGACTTTACTTACTTGTTTTTTGATAGTAGAGTGGTACAAGGCTTTTAGTATCCTTCATTCTTTAATAAGGGCATAAAAACATACATTCATATATTAACATTTTCACAATATATATAATTTATATCATATCAAAGGGTGTCAAAATACATTATGAAATCAAGCTAATGAAAAGTATAATTAAAATCGAATTAGCAGCTAATAATGCGGTAGTAAAATCTATTTTAATGTTAGTTAAATGCAACAAAAAATATGTACCAAACAATAAATGAACCAACCCTCGCAGTAAGCGCAGTAAGTTTAATATTAAAAACCAAATACAATTAAAGAGTAGCTAAATGTCAAATAATATTGCCAAAAGAATAAATATGTTGGTGATTTTGAAATGATTATTTTAGAAAAATTTGATGCAAGGCACAAGGAAATAAAAGAATAAAATAAAGTTATTATGACATCAAAGATAAATGATCTATTGTTTTATACGACGATCATACTTTCAACACCATTTTATGATATCTTCATTAATTAATTTATGCATATCAAATATATAATTTTTGCATTTTTATGCAAATTTAAGAGTTGGAGGTAGATATGGCATTATTATTTAATTTCTTAATATTTAAATGGTTAATTCACATTTCGTAATCACATTTATCCTTGACTAGCTTTTTATGTGATAAAAAAAATGAACAAGTATATACGGCCGTAAGTTCAAATTTTCTATAGAAATAAAATTTTGACAAAAGTTTCCATAGAAATAAAGTTTTGACAAAATTTTCTATAGAAATGAAATTTTAACAAATTTTTCTATAGAAATAAAATTTTTACAAATTTTCTTTAGAAATAAAATTTTGACACAATTTTCTATAGAAATGAAATTTTAAAAAAATTTTCTTTAGAAATAAAATTTTAACAAAATTTTCTATAGAAATAAAATTTTGACAAAATTTTTTTTAGAAATAAAATTTTGGTAGAATTTTTTTGGCTCTATTGGCAACCATGATTATGAACCGATATGGACCAATTTTTGTGTGATTGGGCTATATATAATTATAGACCGATATGGACCAAATTTGGTATGGTTGTTAGCGGCCATATACTAACACCACGTTCCAAATTTCAACCGGATCGGATGAATTTTGCTCCTCTAAGGGGCTCCGGAGGTCAAATCTGGAGAACGGTTTATATGGGGGCTATACATAATTATGGACCGATATGGACCAATTCTGGCACGGTTGTAAGATACCATATACCAACATCCTGTACCAAATTTCAGCCAGATCGGATGAAATTTGCTTCTCTTAGAGGCTCCGTAAGCCAAATTTGGGAATGGGTTTATATGGGGGCTATATATAATTATGAGCCAATATGGACCAATTTTGGCATGGTTGTTAGATACCATTTACCAACATGATGTACTAAATTTCAGGAGGATCGGATGAAATTTGTTTCTCTTTGAGCCTCCGCAAGCCAAATCTGGGGATGGGTTTATATGGGGGCTATATATTATTATGGGCCGATGTGTGATTTTCGCATGGTTGTTAGAGACTATATACCAACACCATGTACCAAATTTCAGCCGGATCGGATGAAATATGCTCCTCTAAGCGGCTCCGCAAGCCAAATCTGAGGGTCCGTTTATATGGGGGCTATACGTAAAAGTGGACCGATATGGCCCATTTGCAATACCATCTGACCTACATCAATAACAACTAAATACTTGTTTCAAGTTTAAAGTCGATAGTTTGTTTCGTTGGGAAGTTAGCGTGAGTTGAACAGACGGACGGACATGTTTAGATCGACTCAGAATTTCACCAAGACCCAGTATATATATACTTTATGGGGCTTAGAGCAATATTTCGATGTGTTACAATCGGAATGACAAAGTAAATACAGCCCCCATCTGTCGGATATTATGACCATTTACTATTTACCGTCAACACCTTTTTTGACTTTTATAGAAAACGGAACACGATTTTTTGTATCCTTCAAGTATGAACAGATAACATTTTTGTGTTGGTCAAAATTTAATAATCGACATTTTGATAGTGACGAAAATAGTAATCCGAAAGTCGAATTTTGATTAAAAGGAAATTATGATACTATATCTTATTTAATGCTACCAACTCACGAAATTTCAGATTTTAAAAATTTCAAAGAACTAAAATTCTACATTTCCATATTTGGAAAAAGTTAAAATTTACCCTCGAACAGTGTTTATAATGAAACGATCTCTAGGTTGACTTCATGAGCACGCTTAAGGCTTTCTTGAGAGACGATTTTTCATCGGATTCGAATGAAATTTTTTTCTTGTGTTCTCTAATGCACAAAAAATAGATATTAATACAATATAGGCCTAAATAAACCAATCACGATATATGATTTTTTGAGATTATTATACCCCCCACCATAGGATGGGGGGGGTATATTAACTTTGTCATTCTGGGTCGTGGTGAAATTCTGAGTCGATCTAAGCATGTGCGTCCGTCCGTCTGTTGAAATCACGCTAACTTCCGAACGAAACAAGCTATCGACTTGAAACTTGGCACAAGTAGTTGTTATTGATGTTGGTCGGATAGTATTGCAAATGGGCTATATCGGTCCACTTTTACGTATAGCCCCCATATAAACGGACACTCAGATTTGGCTTGCCGAGCCCCAAAGAGAAGCAAATTTCATCCGATCCGGCTGAAATTTGGTACATGGTTTTGGTATATGGTCTCTAACAACCATGCACAAATTGGTCCATATCTGTTCATAATTATATATAGCCCCATATAAACCGTTCTCCAGATTTGACCTCCGGAGCCTCTTGGGGGAGCAAAATTCATCCGGTTCAACTGTGGAACGTAGTATATGGTCACTAACATCCGTGCAAAAATTGGTCCACATCGGTTCATAATTATATATAGCCCCCGTATAAACGGATCCCCAGATTTGGCTTGCGGAGTCTCTAAGAGAAGCAAATTTCATCCGATCCAGTTGAAATTTGGAACATGGTGTTAGTATATGGTCTCTAACAACCGTGCCAGAATTGGTCCATATTGGTCCATAATTATATATAGCCCTCAAATAAACCGTTCTCCAGATTTGAACTGCGCAGCCTCTTGGAGGAGCAAAACTCATCCGATCCGGTTCAAATTTAGAACGTTGTGTTAGTATATGGCCTCTAACAACCATACCAAATTTGGTCCATATCGGACTATAGTTATATATAGCCGATCCCGATCATAATCATATTTGCCACTCGAGCCAAAAATAATCTACCAAAATTTTTTTTGTATAGAAAATTTTGTCAAAACTTTATTTGTATAGAAAATGTCAAAATTTTATTTCTATAGAAAATTTTGTCAACATTTTATTTCTATAGAAAATTTTATCAACTTTTTATTTCTATAGAAAATTTTTGTTAAAATTTTCTTTCAATAGAAAAGTTTGTTAATTTGATATATACCCCCTATGGACAAACTTATTATTGAGAAGACGGTGTTAAGAAGTTTTAAGAAACCTTGCCATCGGCAAGTGTTACCACAACCCACGTAATTCGATTGGTGATGACAGTCTTTAGTACAAGTTTCTATGCATGGTGGAGGGTAAATAAGATTCGGCCTGGCCGAACATACGGCCGTATATACTTATTTTTATTTGATTCTGCCAGTGCATGACGTAGTAATAAGATGTACATTCTAAAAAAGTTTACTTTAATCGAAGCATTTTAACTTTCCCTTAAAGATTCTCAGCCAAAGATGCGGCTTCTTTAAAATAAAGACATGTTTGAGTAGGCAAATCTAGGCTCCATAAAACTAAAATTTGGATATACCCAGCAAAAACTAAGAAAACACATCTCATTACAATTCGCATATACCCAGAGAAGGAATATGATCACCTCAAACATGTTTTAAGAGCAAAATGTTATTTTTGTGTGGTGACCATGTAACATGGTTTTCGCAACCATGTTATTTTCTTGGAAATCATGTATCTGATTTGGCAAGCAGGTTATATTTGACGAGAAAATAACATTTTAGTAACAAACATGTTACATGGTCACCATACAAAAATAACATTTTGCTCTTGAAACATGTTTGAGGTGATCATATTCCTTCTCTGCGTGTAATTAGAAGTAAAACTGTCATTTTACGTTACATTAAATTGCAGTGAGATTTGGTTGCCTAAGACAATAAGTAACTATTTTTCAAGCTTTGATAGACCTACGAATGATATACCTAAATGCTTTAAATGCACTACTTATTTCATGGCCGAAGGTATACCTGGGGTGAAAAGACTCTGACAACGCATGCTCAAAAAGCTGAAAAAACGACTATGTTAAATTTTGTTTCCTAAAATCATGTATGCAAAACTTAAATTTAAAAGAGCATTGTGTCTTAAATTTGTCCTTACTTCAATTCTCTGCTTCTTTAGCTCGGAATCAATAACAATATCATTAGTGTAAAGACAAAATCTGTGTGTAACACTTCGATATATTGGCCTAAGGCCCCATAATGTATAAATATTCTGGTTTGAGATGAAATTTTGAGACGAGCTATCGATTTCCGTCTGCTGAAATCACACTACACTGAAAAAAAGCACCAAAGATTTGGTCTTTACACTAATGATTTAGGTATTGATTCCGAGCCAAAGAAGCGGAGAATTGAAGTAAGGATACTTTTAAGACAGAATTGTCTTTTAAATTTAAGTTTTGCTGGATTCTAGGCAGAAAATTTTTATTTATTCATTTTTTCATTTTTTTTTCTTCATGTGCAATTAAAGTCCTTTAAAAACGTGTTAACGACAACTTAAATTTTCAAATTCAGACTCGACTTTAAGTAGAAATTATGCTATGTCTCAATTAATAATCGTCTTTACAATAAAGTGTTGAAAAACGTCTCCTATTATTAAACACTTTTTTGCTTTGTTGTCAAGAAGACAACAAATTTAAAGTCAATTTCTTTAATTTTGAAGAATTTTTCACAATTATTAAATACAAGTTGACCTTAGTCAAACTAAATTTTCTTTCATTTTAAGGCACCCAGTTTTTATTTGAATCACTTAATTATAAGGAAAAAACTACTTTATAAGAAAGTTCATCGTATTTCGGACAAGGAAAAAAGCTTTATATCAGAGAAATGCATCTTCTATTCTAAGCAAAAAACGCATTCGTATTTTAAAGACATGAAATCTTTGGTCTCACGACAATATTTTTTCAGTGTAACTTCCAATATCATACGTTGCGAGTTTAGAGCCCTTCTTAATGCTATTAAAAATGACCCTTTGCTTCAACATCAAATATTAGTAGTTCACAGAATTTAAAAATTTAACAAAATTCAATATTATTTTTTTTTCAAAATTGAGAAAAAAACAGCTATCAAACACGCGTTTCCCATAGTAATTTACATAAAATTCTAGTAATTAAATTGTCTATGGGTAGTTTGGTTAATGTGTTGCCTATTTTCGAAGAAATATAAAAATTTACACAAAATTGTTTGAAATAAAACACGCATGCTCATCAATCCAAATCTGAAAATATTAAAATTTTAATTAATCAACAGTCAAAACATTTTCTTAATTATGATTACAAGTCTCGGCAACGATCGAATGGCCTTAAGTAAGTGCTATTGGCATGAATGGAGGTGGCGGCGGCAGAATTCGTTAAATATTCAAAAAATTACATCGATTTTTTAACAAAAAGAAATATCAGTGCTTATTTTGGAGAAGCGTGTCAGCTGGAATCATTTTAGCTTGACAATCTTTCGTTATGATACGCTTAAATGATTAAATGCCATTTGAATAAATTTCATTGTAAAGAAAAACTATTATTATTAATTTATTTGATATCACGGTAAATTCACGGTGTAAATTCTTCAAAAATATTAGAAATTTAAAGTTTCCCTAAAGGCCCTGCTGAAAGAAAAAACATTTTTTTTTCGAGGAACGAAATTTTAGACAAACAAAATTTACAATTAATGCTAAAAAAAATTCTTTTTTTCATTCCCGTTTCTAAATATTTGCTTCTGAAATATATGATCGAATAGTAGAAAACAATTCTACTATTCAATCACGAAATTAATTGATTCAATTAATTTTTATTTGAACGTCCTTCAATTTAATTATATAAATTAATCTATAAAACTAATTTTTTGATTGTGATAATTTATATAATTAATTTTGTGATTTTATTTAAATTAATAAACATGTAAAATTAGTTATATTTTCAATGTAATATTTTCAAAATTCAATTAAAATTTTAATTGGAACCATTTTTGCAATAGTTTTGTTTATAAATGAAGTGGATTTTTTAACTTTTTAGTACAAAGTAGAGGTATGCACGTGACACGAAATTGTCGTGACTCACGAATAATTTCTTCGTGAGTGTGCCTGAGTAACGAATTTCGGAAAAATACGCTCACGAAAATAATACCGCACACGAGCATAAAACTCTGCCCGAGTCTATGTTAAGCTCAATGGCAAGGGCAGCATTTAGGTGATAAGAGAGAAGTTCACCACTGTGGTATCACATTGGACTGAATATTCTAAGTGAGCCTGAAATATCGGGCTGCCACTATACCTAACCTAACCTACTATGAGGGGGTGTAATTTCGTGAATTGCACACCTTCAAAAAAATCGCTTCCCTAACATATTTTGCAGGAATCACAAATATTATGGGATACTGCCGAAACATTAATATGTTTGTTTTATGTGAACATATTATATGTGCGGATGCATTTTGAGCCCAAAAATATTATATGCTTGGAGGAGTTTTCCCCAAAGAAGATTGTGCTCATTCTCTCACATAATTTTCACTTCCACGAAATTTTTTAGTTCTTGACACCTTTTGCTGTAATACAAATAATATTGAAGAAATTATTCAATTTTATAATTTTTTAAATTTTTAAATTTTACCTTTCGCCAGGACGGGGAATCGCACCGAGGACCATACAGTTTGTAAGCCAACACACTATCCACTGGGCTACGTAGCTGTTATAGTCACCAGTAGAAAATTATCGTTATAAGTTACATTTATATAGCATAGTTTGCAGCGCCCACGAGCCCATGCAAACAACATTATTTAACAGAAACAAAAATTTTTTGCCACGTGAAGCAATGGTAAGGATGTCCGCCTTGCATGCAAAGGGTGGTGGATTCAATCCCTGCTCCGACCGAACACATTTATATTTACACTATATAAAATTTTTATAATGAAACTTCGAAATGTGGGTTATTAAAGATTTACAATCAGAAACAGTGCTTGATATAAATGAAATGGCCTGAGCTTTTGAATAAAATATTATTTTTTTATTGCAAAACTAACAATTTTGTAACAAAAAAAACTGTTTTTGGTATAAAAGTTTGAAATTTTGGAGGGAATTCAAAAACTCTAACAAAAGAAGAACGTGGAGTCGAGTATAAACGTACATAAATAATTTCATAATATACACATAAATTTATTTAGGCGTGAACAATTTTTTACTAGCATTTAACACCATTTTAAATGCATTTAAAACTTATCATGTTTTGTACTTAATTTCATTTCTACCTTTAAGGCAGGTATTAACCCTTTCGACCCCGAATTTTTATAGGTATCGCTAAAATTTTTTTTACTTTTAATCATGTTGAAGTCATTTAAGAAGCGTCTAGCCAAAATTTCGGGTCGCCACGCCCATTCGTATAGGCGGTAGAGAATGTTGCCTGTGGGCAACTTTGGGCAATTGTGACTACGAACTATTTTGTTTTGTAATGATAGACGTATTACGTTTTATTGGATTTTTGTTAAGTTTTTTGTTATTTTGCAGTAAATATACACTTAGATGCGCGCGTGAGCGGAATTTCAATCACGCTCAAACACATTCACGAAGAAATATTTGTACTCACGCATGCCATGTGGGTAGGAATTCACGGTCACGAAATGAAAAGTCATACTCGCACACGCTCACACATGAACAATGTTTATGTCTCACGCTTTCGCACGATTCACGACAATTTTCGTAATTCAGATTTGTCGTGAGATTGTCGTAAGTCACGAATATTTTCGGAACACGACAAATAAAATTCTGGTAATTAACGAAATTTCTCGTGACTCACGCTATTGAAATCTTAAGCGTGATCAAATATGTAAAGGTGATTAAAATCGGTGAGCTTGAATTTAATCGTGAACGTGAATTTGTTCGTGATTGTGACTTTTTGTGTCTGTTTTACCGTGAATATGAATTTTATTGTTAACGTGAATTTTGTCTTGAGCGTGAGTTGGATTGTGAGCGTGGGTTGGATCGTGAAAGTAAATTTTTATCGGAAGCGTGATTTCGGAGAAAGTTTACTCACTCACAATCACGAACACAATTTGATTTTTACTCACGCTCACGCGCCACACATTTTTCTTTAATCCTGTTCACGCACATTCACGAGGTTTCGTTTAAATTTCATTAACGAGATTTGGTTTAAATTTCATTCACGGCTTCGCGTGAATCACGCGTGACTCACGAAAATGTTTTGTTTTTTTTTTTTTTTGTTTTTAACCCATGTCAATTTAAAAACCAAAGTATTATAAAGCATCAATATTCGTGCTAATCCACTAGTATGTTGCCAAGAAGTGGCTTCCTCCCTTTTTACGATTCCTTCCAAATTCCCCACTGCACTGCAGATATGTTTTCCACATCATCGCCGCATTTCTCGTCACTGGGACATCCCAATTTTTTCAAAATCATTGTTTTTCAAACCTTTTTTCTCCAGGACTTATAATCAAAAATATGTAATTTTACTACCACAATTGCCCAAAGTTGCCCACAGGCAACTTTTCAATTTTAAAAATTTCCCATCAGTTGTTTTTTTGCAATTCTAAGATTTGACTTCCAGAAATATTTTATTTGACATGTACTACAATAGATTTAATAAAAACTTTTAACATTTTAGTTGTAATTTTTGAAAAAAGTCACATGTATAAAAACCTCTTTTTAAATTCGCAAATATTTTTTTCTTGAGGTACGTGCGTATTAATGAAAATTTTTTTACTAATTGACAACCAAATTAGCTGATTTTCCATTCAACTTGTAGAAAACACTTGTAGCTTTCGATACCGTTACAGTTTTATGAACAAAAATAAAAACAACGCTGACAGTGAGTCTCAAAACACAAAAAGTTGCCCACAGGCAACTTTAGGGTCGAAAGGGTTAAGTTGGCATTATCGATATAAAATGACCCTGTTTTGCCCTTTTCTTTAATAATTCATTTTTAAGAAAATAAACTTTTTCAATTGTTTTAGCTGCAAAACCCGAAGTTAATGCCCGCTTTTATATTTGAAGGTGTCTGTCAACTCCTCTTGGACTACTTATTAATAAACAAATATTTCTATAGAAATTTTTGTCAAAACTTTATTATTGTAGAAAACTTTGTCAACATTTTATTTCTATAGAAAATTTTGTCAAAATTGTATTTCCATAGAATTTTTTTTAAAAATATTATTTCTATAAAAAAAATTTCATAATGTTATTTCTATGGAATTTTTTCTCAAAATTTTATTCCTATAGAATTTATTATCAAAATGTTATTTCTATAGAAAAATTTCTCAAAAAAACTCTATTAAAAAAAGTTTTCCAAAATTTTATTTTAATAGAGATTTAACAAGAAAAAATACTATTTTGAGTAGAATTCTACCAACTGTGGCAACCGTGGTGGTAATAAAAATTTATATTCTAAGTTATATATGTTGCATATTCATGTTTTAAGATAATAAAACACATTTTTGTTTAGTAAGATTTGTTTAAATTTAACGAAACATATTGTAGGGAAAATTGTTTGGGAATGTATGGGAAAGTAGGGAACTTATTTTGTCCTTGTAGGGTAAACCCAACATTTTCCCTGGCAACACTGATTATGAGCTATAGTCAGATTGAGGCAAAGCACCCATAAACATGTACCCCGTAATTTTCTTAAATATGCAACTGCGGTATATCTCCCAGACCTATATCAATGTTACCCCACAAATGCTTATGATTACTAATTCAGTAAGGGTGGTTTAGGGTATGATATAGTCGGCCCCGTCCTACTTTCTACTTTACTTACTTTATTTTCAAGTATCTATTCTCTTGGTTCCGAATGTCTATTCTCTTTACTCCGAATACTCATTCTAATGTTCAAATTAAATAATATTGAGACTTAAGCATATGACATTTTTGGCCTTATCATAAAACAGTTTTCCGAAACAACATACAAACAGTTTCACGGAAATTGCTCTCTTTTGATTCTCTCGATGTGTTATGTTGATACACTGTTAGAAAAAGTTTCGTTAATACGATGAATTTCTACGTTGTATTAACGAAATTCTTCATTAAAAGTCAGCCAACGTAGCATTTCGTTATAACAACGTAATTTTACGTTATATTTACGAAACCCTTTATGGAATACATTTCGTAGTATTAACGAATAATTACGTTGCTTTTACGTAGCCTTTTCGTTGTATTAACGAATATTATTCGTTGTATGAATGAAATTTATTCATTGTATGGATGCAGCTTATACGTTGTATGAATGAAAATCATTCATTGTATGAACCTAGTTTTTTCATTGTATGAATGAAAGGCGAACGTTGTATAAATGAACACAAACGTTATATTAATGAAACCCAACCAATTATTGCATTTGAGTGTAGTCATTGGTAGTGTATTATTTTTTGTTAAGATTTTTGAAATATGATTTATATACAGTAGGAAATAATATTTATTGATAAATTAAGTAATTTAATAATCACATATTGTGACTTTCACTTGGGAAAAAATCCTCTTATTTCTAAGACCAAAAAATGATATTCGTATCGCCGTGTCCATTTATCCAATTTTTTTGCAACCAAGGTTCATTACGTTAATTGTTCTGCCTTCTTCATCTGAAAGTTCACTTCCCCGGGGCATTTTCACTAAAGATTAAAAATTTATACTAAATTTCTTGCGAATATACAAAAAACACCAATTTAACTCACCCACCATCTATGTTTATTATGCACAACGAAACTGTAATGAGCCTGTGCACTCTTCAGCGAAAAGAACGTAAATGTTGTTAAGGTTTGCCCATCAGACAAGTTTTCTGTTGAACTTTTTACCGTTTTTTTTCCAAGACGCACACGCATGCTTACATGTGTATGTACAAATTACATAGATGCTACAGACGTATTAGAGAGAGTATGGAGAGACGTTTTAGAGAGAGAGAGAGTAAGAAGAGGCAGCAATACTCAAACTCCCATTCGTATTATTAATGAACATATTTCATTAATATGACGAAATATAACAATTTAAAATTTATTTTTTAACGATCCATATCATTATATTAACGATCGCTTTCGTTTTATAAATGAAATTTTCAATTCCAGTTTTGGAGTATATAAAACGACTGTTTTAAGGGCTAAAAGTTTCCAAAAGTTACTCTCTATGTGCAAATGATTATAATAATTTCATCTTGGAAAAAAATTTTATTCCAATTCTTGAAAAAATTACAAAGTTAATATTCGTAATATTAACGAAACGTGTTTCATTAATATAACGAAAAACCAAAACACAAAATTGTCCTTTAACGATTGATTTCGTTGTATTAACGATCACTTTCGTTCTCATAACGAAAAATTTCGTAATATTAACGAAAAATAATCAACGAAGCCCGTTCGTTAATAGTACGAAACGTTTTTCTACCAGTGTATCTTTCGTCAACCCTCCCGGTGTCCATCTCTATTTCTTTCTCTATACTCAGTCGCTGTTTGAATAAAATATCACAACATATATATGTTTACTTGAAATTTGTAAATTTATATATGTTTATATTTACACATATTATTTTTATGAAACATTCATGCCCCAAGCATAACATAACGGTTGCCTGATAAGCCCCCGGTCTAATAAAGAAAAACACATTTTTTTTGTCAAAATTCGTTTTTATTATTCAACATAGTTCCCTTCAAGAGCGATACAACGATTATAACGACCTTCCAATTTTTTGATACCATTTTGGTAGTACTCCTTCTGTTTTGCCTCAAAATAGGCCTCAGTTTCGGCGATCACCTCTTCATTGCACTAATAGGAAAAGTTTCGTTATATTAACGAAATGTGTCGTTAAAAGTCAGTCAACGAAACAAATTCGTTAATACAACGAAATTTTTCGTTATTATAACGAATTTTCTGTCAATCAACGTAACGTTTCGTACTATTAACGAATATTTTCATTGTATTAATGAATATATTTAAAATTTTTTCCCTGGGAGCATCCTTTTGAGATCTGAGAACAAGAAAAAGTCGCTGGGTGCCAGATCTGGAGAATACGGTGGGTGGGGAAGCAATTCGAAACCCAATTCATGAATTTTTGCCATCGTTCTCAATGACTTGTGGCGCGGTGCATTTTCTTGGTGGAACAACACTTTTTTCTTCTTCATATGGGGCCGTTTTGCCGCGATTTCGACCTTCAAACGCTCCAATAACGCCATATAATAGTCACTGTTGATGGTTTTTCCCTTCTCAAGATAATCGATAAAAATTATTCCATACGCATTGATTCTTTCCATGCTTCGGAGACGGTTCACCGGTCGCTGTCCACTCAGCCGACTGTCGATTGGACTCAGGAGTGTAGTGATGGAGCCATGTTTCATCCATTGTCACATATCGACGGAAAAACTCGGGTGTATTACGAGTTAACAGCTGCAAACACCGCTCAGAATCATCAACACGTTGTTGTTTTTGGTCAAATGTGAGCTCGCGCAGCACCCATTTTGCACAGAGCTTCCGCATATCCAAATATTGATGAATGATATGACCAACACGTTCCTTTGATATCTTTAAGGCCTCTGCTATCTCGATCAACTTCATTTTAGGTCATTCAAAATCATTTTGTGGATTTTTTTGATGTTTTCGTCGGTAACCATCTCTTTCGGGCGTCCACTGCGTTCACCGTCCTCCGTGCTCATTTCACCACGCTTGAATTTTTCATACCAATCAATTATTGTTGATTTCCCTGGGGCAGAGTCCGGAAACTCATTATCAAGCCAAGTTTTTGCTTCCACCGTATTTTTCCCCTTCAGAAAACAGTATTTTATCAAAACACGAAATTCCATTTTTCCCATTTTTTTTCACAATAACAAAAATTGTTTCACAAAAGACGCTCTATCTCACAAACTAATTGACTTACAGACATCAAATTTTGACACAAATCATTTGAAGGTTGGTACTACATAAAAATAATATGCATTTAATACTAGCGCCATCTATGTGTCGGACCGGGGACTTATCATCCAACCGTTATTCTAAAATAAGTGTCCAAAACATTTAGTGTTACTTTAGGAACATTACATGTTTGTACTTAAATATATTGTGTTTAAAAATTGTGCCCGAAACACATTTTGTTTATATCGGAACATATGAAAAGATATTTTTCTAACAGTGCAGTTAAAAAGTGCAACAGGACATTAAATTTTTCTGGTTTTGACGATGTTTTGTGGAAATTGCAAACTGTGGAGTACAATTTATAAATTGTAAACAGTACACTTTTTTCGGTGTAAAAACCATAAAGTAATCCTTTTGATTCTAATGACAATCCCTTTGTCATTCCAGTCTAAAATTTAAAATTCTCTTTAAATGAATTTCTCGTATACTATAGATGGTACCTGTGATTCAGTATGGATCTTCTTTCAGCCGTGTATAATTTTTTCCTTTCGTATTAGAAAAATTTCTAAAATAAAATGAAAAGTTGTTATTACAACAGAACTATATTTAGCGCTTTTGTTAATCAAGCAGGTCATTAAAAATTTTACATAATGTTTTAATTTATGTTTACAATTTAGCATCTTTCATGACTTTAGGCAATGAAATACACATTTGCCAAATTTTGGTTTGTGAAAAGCTTTTATGAAACCCCATTATTATTATCAAGTTTATTAAAACAAAAAATTAACATAGCTTAATCTAAATTATCCGTTTCATGGTCTTGTATAGCGTTCAAAATATTTGCCAAACAATGATTGATATCAGGGTAGAAATTATAAATTTTTGAAAGACCTATGATTGTTTTGGATTTATTGTGTTTTATACCAGGTAATTTTTTAATTATATGTTTCAAATTCAGATAAAAAACTGAAATCTTCTGATTCCTTCTGGATATGTTATTTTTATACCAGATATAGGTTTATAATTGCAATTTTAAATTTCTTTTACAGGTTTACATTAACCGATGATGACATTAATATTAGCATCTATATGAATGTAGTAATGTAGATTTTTGTTTTATACTACCATCTGGAACTTAAATAAGTAGTATTTTCTGATTTTCCACTTTGATTCAACTGAATCTGTGTTTAATTTCGCCACATGAACTGTGTTGTTGATAGCAGTTAGACATCTTTAGATCGTTTATACACCCTCAAAAAAAATCGCTTCTTTAACATATGTTCCAAACATATTTTGCAGGAAGCACATATATTATTGCATACTGCCGAAACATTAATATGTTTGTTTTATGTGAACATATTATATGTTTGGAAGCATTTTGAGCCAAAAATATTATATGCTTGGAAGAATTTTTCCCAAACACGATTGTGCTCATTCCCGAACATACTCGTTATTTTCACTTCCACGAAATTTTTTAGTTATTGGAACCTTTCTCTGTAATACAAATAATGTTGAAGAAATTATTCACTTTTATAAATTTTTTAAATTTTACCTTTCGCCTGCACGGAGAATCGAACCGAGGACCATACAGTTTGTAAGCCAACACACTATCCACTGGGCTACGTAGCTGTTATAGTCACCAGTAGATAATTATCGTTTTAAGTTACATTTATATAGCATAGTTTGCAGCGCCCACGAGCCCATGCAAACATAACATTATTTAACAGAAACATACATTTGTTTGCCACGTGGAGCAGTGGTTAGCATGTCTGCCTTGCATGCAAAGGGTCGTGGGTTCAATCCCTGCTCCGACCGAACATTTTTTTTTGTTTTGTTTTTTTTTTTTTTTGTTAATTTACACATTTATATTTATACTATATTAATTTTTTTTAATGAAACTTCGAAATGTGTGTTATTAAAGATTTATAGTCAGTAACAGTGCTTGATATAAACGAAATTGACTGATTTTTGGATAAAATATTATTTTTTATTGCAAAATAACAATCTTGTAATAAAAAACTGTTTTTGTACAAAACTTTAAAATTTGGAAGGAATTCAAAAACTAACAAAAGAAGAACGTGGTGTCGAGTATAAACATACATACATAATTTTATAATATAAACATAAATTTATTTAGGAGTGAACAGTTTTTTACTAGCATTTAACACCATCACTCTAAAATTCCTTTTATTTTTCTTTAATAATTCATTTTAAAGAAAATAAACTTTTTAAATTGTTTTAGCTGTAAAACTCGAACTTAATGCCCGCTTTTATATTTGATGGTGTCCGTCAACTCCTCGTGGACTACTTTTAAATAAAGAGGAACTAAAGTTTGTTTTTTTACATTTTACTGTGTAATTTTTCACTATTTCCTCCTTATTTCATTTTACTGTCCCAACTCTAACAAGAGTATAGTGCCCTTTCGTTATTTTTATGAAGACCCCTGATTTCTCTTAACGAACCAAGAAAAAAATTGTGCCCATAATGCCAAAATGATAAACAAAACACATGTCCACACATACATAAAATGCTGCTCTCAAGGCGAAAACATAAGCTGTTTGTTTTTCAAATGTCTATTCTCTTGGTTCAGAGTGTATATTCTCTTTATTCAAATTAAATAATATTTAGACTTAAACATATCAAATTTTTGGCCTTATCATAAAACAGTTTTCCGAAACAACATACAAGCGGTTTCACAGAAATTGTTCTCTTTTGACTCTTTTGCTGTGTTATATTGATATCTTTCGTCAACTCTCCCGGTTTCCATCTCTATTTCTCTCTATGCTCTCTCTGTTGCTTTGAATAAAATATCACAACATATGTATGTTTAGTCGAAATTTGTAAATTTATATATGTTTGTATTCACACATATGATTTTTGTGAAACATTCATGTCCCAAACATAATATATTCTAACATATTAACATAGATGTCCCAAACATTTAGTGTTAGTTTAGGAACATTACATGTTCGCACTTAAATATATTGTGGTTTAAAATCGTGCCCGAAACACATTTTGTTTACATCGGAACATATGAAAAACATATTTTTCTAACAGTGTATTATATGAAGAATATTTATACTTTATACGGATGAAAAAAAAATGGCAAAATAATCAATGGTGAAGAGAATAATAACAAACAGTTTCGACTTCAACTGTTAGACTTCAAAAATGGAAAAGGTCGATGAACGTTCTACAGGGTTTGACAATATTTAAAGTATAAATTCAATTTATGTGATTCGTAATTAAAAACGAGTAAGTATGGCCCTAATTTCGGTGATGACAGAACTTATACACCCTCCACAAAGATTTTAAATCAAACAAGCATATACGGCCGTAAGTTCGGCCAGGCCGAAGCTTATGTACCCTCCACCATGGTTCGCGTAGAAACTTCTACTGAAGACTGTCATCCACAATCGAATTACTTGGGTTGCGGTAACACTTGTCGATGGCAAGATATCTTAAAACTTCCTAACACCGTAATATATACTACATAGTCCATAAGTGGTATATATTAAACTAAACAAGTATATACGGCCGTAAGTTCGGCCAGGCCGAATCTTATGTACCCTCCACCATGGATTGCGTAGAAACTTCTACGAAAGACTGTCATCCACAAATTTCAACTCACATGGTTGTTAAATATCATATACTACCACCTCGTACCAAATTTCATCCAGATCGGATGAATTTTGCTTCTCCAAAAGGCACAGCAGGTCAAATCTGGCGATCGGTTTATATGGGAGCTATATATTATTATGGACTGATAGGAACCATTTCCTGCATGGTTGTTGGATACTCTATACTAACATCACGTACCAAATTTCAACCGAATGGGAAGAATTTTGATCTCCAAGGTGCTCCGGAGGTCAAATCTGGGGATCGGTTTATATGGGGCTTATATATAATTGTGGACCGATATCGACCAATATTTCAGGCCATATATTAACATCACGTACCAAATTTCAACTGAATCAGATGAATTGTGGTCTTCCAAGAGGCTCCGGAGGTCAAATCTGGTGATCGGTTTATATGGGGGCTATATATAATTATGGACCGATATGGACCAATTTTTGCATGGTTGTTAGAGACCATATACTAACACCATGTACCAAATTTCAGCCGGATCGGAAGAAATTTGCTTCTCTTAGAGGCTCCGCAAGCCAAATCGGGGGATCGGTTTATATGGGGGCTATATATAATTATGGACCGATGTGAACCAATTTTTGCATGGTTGTTAGAGGCCATATATTAACACCATGTACCAAATTTCAGCCGGATCGGATGAAATTTTCTTCTCTTAAAGGTTCCGCAAGCCAAATCTGGTGATCGGTTTATATGGGGGCTATATATAATTATGGACCGATATGGACCAATTTTTGCATGGTTGTTAGAGACCATATACTAACACCATGTACCAAATTTCAGTCGGATCGGATGAAATTTTCTTCTCTTAAAGGTTCCGCATGCCAAATCGGGGGATCGGTTTATACGGGGGGTATATATAATTATGGACCGCTATGGACCAATTTTTGCATGGTTATTAGAGACCATATACTAACACCATGTACCAAATTTAAGCCGGATCGGATGAAAATTGTTGCTCTTAGAGGCTCTGCAAGCCAAATCGGGGGATCGGTTTATATGGGGGCTATATATAATTATGGACCGATGTGGACCAATTTCTGCATGGTTGTTAGAGACCATATACTTACATCATGTACCAAATTTCAGCCAGATCGGATGAAATTTGCATCTCTTAGAGCGACCGCAAGCCAAATTTGGGGGTCCGTTTATATGGGGTCTATACGTAAAAGTGGACCGATATGGACCAATTTTTGCATGGTTGTTAGAAACCATATACTAACACCGTGTACCAAATTTCAGCCGGATCGAATGAAATTTGCTTCTCCTAGAGCAATCGAAAGCCAAATTTGAAGGTCCGTTTATATGGGGGCTATACGTAAAAGTGGACCGATATGGCCCATTTGCAATACCATCCGACCTACATCAATAACAACTACTTGTGCCAAGTTTCAAGTCGATAGCTTGTTTCGTTCGGAAGTTAGCGTGATTTCAACAGACGGACGGAAGGACGGACATGCTCAGATCGACTCAGAATTTCACCACGACCCAGAATATATATACTTTATGGGGTCTTAGAGCAATATTTTGATGTGTTACAAACGGAATGACAAAGTTAATATACCCCCATCCTATGGTGGAGGGTATAAAAATCTCATACAAAGAATAGTTCAAATCATTGTATATAATGCCACAAAGAAGCCAAATAAATTTATGTGTTATGCCTTGGTTAGGTAAAGTTAGGTAAGGTGGCAGCCCGATGTATCAGGCTCACTTAGACTATTCAGTCCATTGTGATACCACACTGGTGAACTTCTCTCTTATCACTGAGTGCGCCCGATTCCATGTTAAGCTCAATGACAAAGTACCTCCTTTTTACACGCAAAGAAAAAAAACGTTTGGAAAACGTGTACCGAAAACGTTGTTCTTTTGTTAGAGTTTTTTGAATTGCTTCGAAAATTTTAAACTTTTATCACCAAAAAAATTCGTTTGTTACAAAATTTTTATTTTTTCAATAAAAAAAGTTATTTTTTGAACAACAACACAGTCCATTTCGTTTATATCAAACACTGTTCTTTTCTGACTTTAGGTCTTTAATAAGACACATTTTACAGTTCAAATTTTAATATACTACAATGTAATGTTGAACATATTTTCGGAATCTTCCGAACATATCTGGAATATATGTAAAAAACAAAAAAAAAAAAAAAAAAAACTTTGGTCGAAGCAGGGATCGAACCCACGACCCTTGGCATGCAAGTCGGACGTAGCAACCACTGCTCCACGGTGCCAAACTAAATGTTTGTTTCTGTTAAATAAACTTTGTTTATTCGGTTCGTGGGCGCCGCAAGCTATGCTATATAAATATAACTTATTTGGATTTTTATCTATTGATGACCATAACAGGTACATAGCTCAGTGGTTAGTGTGTTGGCTTACAAAGTGCATGGTCCGCGGTTCGATTCTCCGTCCAGGCGAAAGGTAAAAAAATTTTAAAAATTTATAAAATCGTATAATTTCTTCTACATTGTTGGTATTACAGGAAAAAGTGTTAAAAACTAAAAAACTTCGTGGATGTGAGAAAGATGTGAGGGAAAATGCAATTAGCCAGAAAACAATGTTGTTTTTTTAGTTTGTCTTTATGAAATTGTTTTTACATCCTGGAAAAAATAAACGTTTATCACAAAAAGTATATACTTTTCTTCCAAATACACTTCCTTACAGCGAAAAGCAAATGAGAAACGAACTTTGTTTGTCTAAAATTTCGTTTGGGAGGAAAGAATTATTTTTTTGCGTGTATAGCCGAGTCCGAACGGCGTTCCAAATTGCAGTGAAACCATTTAGAGAAGCTTTGAAACCTCAGAAATGTCACCAGATGGTGACATTCAAATGGCCATCACAAAGCCTCGATCTCAATCACATTGGGAATTTATGGTCTCTGGTGAAAAGGCGCTTGACATTGCATTAAAAAATGGCGATGAGATCAAGAGTAAAATTCGGCTCAATTAGTCGGATGTTCCAAAAGAATTTATATAAAGCATTGTACAAAGTAATCAAGACATATTAAAATCGTAATTAGAAACAAAAGACTATGGGCAAAATATTAAAACATTTGATTTTAATGTATTATGCATAAAGTACAAAACTAGATTCAGGCTTATTTTTATACAACATAGGCATAAAATTTTCTTAAGAAAATAAAACATACTCGTAAGTGGTGCACTCGGTTTTGTTTCCCACTGTGATGAATTTGACATACAAATAATATGTGCAGATGTAACCTTATATAAATTTAAAAATTTGGTGTAAACATATACACACAAAGAAAATTTCATTAAAAGTCAGCCAACGAAAAAGTTTAATTGATATAACGAAACATTTTCATTAATACAATAAAAATATTCGTTAATAGTACGAAACGTTACGTTAATTTGCAGAAAATTCGCTATATTAACGAAAAATTTCGTTGTATTAACGAATTTATTTCATTGGCTGACTTTTAACGACACATTTCGTTAATATAACGAAACTTTTTCTATTAGTGCACGAAGCAAAATTTTTATTCACGCACACTCACGCACATTCACAAAGTAAAAAATAGTAGTCACGCACTAACTACTTTTTAACCATTTAATGCACAAGATTCCTCCGAAAAAATATATAATATGCAAAATGGCAAATAAAGAACATCTGTTAACCACATTTTTCAAAAAAAAAAAAAAATTATGTGTTTTTTTGGAAAAATAGTGGTTGTATCTTAAAAGATACGGAGCGAATTAAAGTTTCTATTTACAAATAAACAATTTGATTTTAGTAGAGAAAAGAGATATGTTTACACTACACAGCTTTTTTACCAATATTATTTTCATCTCTGATAAATATTATTTAATTTCCAATTTGTAGTTTTTTGAGTTTTTGGTCTAAATTTATGGGGTCTCAAACCAATATTTAGATGTTGTACAAACGAAATGACAAAGTTAATATAGCCCCATCCATTGGTGAAGGGTATAACAAACTGTTCATATATTTCATCCTATAGTGACGGGTATACAAATATATTAGCCGTCATTACGAGAATGATTGGAAAGCAGGTTTTTTGTTTGTTGGCACCATACAGACTGTGTCGACAAATATCTGATGCACTTAGATTTGAATAAAACTGAAATTAACCCACATTCGCCCTACTGGTAAAAGACATTTTTAATTTCAAATTAATTAGCAAACCAATATATTACACCACAAATTGGATAATATTGAATTAGAAATTCATTAACGGATCCCAAGGTAGTTATTAATTACCCACCCATTTGAGGCAAAGCGATCAGCCTGAGGGAACCCACTGACTTAATGTCACATTTAAAGAACCAGTTTCAAAAATTACTTTCCCAGACAAAGGTTTTCAACTGGGATTGCTTGGAAACTAGCCAAGATCGGTGTAAACCCAAAATCAAAGCTAATGATGACAAATCCAACCTGTTCACTTCCTGTTCGAAGAATTATTGAATTTCCATTTTTGTCTTGAGTGCAACAATGTAAACGTTTTTTCGAGCTTTTTAGCAGTCCATCGACTGTCATCACCGTCATAATCATTGGCATCGTTATTATAATCGATTAACTCCATATGCCAGCGGAGGTGTTCCGTTCTGTGAGGTGGACTGTTCCGTCCAGTCATTGTCATTACTCTACTCAACTAATGTTTATTACACCACACATCTATAGAACTGTGATGGTGATCGCCCAAGGCGGCGGAGAGTGGTATAATCGAATGCTTGGGCCTGTAATTAATGTTCGTAACTTTGACATTTAAAATAGTTCACATTGCAAACCAACGCTTGCTCACACGCGCATTTGTACTCGCATAGAGGTTTGCAAATTCCGTCATTAATCATAGGATTTTATTGACAATTGTGAGTTTCATTTTAACAATGGTCTTTATATCATTTTTGTTTGTTTTTGTTGTCTAATTGAAAATTGCATCTGGATGGAATAGATGGATCGAATGCTGTATAGTGTTTGTACACTATAAAAATAGGAATGGAGCTCCACAAATCAATACATCCGATAATTCGGCCAGGCCGAATCTTATGTACCCTCCATCATGGATTGCGCACAAAGTTCCACTAAAGACTGTCATCCACAATCGAATTACTTGCGATGTGGAAACTGGTGCCTTTAGCAAGGTTTCTTAAACCTCCCTAAAATTATATATTAAACTCTAACTTAGTCCATATGGAGTATTTTTTTAATAAATAAGTAAGCAAAGTCTAAAGTAAGGCGGAGCCGACTATATTATAAGGAAGATATTTGATACCATCTCAATTGATATAAATTGGAATATACATGTATTTAAATCTGAACCGATTTGGGCAAAATTTTTTACACTTCTACAAATTCTCCACAATTAAAATTTAAATCAGCTAACGCCCTGGGACAAAACGCAATGTTAGAAAAAAACTATCATCATCATTTTGTATAAAATGTGGATATTGTGGCCTCAACCGGAAGAAGAAATGTATGGAAATATACTAAATCTGAACGAAATTGCATCAAATTCGCCACACTTATATAGTATGTTAAATCTATTCGCTGTGTATAAGATCAAGTAAATTGGAGTAAAATCCCATTGAAAATTTATATCAAATATGAAATATTCTACCATATTTCCCCAAATCAAGTGTACATACATATGCACTCAGAGAAGTAATATGATCACCCCAAACACACACAAAATAATATTTTTTGTCTTCACTCACGAAATTAATTTATCTAATTAATTTTTTAATTGAAATATCTTCAATCACCGAAATGATAGTATCAATTAAACAATTGGAAGTCAATTAAAAAATTAATTGGTACTATTAATTTTTGTTTCAATTAAACATTTTTTGAATCAATTAAATTTTTAATTGAATATTTTTTAAAATTCAATTAAGACTTTAATTGGAAATTTTTTCTTGATTTTTTTTGTGCATGTTTCAAGAGCAAAATGTTATTTTTCGACGGTGAACATGGAATATTTTTGTCGTCAAAATGTTGTTTTCTCTACAAAAATGATTGACGAAATCAGATACATTATTTAGAGAAAATAACATGAGTCGGATTCATGGAGTCTGAGTCTGAAGATTTTGCTGGAGTCGGAGTCGTAAAAATTTTGCTCGACTCCGGCTAAGCCAACTATTTTAAAACACTTCACATTTTTGTATCTAAACAAGTTTTTACGCAAATTAGTTTCTATTGTATTATTCATTCGATCAATTTACGGTATGACTGTAAATGAAAAGCAAACTCCAATTAAGGAGATCATTTTATGTTTCCTAAAATGTTAGACTAGCATCGGCTGAATCGATCCATTTTAATGCCCACCATAACAATTTTTTTGAAATATTTCGAACAATCGATTTTATTTTTTAATTTTATTTTAAAGCCATATACCTACATATATACATGTCGAATATTGACAGAAAATTCTTTCAAACATTTATTATCTATAGGAAATTTTGTCAAAATTGTATTTGTATATAAAATTTTGTCAAAATTCTATTTCTATAGAAAATTTTGCAAAATTTTATTTACTATATAAAAATTGTGTCAAAATTTTATTTTTATTGATAATTTTTTGAATTTTTTTTTTCTATAGAAAATTTTTTTAAGATTTTGTTTCTATAGAAAAATTTGTCAACATTTTATTTCTATAGAAAATTTTGTCAACATTTTATTTCTATAGAAAATTTTGTCAAAATTTTATTTCTGTAGAGAATTTTGGTCAATATTTTATTTCTTTAGGAAATGTTGTCAAAATTGTATTCTATTGAAAATTTTCTGAGTGATACTCACTCACTGTGGGTGAGTGAGTATCACTATTAAGACGAAATGACTCAAATTTTTCGTATACCTCCAATACACATTTATCGACTGATGAATCATAAATGCGTTTTTGCGAAATTGCCAAAAATTATAAATATTTCCCATATTTATACCCTGCGTCAGTTTTAAATATTAATTAATGGAAACATAAACGTTTATGTGTAGCACTCAACAAATTTGAAGGAGTTGAGATTTTATCGAAATGTAGATCTAAATACAAAGTTGTGCCGGGTGTATTATAGTCGGTCCCGCCAAACTTTCCTTATTTGGTTTCTACTAAAATTATGTTTCGTCCCATACACGCAGAGAAGGAACATGATCACCTCATGCTATTTTTGTATGGTGACCATGTAACATGTTTGTCACTAAAATGTTATTTTCTCGTCAAATATAACCTGCTTGCCGAAATCAGATACATGATTTCCGAGAAAATAACATGGTTGCGAAAACCATGTTACATGGTCACCACCTAAAAATAACATTTTGCTCTTAAAACATGTGTGAGGTGATCATATTCCTTCTCTGGGTGTAACGTTAGACTTAAATTTAATGTACATAAATTTTGTAGAAGTGTATACAATTTTGTCTAAATCGGTTCAGATTCAAATATAAATCTTTATATATCTCGCAACAAATTTAAAGGATTTGAGATGATATCAATAATTTTGTCCACAATGTGTTGGAGAGTATAATACAATGAGCCCCGTCCGACTTTGAACTTTCTTTACTTGTCTATGTATGAAATGAAATTGAGTTATATTACCCGGAGTCGGAGTCGAGCACAATTGGTTTTTTCCCAAATCAATAGCGATTGTCTTTCTCCCGAAGAGATGCTATCAATTTTGAGGATGATCGTACTTAAACCGCGAGCTGTACTTTGCATAAAAAAATACATATACAGACAGACAGACAGACATCGGTAAATTAACTCAGATTAAATTTTAAGACGATCGGTATTCTAAACAATGGGTCTCAGGCTGCTCCTTCTAGGTTAAATACAAGTGGACATACTTATTATAACCTGTACCACCGTAGTGGTGAAGGGTATAAAAAGACAAATTAAATACCTATATAAACCACTTTAATCCTTGATCGCTTTGTGAAGTACCTCCCACGTACTACTTGTTTCGAATCGAGGAGGCTTCGAATATATTAAAAATAATAATTGTGACAACTAAAACTTAAATAATTGTTCTGTATATATTTCTCAATAAATATAAAATAAAATAAAATTAGCTTATCAGATAATTTTATAGCTTTATATAGAGGTATCTATAATTAAAAGGCCGTAGCCAACGCAACAGAATGACATTTTTGCCTCCATGAGGCGTCAGGAGTAAAATCTTGGGGATCGGTTTATATTGGGGATATATAAAATTATGAACCGATAGGGACCAATTTTTGCATAAATATTAAACCGCATTACTGACATTACGTACAGAATTTCAACTACAATGGATGAAATTTGCTCCTTCACAAGGCTCCAGCAGGCAAATCCGTGGAGCGGTCTATGTTGGGGCTATGTATAATTAGAGGTCATATACGTACATCACCTACATACCAAATTTGAAATGGATCGGATGAAATTTAGCCCAATTCTGAACCAATTTTTTCACAATTGTTAGGGGGCATATGCACATAAATGTGCTGCTTCCAGAGGATTGAAAAATCAAATCTGGGGACAGTTTTATATGGAGGCTATATATAATTATGGACCCATCTGGACCAATTTTGCGCGGTTATTAGAGAGCATATACGTACATCACGTACCAAATTTCAATCGGATCGGACGAAATTTCCTCTTCCAAGAAGCTCCGGAAGTCTAATCCGAAGGTAGATTTATTTGAGGGCTATAAATGTAGGCCGATATGGCTCAGTTGTAATACTATCCGCAAATGATGTCTGCATATACCTTCTACCAATCATATAAAAATTGCTTCCAATCGGTGCATAAATACATATGGTCCCTTTATAACCTGATCCCAAAAGTTGACATCCGTCTCTTCTGGAAAGAGTAAATTTCATTCGATCCACTTTAAATTTTGTAAGTGGTGTTAATACATGATCTCAGATATCCATGTAAAAATTGGTAGATATCGATCCATAATTATATGTAGCTCCCATATAAACCGATGCCCGGATTTGATCTCCGTAGCCTCGTGAAGGAGCAATTTCATCCGATGCGGTTGAAATTCAGTACGTGATGTCAGTATATGCGTTTTAATGTTCATTTAAAATTGGTCCGTATCGGTTCAAAATTTTATATAGTCCCAATATAAATCAAGACCCAGAATATGTATACTTTATTAGATCTGAGACCAATATTTCGATGTATTACAAACGAAATGATAAAGTTAGTATAACCCCCGCCTATGCACCGAAAGAATTTTCTTCGTAAAAAGAACAAAAAAAAGTACGAAATTTGTCATTGTTTTACAACCAAAGAAACTTTTCATTAAAAGTACGAAATATTTCGTAGAAAAGTTCTTCCAATTTTTTTTGTAGTTTTTAAGAAAAAAAATCGTACTTTTTGTGAAGAATCTTTGTACTTTTTATGAAAAATCTTCGTACTTTTATGAAACAATTTCATTCTTTTTATGAAAATGTTTCGTACTCTTTATGAAAAACATTTTTTTCGAACTTTTATAAAAAAAGAAAATTATAATCGAAAGTGCATTTGGTTGTAGAAACAAGTGTGAACAAAGTCATCACTACTTTAAACCTTATGTTTTTGAATAATTTTTAGTTTTATTGCTTCACTTTTATTCATAGCGAGTTATCACCCAAATGAGAAGTAGCATAGACATGCATACAAAAATAAAATAAAGGAATACACTCAAGCACATTATCAGAGGTAATTTTATGTCGCGAACGGAAATTTTACAACTTCAATGAAACTTCTTCGTTATTATAAAGAAAATACTTTTTATGAAGAAATTTTAACGCAGAATGTTTCGTACATTGAAAAAAATATTGTCGTGAGGTCAAAGATTTCATGTCTTTAAAATACGAATACAAATTTTGCCTAGCATAGAAGACGCATTTCTCTAAAATAAAGTTATTTTCCTTGTCCAAAAGTCGATAAACTTTTCAATGAAGTCGTATTGTCCTTATAATTAAGTGATTTGACTTAAAAAATTGGTATCTTAACATAAAAGAAAAAATGTATAGGCTAAGGTCAACTTGACTTTAATAATTCAGAAAAATTCTTTAAATTTAATGAAATTGTCTTTAAATTTGTTGTCTTTTTGCATCTTGACAACAAAGCAAAAAATCGTTCAAATATAGGACATGTTTTTCAAAACTTTATTTTAAAGAAGTTTTTTACTTCAAACATAGCATAATTTCTACTGGAAGTCGAGTCTTAATTTGGAAAATAAAGTTGCCGTTAACTCGTTTTTAAAGGACTTTGATAGCATATGAAGAAAAAAGCTGAGAAAGCGAAAAATTAAAATTTGCTTCCTAGAATCAAGTACACAAAACCTAAATTTAAAAGAGAATTGTGTCTTAAAAGTATCCTTACTTGTATTCTCCGCTTCTTTGGCTCGGAATCAATACCAAATTTTTTAAAGTAAAGACAAAATCTTTGGAACCGAGTATGCTTTTTTTCAGTGTAATGTGTTCATAATTTCGTAAAAACTTGTTCAGAAAAATCATGAAATTTGAAGAAAGTTTCATTAAAAGTTCGAAACTTTTACGAAGAAACATTAATGTAGAATATTTCGTAACATAGACGTTTCGTATATTCGTAAAATGTTCTCCGTAAAAAAATCGTTAAAAAAATAAATGAAAATTTCGTTGTTTTAAGAAAGAATTCTTCGTAAAATTAACGAAGAGAATTCTGTGGGAGGTATAAAAAATTATTAAGTAAAAAGCGTCCTTTTCTCTAGTCGATTATGCTAATGTTTGAAAACCCTTTAACCTTTAACCAGCCCCAGAGGATGGATGGGTACATAATTCTTAAATCAGGGACTGGGGGTTTCAAAGTTTTAAACAGTTTATATTTGAACTTATCAAATTAAAAAAAATATATATATATATTAATATGAAAAGTTGCGGTTTAAAATAGGCAAAGAATATTTTTTCCAAAATGTAAAAAAACGTCCTTTGCTATAGTCGATTTTGTTACTGTTTGATAACCTGCTGTTTGATAACCAAATGTACTTACACTTCTTTATTAAATTTAACACGACATATATTTGATTAAAATTATTATATTTAAAATCTGCTATTTAATAGATCCCTGCCCTAAGTTTTCTTCCAGTATATGTCATCCGATTCGGAATTGTGTGACTTTGTGAATTGCAATAAATGTTACTTTATTATGATGATGATGATGATGATGACGATTGTAATTGCTTGCTTGTGTAGTGATCGACTGTTGAGCATTGTTAATCTCCGTTGGATGATTGGGTTCTTTTGGTGGGGCTTGTTAACGTTTGCGCCTGCGTTGATGCTATGTCCAGTGATGGTAATGATGGTGATGACGATGGTCAACACGATGACATCAAACGCATAAATTTTCAATAAATAACACCAAATGAATAGAATACGAGTATGAAATAAAAACAAACCCAAAGCGAAACAAACTAAATAAAAAATTTCAAATGCAATGACAATACGGTCAGTTACATTACATAGACATCATGGCATTCATGTTGTTGCACTGACTGTTTAGCTGCTATGAGGCGATGGCCATAGAGGCTCAAATGGACAGACAGACAGGTAGCCGTTAAGCCGTTTGAAGTGAAACAATGCATATTGCAAATCTTTTTGCTAAAGCGCTTCACATCATAAAATGACATTTAAGTTCAATTTAAACGAGCTGCTATAAAAATGCGTCATAATCGCTGTACTAATGGTACAGTGGGAGAATATTACTACACCCTCAAAAAAAATCGCTTCTCTAGCATATGTTCCAAACATATTTTGCAGGAAGCACATATATTATTGGATACTGCCAAACATTAATATGTTTGTTTTATGTGACCATATTATATTTTTAGAAGCTTTTTGAGTCCAAAAATATTATATGCTTGGAAGAATTTTCCCCACAGAAGATTGTGGTCGTTCCCTCACATAATTTTCACTTCCAAGAATTTTTTTTAGTTCTTGGCACATTTTTCTGTAATACAAATAATGTTGAAGAAATTATTCAATTTTATAAATTGTTTAAATTTTACCTTTCGCCTGGACGGAGAATCGAACCGAGGACCACACAGTTTGTAAGCCAACACACTATCCACTGGGCTACATAGCTGTTATACTCACCAGTAGACAATTATCGTTATAAGTTACATTTATATAGCATAGTTTGAAGCGCCCACGAGCCCATGCAAACATAACATTATTTAACATAAACATACATTTGTTGGCCACGTGGAGCATTGGTTAGCATATCTGCCTTGCATACAAAGGGTCGTGGGTTCAATCACTGCTCCGACCGAACTTATTTTATACCCTCCACCATACACGCAAAGAAAAAAAACGTTTGGAAAACGTGTACCGAAAACGTTTTTCTTTTGTTAGAGTTTTTGAATTGCTTCAAAAAGTATACACTTTTATCACCAAAAAAATTCGTTTGTTACAAAATTTTTATTTTTTCAATAAAAAAAAAGTTATTTTTGAACCAACAACATAGTCCATTTCGTTTATATCAAACACTGTTCTTTTCTGACTTTTGGTCTTTAATAAGACAAATTTACAGTTCATAGTAAAAATTTAATATAGTAGAATGTAATGTTGAACATTTTTTCTGAATCTTCCGACCATATCTGGGATATACGTAAAAAAAAACTTTGGTCGAAGCAGGGATCGAAACCACGACCCTTGGCATGCAAGTCGGACGTAGCAACCACTGCTCCACGGTGCCAACAAATGTATGTTTATGTTAAATAATATTATGTTTGCATGGGCTCGGGGGCGCTTCAAACTATGGTTTATAAATGTAACTTATAACGATAATTGTCTACTGGTGACTATAACAGCTATGTAGCCCAGTGGATAGTGTGTTGGCTTGGTATTGATGGTATTGCAAATGGGCCATATCGGTCCACTTTTACGTATAGCCACCATATAAACGGAAATTTGGATTGCGAATCCTCTAAGAGATGCAAATTTCATCCGATCCCGCTGATATTTGGTATATGGTGTTAGTATATGGTCTCTAACAACCATGCAAAAAATTGGTCCACATCGGTCCATAATTACATATAGCCCCCATATAAACCGATCCCCAAATTTGGCTTGCGGAGCCTCTAAGAGAAGCAAATTTCATCCGATCCGGCTGAAATTTGGTATATGGTGTTAATATATGGTCTCTAACAACCATGCAAAAATTGGTCCATATCGGTCCATAATTATATATAGCCCACATATAAACCGATCCCCAGATTTGACCTCCGGAGCCCCTTGGAAGAGCAAAATTCATCCGATTCGGTTGAAATTTGGTACGTGATGTTAGTACATGATATTTAACAACCATGCCACAAGTGGTCAATATCAGACCATAATCATATATAGCCCCCATATAAACCGATCCCGAGATTTGGTTTTGGAGCCACTTGGAGGAGCAAACTTAATCCGAGTCAGTTTAAATTTGGTACATTGAGCTAGTATATGGCATTTAACAACCATGCCTAACTAGGTACATATCGGTCTATAGTTATATATAGCCCTCAGATAAATCGATCCCCAATCACACAGAAATTGGTCCATATCAAGTTCATAATTGTATATAGCCCCCATATAAGTGACCCCCATATTTCAATTATGGCTCTCTACGTACCGTGCTAAAGTCCATATCGATTCGTAATTATTTTTAGACTTACCTATACATACCTTTTTTGTCTAATATATACCACGTATGGACTAACTAGCAATTTAGAAAACGATGTTAAGAAGTTTTAAGATACCACAACCCATGTAATTCGATTGAGGGTGACAGACTTTGGTAGAAGTTTCTGCGCAATCCATGGTGGAGGGTACATACGATTCGGCCTGGCCGATCTTACGGCCGCATATACTTATTAATTTAAGTTTCATTGTCTTTTTATACCCACCACCATAGAATGGTGATGGGGGTATAATAAGATTGTCATTCCGTTTGTAACACATCGAAATATCGATTTCCGACTATATAAAGTATATATATTCTTGATCAGGTAGAAATTCTAAGACGATATAACCATGTCCGTCTGTCTGGCTGTCTGTCTGTTGTAATCACGCTACAGTCTTCAATAATGAAGCAATTGTGCTGAAATTTTGCACAAACTCGTATTTTGTCTGCAGGCAGATCAAGTTCCAAGATGGGCTATATCGGTCCAGGTTTTGATATATTCCCCATATAAACCGACCTCCCGATTTGCGGTCTTGGCCTTATAGAAATCGTAGCTTTTATCCAATTTGCCTGAAATTAGAAATCTATAGGTTTTTTTGGACCATTAAGAGGTGAGCCAAAAATGGTGAGTATCGGCCCATGTTTTGGTATAGCCCCCATATAGACCGATCTCCCGATTTTACTTCTTGGGCTTATAGAATCCGCAGTTTTTATTCAATATACCTGAAATTGGAAGTCTAGAGTTATTTTAGAACCATAAAGAGGTGTGCAAAAAATGGTGAGCATCGGTCCATGATTTGGTATGGTCCCCATAAAGACCGATTTCCCGATTTTACATCTTGTGCTTAAAGAAACCGTACTTTTCATCCTATTTGCCTGAAATTGGAAATCTAGAGGTATTTTCGGACCATAAAGAGGTGTGTCAAAAGTGGTGTGTAACGGTTCATGTTTTTGTATTTCCCCCATATAGACCGATCTCCCGATTTTACTTCTTAGGTTTCCAGAATCCGAAGTCTGTATCCAATTTTCCTGAAATTGGAAATCTAGAGGTAACATATTTTCGGGCCATAAAGAGGTGTGCCGAAAACTGTGAGTATCTGCCCATGTTTTAGTATAGCCACCATAAGAAATATCTACCGATTTATCTTCTTGGGTTTCTAGAAACCGTAGTGTTTATACACCCTCACAAAAAATCGCTTCTGTAACATATACTCCCAAACATATTTTGCTTCAAGCATATACATTTTTGGGTATTGCCCAAACATTTATATGTTTGATCTCTTCCAATATATAATATGTTTGAAAGCATATTGGTCTAAACAATATATGTTTGGGTAGTCTAAGTTCCAAACATTTTGTATTTTTGCATCCAAATTCAATAATGTTGTCTTCCAAAAAACAATATGTTATTATGTGAACATATAATATGTTTGGAAGCATTTTGCACCCAAAATTCTCCCAAACAATATCGTGCTCAAAATTTTATTTATTTATTTATTTATTTACAATCATAATGAATTATGAAAATAAACAGGTAATATAGGTGCTAACAACATAGGTTTTCGACCTGAATGCTCAAAATTTTGTTTCTGCCTAATTGTATATTGCCCCACATCTTTCTCACTTCCACGAGATTTTTTAGTTCTTAGCACCTTTTTCTGTAATACAAACATTGTAGAAGAAATTATTCAATTTTATGATTTTTATTTTATTTTAATTTTACCTTTTGCCGGACGGGGATTCGAACAGCGGACCACACAGTTTGTAAGGATCAGAGAAGTAGCTGATCAATTGCCGAAGGAAAAATAAAATGTTAATTTTGTAATAACAAGCAACAACCACCAACTTAATTCAATATCGCTCCCTGTTACATAGCGCTCCAAGCTACTAAAGACATATATGTTTATAGGCTATTTCTAAATTAATATATGTTTGCATCCAAGCATATTGTATTTACAAACATTTTATGTCCCAAACATAATATGTTCTAACATATTAACATATATGTCCCAAACATGTTATGCTAGTTTATGAACATTATATGCTTGCACTCAAAAATATTGTGTTTAAAAATTTGTGTTCCAAACATATAATGTTTATAGCCAAACATTTGAAAAACAGTCTTTTTCATCCGTGTACGATTTGCCTTAAAATGTAAATATTCTGGTATTTTAGGCTCACAAAAACGGGTATCGGATTTAATTTTTATCGGTCCATTTGGTAGGGCCTTCATATAGACCAATTTCACTTCTTGGAGGTATAGAAGGCGCACTGATCATGAAAATTGCTTGAAACTCAATGTAAAATTTCCAGATTTTACTTCTCGGGTGAAAATCTACAGATTTAAGATTTCAAATCAAAACGTTATTTCATAATTTTCTTGCACACTTACAAGAGATGTTAATGATTCCTCTAAAACTCAAACAAAAATGGTTCTTATAAATCCAGAATCTGATATAGTCTTCATAGGTAAAATCTTTAAATTTAGGGAAGTGTACTGGTTGAACTGCTCTGCTTGATCTGTCATCAAACCCCCCTGAAATTTCAAAGGAAACCCTAATATTTGATTCATGGTGGTGGGTATTTATGATTCGTCCCGGCCGAACTTACTGCTGTATATACTTGTTTAATGTTATTTTTATCGTCTTTGTTATTGAGTTTCTATATTTTTTTCCAATATTTAGGTGTCTTGGCTTATTTCTATGTCTTTTCCGAAAGAACTTCATCCGATGTAAAAAAATTGGTAGAGCATCCCGGGATGTACTTAAAACGAAATATTTGTGAGAGAACTTTTAATATTTTTGCTGGGTACTGTTATGAGTTATAGTCTTTTAGAGAATATTTTCAATTCGATTCAAAACCGACCTATCTGAACCACCCTAAGGTACTTGGACGAGCCTTAAAATCTTTCAATCATTAGATATGCCGAAGGTGAGGGAGATTTCATTGGAGGCTGTAGAGTAAGTTGCTGCGGTGATCTATGATCGATCAGTACAATGTAGTTGAAAACATACACTGTGATGCCGGGATCTTTGGTTGGTTAGCTGATGCTGGTTTCCAATGCATACTCGCAATTTTATCTGCTCTGTTGTATTTTCCTGTCATATTTTATGCGGGAATATTATATTATAATTAAAGTTTGCTACATATTACTGTTAATTATAATGTTGCGGTTGACTTTATGAATCTAGGAAATTGTGGCTTTGTCAATACGTATCATTGTTGGAAAGTTATAGCCTCTAATCATAGTAACTCATTGCATTTTTCCGCTTCTAAATAAATTCAAAATACATCTTATTAATATTATATGTATACAATTTGTTTTTGTTCTTTCCAAATGTCGTCTAACCTGTCGTTAGATTATGAAACAAATGCCACAAATCTTTCAACTTGATTGAATGAAAAAAATAAAAAATTAAAAAACTACGATATCTTAATTAGCTATACTTAATAGAGAATAAAATAACGTCTAATAATCATAATAATGTAGATTTTAAGAATTTCGCAATAAATTGAAATTAATCGCATTTGTTTCCATTGGGTGGCATATAATGAATTGGGTGGAGTTATTTAAATTTCCCACGTATATAATCCGATTTGAAACGCATAGACAATATTGCTTTCGGATCATTCTACAACTGGTGGAGGATTAGAAGATTTGTGGTTATTGATATACCATTAATAAGCCGATGAAGACGATGCTAGTGATTCATTTTCTTTGTGAGATATTTTCCCGTTCCGTGTACATGGGAATACAGATGTGTGCCAAGGTTTAAGCTTAACTTGACGCAAAGTAGCAGATGATCTTTAGTAGCAATCCAAACTATCACTGTTTTAATGATAATGTTAACATTGTGGGAAATATAAGAAGAATAATTCCATTGTCATTCCAAAGAGATTTTGAATTACACACACATAACAAAAATGTATCTTATATAATGCATTGCAAATGATTTACATTTCGGATTATGAATACAAAGTTATTAACAACATGTATTATTTTTAATCATCATGAATCATTTTTAAATGTTGCAATATTTAGGGAATCCGATTTTTTTTACTCTCCACCATAGAATGGAGGCATATGTCATTCCATTTGTGACACATCGATTGGTCCTCACACTCAAAAAAAAAAAAGTTAACTTGGATCCAAAGATTTTGATTTTCCCTTAAGGATTTTGGTATTGATTCCGAGCCAGATGATTAGGCTTCTTTAAAATAAAGAAATTTTTTAGCGACCTATATGGCTTTAAATCCAAGACCAATAAAATTAAAATTAGGATACAGATCTCATTTATCAAATTGTCGTTCTCTTTTAGAGATTTATTAATAAAGGTACTCACGTACAAACAAATGTCCGTTTAAAAATCAAAATTAAATAAATGACTCACACGTGAGTCACGCTCATGTCGATGGCGTGAGTATGCGTGAGCGTGATTAACAAACCAAAATGTCGTGCGTGAGCGTGTGTCACGAAAACAATATCTTCGTAAGTGTGCGTGAGTAACGAATTACGCTGACGAAAATAATCCCACTCTCCAACATTAAACGCTTAAATGTAAAATTCGTTTGCAATTTTAGTGACACCTAGGATTTGTATCGTGCTCATGATTTCAGACATGTCCCTCAGGTAAATAACTTATAAAATTATTCGTGAGTCACGACATATTTCGTGAGTCACGATATTTTTCGTGAGTTACAGTATTTTTCGTGAGTCACGACAGTTTCCTGCGTGAGTAAAAGTTTTCTTTTCGTGAGTGTACGTGAGCGTGAGACCTACCAAACAATATCGTGCGGTAGTGTGCGTGAGTAAGATATATCCGTCATGAGTGTGCGTGAGCGTGAGTAAAATACACGTGCACAACTCTATTATATACAGTGAGGAGCAAAACCGTGTTCATGTTCGCTACTTACGAGTACGTTTTACGTGCTTAATGAAACACGTCTGTTGAGTCCAATTAATTCATACTTTATTTCCTGACAAACAAAACCCTACACAGAAAAAAATTTCACAAAAAAATTTCCAATTAAAATCTTAATTGAGTTTTAAACAAGTATATACAGCAGTAAGTTCGGCCGGGCCGAATCTTAAATACCCACCACCATGAACCATATATTAGGGTTTCCTTTGAAATTTCAGGAGGGCTTGAGGACACAACCCGAAGATAAATTTAAAGATTTCACCTAGGTTAGGTTAGGTTAGGTTATGTGGCAGCCCGATGTATCAGGCTCACTTAGACTATTCAGTCCATTGTGATACCACAGTGGTGAACTTCTCTCTTATCACTGAGTGATGCCCGATTCCATGTTAAGCTCAATGACAAGGGACCTCCTTTTTATAGCCGAGTCCGAACGGCGTTCCACATTCCAGTGGAACCACTTAGAGAAGCTTTGAAACCCTCAGAAATGACACCAGCATTACTGAGGTGGGATAATCCACCGCTGAAAAACTTTTTGGTGTTCGGTCGTAGCAGGAATCGAACCCACGACCTTGTGTATGCAAGGCGGGCATGCTAACCATTGCACCACGGTGGCACGGATTTCACCTATGAGGACTATATCAGATTCTGGATTTATAAGAACCATTTTTGTTTGAGGTTTAGAGGAATCATTAACATCTCTTGTAAGTGTGCAAGAAAATTATAAAATAACGTCTTGATTTTCATGCAATTTTCATGATCAGTGCGCCTTCTACACCCTCAAGAAGTGAAGTCGGTCTATATGGAGGCATTACCAAATGGACCGATAAAAACTTAATCCGATACACGTTTTTGTGAGCCTAGAATACCAGAATATTTACAATTTCAGGCATATCAGATAAAAACTACGGTTTCTAGAAACCCAAGGAGTTAAATCGGGAGATCGTTCTTATGGGGGCTATACTAAAATATGGACCGATACCCACCATTTTCGGCACACCTCTTTGTGACCCGAAAATACCTCTAGATTTCCAATTTCAGGCAAATAGGATAAAAACTTCGGATTCTAGAAGCCCAAGAAGTAAAATTGGGAAATCGGTCTATATGGGGGCTATACCAAAATATGGATCGATACTCACCATTTTCGGCACACCTCTTTATGGTCCTAAAATACCTCTAGATTTCCAATTTCAGACAAATTGGATAAAAAATACGGTTTCTATAAGCCCAAGACCCCAAATCGGGAGATCGGTCTATATGGGGGCTATCCCAAAATATGGACCGATACTCACAATTTTTGGCACACGTATTTGTGGTCCTACAATACCTCTAGATTTCCAATTTCAGATAAATTGAATAAAAACTGCGGTTTCTATAAGCCCAAGAAGTAAAATCGGGAGATCGGTCTATATGGGGGCTATACCAAAATATGGACCGATACTCACAATTTTTGGCACACGTATTTGTGGTCCTACAATACCTCTAGATTTCCAATTTCAGGTAAATTGAATAAAAACTGCGGTTTCTATAAGCCCAAGAAGTAAAATCGGGAGATCGGTCTATATAGGGACTATACCAAAATATGGACCGATACTCACAATTTTTGGCACACGTATTTGTGGTCCTACAATACCTCTAGATTTCCAATTTCAGGTAAATTGAATAAAAACTGCGTTTTCTATAAGCCCAAGAAGTAAAATCGGGAGATCGGTCTATATGGGGGCTATACCAAAATATGGACCGATACTCACAATTTTTTGCACATGTATTTGTGGTCCTACAATACCTCTAGATTTCAAATTTCAGGTAAATTGAATAAAAACTTCGGTTTCTATAAGCCCTAGAAGTAAAATCGGGAGATCGGTCTATATGGGGGCTATACCAAAACGTAGACCGATAATCACCATTTTTGGCACATCTCTTTATGGTCATAAAATACCTCCAGATTTCAAATTTCAGGCAAATTGGATAAAAACTACGATTTCTATAAGCCCAAGACCCCAAATCGGGAGGTCGGTTTATATGGGGACTATATCAAAACCTGGACCGATATAGCCCATCTTCGAACTTGACCTGCCTGCAGACAAAAGACGAGCTTGTGCAAAATTTCAGCTCGATTGCTTCATTATTGAAGACTGTAGCGTGATTACAACAGACAGACAGACAGACAGACAGACAGACAGACGGACAGACGGACATCGTTATATCGTCTTAGAATTTCTCCCTGATCAAGAATATATATACTTTATATAGTCGGAAATCGATATTTCGATGCGTTACAAACGGAATGACAAACTTATTATACCCCCGTCACCATTCTATGGTGGTGGGTATAAAAATATTCAATTAAAAATTTAATTGATTCAACAAATTTTTTAATTGAAACAAAAATCAAGAATAGTATCAATAAATTTTTTAATTGGATCAATTAATTTTTTAATTGACTGTCAATTAATTTTTTAATTGATATTATCATTTCTGTGATTGAAGACATTTCAATTAAAAAATTAATTGGATCAATTAATTTCGAGATTGAATCAGAAAAAATTTTTTTTTTGTGTGTATACACAGATAAATTATAAACCTATTAGAGTAAAATACAAACAAGCCTGCATCCAGTTTTGCACTTTTCTCATAATACATTAAAATAAAATGTTTTAGTATTTAGCCCATAGCCCCTTGTTTCTAATTACGGGTTTAACTCGTCTTGATATACTTTTTTATTTTTATTATTTCTTTGGGAATAGCCAACTAATTGTGCCGATCTTGGCTTGGTGTAAACTCAAGCGTCTTTTAACCAGTGACCATAGATTCTCAATGGGATTGAAATCGGGACTTTGTGGTGGCCATTTGAGCATTTGAAAAATTGTATGCAGCAACCATTTTCCATTTCTTCTTGAAAAGCAACTTGCTCCTCAAGGTAGACGCAAACCTGCACAATTAAAATTTTAATTGACTTTTAAAAAATATTTAATTAACAATTTAATAGATTCAACAAATTGTTTAAATAAAACAAAAATCAATCACACAAATTAATTGGATTAATTAATTTTGTAATGGATATTATCATTTCTATGATTGAAGACATTTCAATTAAAAAATTAATTGGATCAATTAATTTCGTGATTGAGTCAGAAACAAATAGTCTTGTGTACACAGTATATTCTGGGTCGACTTGAAACTTGGTACAAGTAGTTATTATTGATGTATATCAGATGGTATTGAAAATGGGCCATATCGGACCATCTTTATGTATAAACCCCATACGGACGAAAAACTACTGTTTTTCATATGCTTCATTGCACAAATAATATGTTTGGAACTCAAATTTGTAACCCATTATTTTTAAGTGGAAGCATATAATGTTCATAAACAACACGTTTGCGACATATATCCCAGAAAGTTCTTCCAAAGGCACGACTTTAAGCACTTTCAAAAATATCCTCCCAAATATGTTCTTTATTTTAACTTCACAAGAAGTTATTTTTATTCAATTTTTATACCCTCCACCATAGGATGGGGGTATATTAACTTTGTCATTCCGTTTGTAACACATCGAAATATTGCTCTAAGACCCCATAAACTATATATATTCTGGGTCGTGGTGAAATTCTGAGTCGATTTGAGCAAGTCCGTCCGTCCGTCTGTTGAAATCACGCTAACTTCCGAACGAAACAAGCTATCAACTGGAAACTTGGCACAATTAGTTGTTATTGATGTAGGTCGGATGGTATTGCAAATGGGTCATATCGGTCCACTTTTACGTATAGCCCCCATATAAACGGACCCCCAAATTTAGCTTGTGGATCCTATAAGAGAAGCAAATTTCATCCGATCCGGCTGAAATTTGGTACGTGGGGTAATTATATGATCTCTAACAACCATGCGAAAATTGGTCCACAACGGTCCATAATTATTTATAGCCCCCATATAAACCGATCACCAGATTTGACTTCCGGAGCCTCTGGGAAGACCAAAATTCATCCGATTCAGTTGAAATTTGGTACGTGGTGTTAATATATGGCCTCAAACGCCCATGCAAAAATTGGTCGAAATCGGTCAATAATTATATTAGCCCCCATATAAACCGTTCCCCAGATTTGACCTCCGGAACCCCTTGAAAGAGCAAAATTCATCCGATTCGGTTGAAATTTGGTACGTGATGTTAGTATATGGTATCCAACAACCATGCAGGAATTGGTTCATATCAGTCCATAATTATATATAGCTCCCATATAAACCGATCCCCAGATTTGACCTCCCGTACCTTTTGAAGAAGCAAAATTCATCCGATCTGGTAGAAATTTGGTACGTGGTGGTAGTATATGATATTTAACAACCATGCCAAAAGTGGTCCATATCAGTCCATAATCATATATGGCCCCCATATAAACCGATCCCGAGATTTGGTTTTGGAGCCTCTTGGATGAGCAAATTTCATCCGAGTCTGTTGAAATTTGGTACATTGTGCTAGTATATGGCCGTTAACAACCATGCCTAACTAGGTCCTATCGGTCTATAGTTATATATAGCCCTCAGATAAATCGATCCCCAATCACACAAAAATTGGTCCATATCAAGTTCATAATAGTATATAGCCCCCATATAAGCGACCCCCATATTTCAATTCTGGCCCTCTACGTACCATGAAAAAGTCCATATCGATTCGTAAATATTTGTATTCATACCTTTTTTGTCTAATATATACCAAGTATGGACTAACTAACAATTTAGAAAACTATGTTAAGAAGTTTTAAGATACCACAACCTATGTAATTCGATTGTGGATGACAGTCTTTCGTAGAAGTTTCTACGCAACCCATGGTGGAGGGTACATAAGATTCGGCCTGTCCGAACTTACTGCCTTATATACTTGTTTAATTTTACCTTACGCCTGGACGTAGAATCGAACCGCGGACCATTTAGATTGTAATCCAACACACTATCCACTATGCTTCATAGCTGTTATTGTCATCAACAGACAATTATTGCTGTAACCATTAACGCAAAAGCAACTCAAAAAGTTATGCAGTTATATTTATACAGCGTAGTTTTCGGCGCCCACGAGCCGAATTAAAAAACTTTATTTAACAGAATCATTCATTTAGATGGCCACCGTGGATCAATGATTAGCATACCCGCCTCGCATACAAGGGTCGGGGGTTCGATCCCTGCTTCGACCGAACACCAAATATGTTCGGAAGATTCAGAAAAGATACATTACATACTACTATATTACATGTTTACTATGAAACTTCAAAATGTGTCTTATTAAAAATTTAAGATCTGAAAAGAACTTTTCGGACACGTTTTCCAAACTTTTTTTCTTTGCGTGTGTCTTGTCAAATGTGCATAATCATCATATTGCTGATATGCTGCCCGGACATACTATAGAGAGTTGTATGACTAACTACCAGGGATGGAAAATGCAGTACTATAGTACTTTTTTCAATACTTTTTCACCCTGATCAGTACCGTAGTACCGCCGCGAATGATTTAGTACCTTTTGTATAGACATTTTTTTGACCCGATATCGGATTTATGATACAATAGTTTTGACAAAATATTTTAATATTTTGAGAAAGTCTTTTGCTTATTTGCTAATAGTCTTTTACAAATTTGGCAAAACAGACAAGTTCATATGGGAAGAAAATCTTGATTTTGTAAAAGCCATAGTCAAAAACACGATTTTATTGAATTTCAAGAATGTTTTAGTCGAAAAAGCAGCTTCCACACGAACACTTTCTAGATGAGAAGTTATCGATTGCATACTAAAATAATGCGAACCATTCGTCAGTCACGGTCGAAAGTTGAGACAAAAATAATCTACCAACATTTCTTACCAAAAACTTCCAAAAAATATTATTTTGCAAAAATTTATTTTTTCAGAAAATTTCGTCAAAATTTTATGGAAAATTTTCTATAGAAAATGTTATCAAAATTTTATTTCTATAAAAACTTTTGTTAAAATTTTATTTCATTAGAAAATTTTGTCAAAATTTTATTTCATTAGAAAATTTTGTCAACAATTTATTTTTATTTATCTACAGAAAATTTATGATGTACCATGAAGTACAACTGTGGCAACCGTGATTACAATACTACGGTAGTCTTTGTAAGCGGATAAAAAATTAAAAAAATATTTAAAATTGAGGAGTTGACAAACAAAATTTTATTGTCTTTAAAATTCAGTCTAAAGGAGCTTTTGACAATGATCTTCCAATGGAAGTTTAGTTGAAATTTAGTGAAAAGTACTTTTTTGCTTAAAAAATACTTTTTTTGGACTTTCTTAAAAATTGTATTTTCCATCCCTGCTAACTACACTCATAAAACAGGGACCCCTCCAAAAAGGAAAATGTTTGTTAATTTCAGAAAATATAGGATAATTTTAGAAAATTTGAACAAAACTGTATTACAAACGCAGATGTCACGTCGATTTCACAAAACTAGGTAAATATTTTTCGACAAGTTCAAGAAAATATATTAGACATAATTATTTTTGTTTTCACTTGCAAATGAAGGTTTTGTAATGTGAAGGAAAAAGTTGGAGTTCAAAATTGCAAAAATGTCTTTAGTGCTATACGAAGTTCCATATGAGCACGTTATTGGTAAAATTTACACATTTTACGAAACTTTTAACTATTTTGTGGGAGATAAGAATTTAGTTAATTTTTATGCTTTATTTGTGTATAATCGGATGCACGATATTCCATGATCCCTAAATGTCTATAAAATTGCGTAGTGTGTATTCATCAACGTTGAATTGAATTGTAAAGTTTCTAATCGAAGCGACATCAGCTTCGGTGAAAACCGAAGAAAATGTGTGCGGGACTCGAAGCTGTTTTAATGGATTTTTAATATCATTTTCTCTAAATCGTTACGAGGTACATTCCCTTGATGAAGTAATACTTTCTGTTTCGTATTTCCCGTTTTCGGCTATTGCATCCTTCAAACCATCCAATAATACTAAGTGACAGTCGATATGATGATTCTTCCTTTTTCGAAGACGTCAATGAAAATTATTCCATGCACCATAAACACAATGCGGATATACCAAACACTACATGGTGATCTACAGACGACATCACCAATGAATTGTAGTTCGTTGGATGACAGAACATTTTGTCTGATTTTAAGCCATATCAATTAAGTGCTCCTTCAAGCACTTGACAATCAGATGAAACCAGTTTCTATTTTTTTTTTTTGATCTTACGAAAATGTAAGGCAGTTTACTGTCGTTCTTATCTTTAAACTCACCAAAAAGATTTCTCTTATTCTTAGTGGCTTTACTGTAGGCGTAATTACCTTTCAGCTAAAAGCACGAGATACAAAATATTCAATTCAAATACTCGTATTCAATATAAATCATGAGGCTTGTGAAAAAGAAAAATAAATAAGTAAATCCAAACGAAATCGATTTCATGACCGTATGACAAATAATTCAGGCTATTTAAACCGTATGCCGAAAAGGTATGACAAATATTCATAAGTTGCACTCGCTTAGACACACACGAATACAATACATTTATACATTGGGACCTTTTCATGTCGTTTATCTGAGCATGTTTATTAGGATGCACTACTAAAAATTGTGAGTGTACGACCGAAATGGAGTGCGCTAATTGTATTTAAAAAAATATTGACATACTATGAAACATTATTCAACTTAAAGTAAAAAAAAAAAAATAGAGTAAGCAATTTACACAATGTTAAGGACAAATTTCTTTCAAATAAAGAAATTTGTATTAAAATAAAGTTTATTTTATTTCTTTATTCAGATACTAAAAATAAAAAATTTTTAATTTTTTTACTAAATACTTAAGAAATGGTATATACCTTAATTCTAGAAAAATTAAAAAAATGTCTTTTTTTAATTTAGGACACGAATCTTTGAAGTTTGCTTCCATCTATTAAAATCGTATGTCTTTTTAGAAAGGAAATTTTCCCTTACGTAAAAAATAACATTTTTGATTTATGGAAATAATCTTTACATTCACTGAAATATTGAATTTTTGGATTAATAATAAAAAAATTTAGGATAATCCTTGTTATGAGAATATTAAAACTTTTGTTTAAAGTTTTTTTTTACCATCCACCATAAACTAAAAAACAAGTATATACGGCCGTAAGACGTATATACATGTTTCGGCCAGGCCGAATCTTATCTACGAAAGACTGGCTATATATGATTATGGTCTGATATGGACCAATTTTGGCATGGTTGTTAAATATCATGTACTAACATCACGTACCAAATTACAACCGAATCGGATTAATTTTGCTCTTCCAAGGGGCTCCGGAGGTCAAATCTGGGGATCGGTTTATATGGGGGCTATATATAATTATGGACCGATTTCGACCAATTTTTGCATGGGTGTTTGAGGCCATATATTAACACCACATACCAAATTTTAACCGAATCGGTTGAATTTTGCTCTTCCACGAGGCTCCGGAGGTCAAATTTGGGGATCGGTTTATATGTGGGCTATATATAATTATGGACCGATATGGACCAATTTTTGCATGGTTGTTAAAGACCATATATTAACACCAGATACCAAATTTCAGCCGGATCGGATGAAATTTGCTTCTCTTAGAGGCTCCGCAAGCCAAATCTGGGGATCGGTTTATATGAGGGCTATATGTAATTATGGACCGATGTGAACCAATTTTTGCATGGTTGTTAGAGACCATATACCAACACCATGTACCAAATTTCAGCCGGATCGGATGAAATTTGCTTCTCTTATAGGCTCGGCAAGCCAAATCGGGGGATCGGTTTATATGGGGGCTATATATAATTATTGACCGATGTGGACCAATTTTGGCATGGTTGTTAGAGACCCTATACCAACACCATGTAGCAAATTTCAGCAGGATCGGATGAAATTTGCTTCTCTTAGAGGATCGGCAAACCAAATTTGGGGGTCCGTTTATATGGGGGCTATAAGTAAAAGTGGACCGATATGGCCCATTTGCAATACCATCCTACCGACATCAATAACAACTACTTGTGCCAAGTTTCAAGTCGATAGCTTGTTTCGTTCGGAAGTTAGCGTGATTTCAACAGACGGACAGACGGACGGACGGACATGCTCAGATCGACTCAGAATTTCACCACGACCCAGAATATATATTCTTTATGGGGTCGTAGAGCAATATTTCGATGCGTTACAAACGGAATGACAAAGTTAATATACCCCCATCCTATGGTGGAGGGTATAAAAATAGAGTAAGCAATTTACACAATGTTAAGGACAAATTTCTTTCAAATAAAGAAATTTGTATTAAAATAAATTTTATTTTTTTTCTTATTCAGATAGTAAAAATAATAAATTTTTCATCTTTTTTACAAAATACTTAAGAAATGGTATTCTAGAAATTCTTAATTCTAGAAAAATTTTTAAAAAAATCTTTTTTTTAGCCACAAACGCCATTGGTCATGATGTATCAAAACAGTTATTCAAATATTTGTAATATGAACTTAATATGAAACCTCGACATGACATTCTAACTACTTCCTGAGATGTTCTTTATTATTATGGATGAACGCTGATTCAAATCTAACCAGCGGCAATTTTTTTATCATATATTTTTCTAAAAAAATATTTTTTATGTTATACATCGTTTTTATTTTGTTACTTCGGCATATATTTTTGTATAAATATAAATTCTCCATTAAAAATCACAAAAAATAAAAATTATCGTAAAAGAACTTCCATGGAAGTGACCAAATATTTTTTTTACAAAAAATAGAAGTAGGACTTAGCATCAGCTTAACGATGGACTTTTTTTCTGTGTATTTTCACAAATCAAATGAATTTAGATAATCTATTCCCCCACGTTCCGATATACGCAGTCGCAGGAATTTAGTTTTCTTATAAATAAAAAATTTAGATACTATCGGTCTTAAATTCAATTTGTATTTATAAACTTCTTATCAAAGTTGTAAAAATTTCAATTTGCATTTTTTATGATTAAGAAAATATCGCCAAACCAAAATTTTGCAATTTTCGATTCCGAATATGGGATCATACTTCATTGTACTATTTGGTATATGTTGGATTTAATTTAATAATAATACTGATTGGTAGACCCTACCATATAATGAATATCATAACGCTTGTAAGTATATATGTTTTCATCTAATGACTTGAAATTTTGTCGTTGTTATTTATTTTTTTTTATTTTTTATTTTGCTTTTCCCAGATTTGGAGCATTGATAAAAATAAGAAATATACATACAGTCGAAGCTCTGTTTTACGAATATCCCATTTAACGAAAATCCAATTTAACGAACGTCAAAATTCTTAACATTGAGTATTCTAAATAACGAACAATTGAACAAAATTTACGTTCGGTTTAACGAAAAGGCTTTTAATCTTAAGAAAATAAACAACAAAAAATCAGCAATATTTGACGATTGTGAGAATGGCTTAAGTCCTTAGGAAATGTCCGCAAAGTACGACATTCCCAAGATATTTAGATTCCATTAAAATGTTTGAAAACACATATTCAATGACCGGGTAACTGGTAAAGTTAGGTTAGATAGAGTGGCGCAGCTTCGCTACGGGAAATGGATCTACAACAGAACCGGTACTGGACTTCTCCCTGGTGTGAATAGACCAGTCCCAGTTCTGGCCGAAACGTATGGAAGGGACCGGTCACTTCAACACGGGTTTGTCATTGACGGGGATAAATTTACACTGCAGGCCACGGATTGGACTCATTCCAAACTACATGACCTGCAGGAACTTAGTAGGACTAGACAGGTCCTCATGAAACAGTCTGGGACAAACCCTTAGGTACCGGTATTATTTTGATCATCCAAATTGCATCAGAAAGAAAAACTTTTGGACTATGTTGACCCATAGGTAAATGTCTAGATCAAATAAAATTTTAAAATAAAAAGAGTATAGAAATCAATAAATTATATGAAAATTTAAAAACTACGACAAACTCGAGCACTGGTACTAGTCCTGTAATAGGTCCGTTAGTGGCAATATTTCGTGGGATTGCCAGTTGGACAGGTTGTGAATTTTTCTCTTAATAATGAGTGCTACCCGATTCTATATTTAGCTCAATAACAAGGAACCTCCGTCTTATAGCTAAGATAAACTATGAAATACACAAGAATATCAATATCATTAGTGAGAGGGATAAACTACCGCTGAAAAACTTTTTTGGTGCCCGGTTGAAACGGCAATCTAGCGTTGAGAGTACATCTATGCCGGCAGGAGCTGCGGAGTAGTGGTGTATGTAAGACGTTTTAGGAAGATGTTACTATGAACACTACCTATGCCTGGCCATTCTTGAAACCGGGCACTGGAAACAAATTAGGCAATTCGTCTAAGAAGTTAGAGTACAAAATTATGACATGGATGTATATAGACCCCCATACGACAGCGAATCTTGGATCCTCTCTTCAATCTAACCTAACCTAGATATATCAAGTTCATCAGGATTATTTTAAGTATTATTTTTTAAGTGTCTCTGTGCTTTAATTTTTTCAAATGATTATGAATTTTTACTCATCTGGTAAAAAAAACTACGATTTGCAATAAAAGTTAACATTTAATATTCCCGTTCGATTTAACGAATTTTTCTAAATAACGAAAGGGCCTGGCAATATATCGTTCGTTAAACCGAGCTTCGACTGTATTTACAAAAAAAAAAAAAAACAAAAATCAATATTTTTGGGTGTATGCGAATGTGTGTGTGCATATTTTTCGCGTTAATTGAATCTTTGTAAAGTTTTTTGTTTTAGCATATTTCTTCTGAATGCCAACATTTATGGAGATTTTGTGGTAAAGAAATTTTAATTGCTCATGTCATGTTTTTGCCACAAGCTGAACGGAAGCCGGTAATCGGTGACTAATTGAACAATTTTTAATGAAAATTTAAAGAAGAAGTAAAACATTCCATGTAATTTTATAGCTACCACTATAAGATGGACGTATAATTAGTTTACTGTTCTGTTTGTAACACACACTCAAAAAACACTGAACCAACCAGGAAGGATTTTTTTAAATAAATAAATAAACTGTATTACAAACGCAGATGTCACGCCGATTTCACTAAATAAGTAAATATTTTTCGATACATTCAAGATAATTTATTAGACATAATTAATGTTTTTTTTGTTTACTTGTTAATGAAAATTTTTTAATTTGAAGAAAAAGATTGGAGTTCAAAATTGCAAAAATGTCTTTAGTGCCATACAAAGTTTAGGATAGGCGCATTATTGATAAAACTGCAATCTTCAGAACTATTCTATGGGTGAAAATAATTTAGTAAATCTTGTAATGCCAAAAATGTAGAAGTAAAATGGAGAATGGAACCACGCACAACACAGTTTGTAAGCAAACGCACTATCCACTGGACCATGTAGCTCTTATTGTCATCACCATACAAATACCGGTAGGTCATCACCACACAAGCCACGCATACGGTCAAGCAGTTCTATTTATAGATCAGATTGTTGGGCACACCCAAGTTGGTTTAAAGAAACTTTTCTTAAATAAAACAATATTCCATCGAACTATATTGAATTTTTACTACGAAATCTTAAAATATGTTTTATATAAGACATGAAGACAGAAAAGTATATAGTTTAGGTCTTATATGGTCTTATTTTTTTGTTAAATGGTGCAATGAAAACGACAATGGTCACCTGTGGAGGTATTGATGGGAGTCTGGCCACTTGATCTACATATCAGGAAAACAGCTGAAGCGATACTCATGAGACAGAAGAGCATGGACTCGCTTGGGAACGGGGATTGCAGGAACACAAAATGTGTTGCTTCAGTTGGGCAACATATAAGAAGAAGACAGACTTTATGGCGACTCAGCATGTATATGATGGCAAGTTGAAATCGATTATATCAAGTATAGACAATTGGGAAGAAACGCACATACACATGCATCGGAAATGGTCAAAGGTACTGGTAGAGGTATTTACTGCGAAGGTTTGAGGTTTAGAGAGTCATCTGAACATGTCAAATAGAAGGAGTTATGGAAAGGACTTAAGGCTTCCAAATTTATATGGGATGACAAGAGTAGTAAGAACTTTAGATTTCTAATGTCCACACATGGGTTTGATTTGATCCCATTATTAGGTAACATAACAGGACATTACACACTTGGAAAACACATGTTACATATTCCCGTCATCATTAGCGGAGTTTGGAAATTTCAAATGAAATACTCAAAAATTTCTAATGAAAACAGTGATTAATAAAATTATACACAGAAAAAAGCACATCCGGTTCCAAAAATTTTATCTTTACACTAAAACTTTGGAATTTTTCCGAGTCAAGGAAAAGGAGAATGGAAGCAAGGATACAAATTTGACACATTTAAATTTGAGGTTTGAATACATGTTACTTCTTTTCAGATTTTTTCTTCATGTGCCAAGGCTATTTTTGCAGTGTACTAAATTTTATGGCAAAAATATGGAAATAATAAAAGGAGAAAGAAAAGGAAAAGGCATAATCACTTTTAGGATTTGAATCCGCGACCGATGCACAGTGACATATGGGCAATAGGATTCTTATACCTAGACCCAAAGAAAAAATTCCCCTTTCTCATAAAGTATTTGCTTTTTGAAATCTTTTACGAGTTCTAAAGTTTATTTTTCCAATATTTCGACTAACATCGTCAATCTTCGGCGGGGAATGAAAATTTTAATACATAAACAAAAAGAAGGAAAAAGGGAAAGTTCTCGGCCTTTCCCTAAGAGTTAATTATGTTAATTAATAATTAACAAAAGAACCTCAAACCAAAATAAGAAATAAATAAATAAATTAAAATAAAATAAAAGGTCAGCTAAACTAAGGACATATATTTTCGGTACATTTTATTATAACTTGAAAATTAATGATCCAAAGTACCAATTCAAAAAGTTTATTATACCCTCCACCATAGGATGGGGGGGTATATTAACTTTGTCATTCCGTTTGTAACACATCGAAATATTGCTCTAAGACCCCATAAAGTATATATATTCTGGGTCGTGGTGAAATTCTGAGTCGATCTGAGCATGTCCGTCCGTCCGTCCGTCCGTCCGTCCGTCCGTCTGTTGAAATCACGCTAACTTCCGAACGAAACAAGCTATCGACTTGAAACTTGGCACAAGTAGTTGTTATTGATGTAGGTCGGATGGTATTGCAAATGGGCCATATCGGTCCACTTTTACGTATAGCCCCCATATAAACGGACCCCCAAATTTGGCTTGCGAGGCATCTAAGAGAAGCAAATTTCATCCGATCTGGCTGAAATTTGGTACGTGGTGTTAGTATATGGTCTCTAACAACCATGCAAAAATTGGTCCACATCGGTCCATAATTATATATAGCCCCCATATAAACCGATCCCCCGATTTGGCTTGCAAGGCCTCTGAGAGAAGCAAATTTCATCCAATCCGGCTGAAATTTGGTACATGGTGTTAGTATATGGTCTCTAACAACCATGCAAAAATTGGTCCAGATCGGTCCATAATTATATATAGCACCCATATAAACCGATCCCCCGATTTGGCTTGCAAGGCCTCTGAGAGAAGCAAATTTCATCCAATCCGGCTGAAATTTGGTACATGGTGTTAGTATATGGTCTCTAACAACCATGCAAAAATTGGTCCAGATCGGTCCATAATTATATATAGCCCCCATATAAACCGATCCCCCGATTTGGCTTGCGAAGCCTCTAAGAGAAGCAAATTTCATCCGATCCGGCTGAAATTTGGTACATGGTGTTAGTATATGATCTCTAACAACCGTGCAAAAATTGGTCCACATCGGTCCATAATTGTATATAGCCCCCATATAAACCGATCCCCCGATTTGGCTTGCGAGGCCTCTAAGAGAAGCACATTTCATCCGATCCGGCTGAAATTAGGTACATGGTGTTAGTATATGGTCTCTAACAACCATACAAAAGTTGGTCCACATCGGTCCATAATTATATATAGCCCCCATATAAACCGATCACAAGATTTGACCTCCGGAGCCTCTTGGAAGACCAAAATTCATCTGATTCAGTTGAAATTTGGTACGTGGTGTTAATATATGGCCTCAAACTCCCATGCAAAAATTGGTCGAAATCGGTCCATAGTTATATATAGCCCCCATATAAACCGATCCCCAGATTTGACCTCCGGAGCCCCTTGGAAGAGCAAAATTCATCCGATTCGGTTGAAATTTGGTACGTGATGTTGGTATATGGTATCCAACAACCATGCAGGAATTGGTTCATATCAGTCCATAATTATATATAGCACCCATATAAACCGTTCCCCAGAGTTGACCTCCGGTGCCTTTTGGAGAAGCAAAATTCATCCGATCTGGTTGAAATTTTGTACGTGGTTAGTATATTATATTTAACAACCATGCCAAAAGTGGTCCATATCAGTCCATAATCATATATAGCCCCCATATAAACCGATCCCGAGATTTGGTTTTGGAGCCTCTTGGAGGAGCAAATTTCGTCCGAGTCAGTTGAAATTTAGTACATTGTGCTAGTATATGGCCGTTAACAACCATGCCTAACTAGATCCATATCGGTCTATAGTTATATATAGCCCTCAGATAAATCGATCCCCAATCACACAAAAATTGGTCCATATCAATATTTGTATATAGCCCCCATATAAGCGACCCCGATATTTCAATTCTGGCTCCCTACGTACCGTGCAAAAGTCCATATCGATTCGTAATTAATTGTAGACTTACCTACACATACTTTTTTTTGCCTAACGTATACCACGTATGGACTAACACACAATTTAGAAACTATTTAAGCTATCACAACCCAAGTAATTCGATTGTGGCTGACAGTCTTTCCTAGAAGTTTCTACGCAATCCATGGTGGAGGGTACATAAGATTCGGCCTGGCCGAACTTACGGCCGTTTATACTTGTTTTCTTTAAAATAAATTCAATTCAATGAGTGGAAGGTTGTTCCAGAAGTTGCTCTTATCATCCGGTTTTCTTCCATTTTTGATATTTTTTTGAGCCAGAAATATATATGGCAATACAGGCTACATCAGAGCTCTCGCTATTAAGACATCCTACAAATTTTATTGTTTGATCATCTTGATTTGCGTGCACTCACATCTTTGTATATGGTACCCGTTTACTTCTAATGAATTTTGTTTGCCTATTTAATTCTAACAACAAATGAAAACTTCTTTGGTCTTCGTCGGATACAATTTAATGCACTCTCCTCCGAATTCAAAGGTACACGCAAAAAAATAATTCTTTCCTCCCAAACGAAATTTTAGACAAACAAATATCGTCTCTCATTTGCTTTTCGCTGTAAGGAAGTTTATTATACCCTCCGCCATAGGATGGGGGTATATTAATTTTGTGATTCCGTTTGTAATATATCGAAATATTGCTCTAAGACCTCATAAAGTATATATATATTCTGGGTCGTGGTGAAATTCTGAGTCGATCTGAGCATGTCCATCCGTCCGTCTGTTGAAATCACGCTAACTTCCGAACGAAATAAGCTATCGACGTGAAACTTGGCACAAGTAGTTATTGATGTAGGTCAGATGGTATTGCAAACGGGCCATATCGGTCCACTTTTACGTATAGCCCCCATATAAACGAACCCCCAAATTTAGCTTGCAGATCCTCTAAGAGAAGCAAATTTCATCCGATCCCGCTGAAATTTGGAACATTGGTCCACATCGGTCAATAATTATATGTAGCCCCCATATAAACCGATCTCCAGATTTGGCTTGCGGGGCCTCTAAGAGAAGCAAATTTCATCCGGTCCGGCTGTACCAAATTTCAGCCGGATCGGATGAAATTTGCTTCTCTTAGAGGCTCCGAAAGCCAAATCTGGGGGTCGGTTTATATGGGGGCTATATATAATTATGGATCGATGTGGACCAATTTTTGCATGGTTGATAGAGACTCTCTAAGAGAAGCAAATTTCATCCGATCCGGCTGAAATTTGGTACATTGTGTCAGCATATGATCTTTAACAATCATACAAAAATTGGTCCACATAGGTCCATAATTATATATAGCCCCATATAAACCGATCCCCCGATTGGGCTTGTGGAGCCTCTAAGAGAAGCAAATTTTATCCGATCCGGTTGAAATGTGGTACATGGTGTAAGTATATGGTATCTAAAAACTATGCAAAAATTGGTCCACATCGGTCCATAATTATATATAGCCCCCATATAAACCGATCCCCAGATTTTACCTCCGGAGCCCCTTGGAAGAGCAAAATGCATCCGATTCGGTTGAAATTTGGTACGTGATGTTAGTATATGGTATCCACCGACCATGCAGGAATTGGTTCATATCAGTCAATAATTATAAAGCCCCCATATAAACCGATCCCCAGGTTTGTCCTCCGGTGCGAAGCAAAATTCATCCGATCTGGTTGAAATTTGATACGTGGTGGTAGTATATGATATTTAACAACCTTGCCAAAAGTGGTCCATATCAGTCCATAATCATATATAGCCCCATATAAACCGATCCCGAGGTTTGGTTTTGGAGCCTCTTGGAGGAGCAAATTTCATCCGAGTCAGTTGAAATTTGGTACATTGTGCCAGTATATGGCCGTTAACAACCATGCCGAACTATAGCCCTCATATAAATCGATCCTCAATCACACAAAAATTGGTCCTTATAAAGTTCATAATTGTATATAGCCCCCATATAAGCGACCCCCATATTTCAATTCTGACTCTCTACGTACCGTGAAAAAGTCCATATCGACTCGTAAATATTTGTAGACGTACCTATTCATACCTTTTTTTGTCTAATATATGCCACGTATGGACTAACTCACAATTTAGAAAACGATGTTAAGAAGTTTTGAGATACCACAACCCAATTAATTCGATTGTGGATGACAGTCTTTCGTAGAAGTTGCTACGCAATCAATGGTGGAGGGTACATAAGATTCGGCCTGGCCGAACTTACTGCCGTATATAACATACGTGTAATTTTTTTAAATTTTACCATTCGCCTGGACGGAGAATCGAACCATGCAATTTGTAAGCCAACTATCCACTATCCTATATCCAACACTATCCACTGGGCTATGTAGCTGTTGTTGTTGTAACAGTTTTTAATGCAATTTCATCTATATTGTTCTATGCTACTTCAACTGGTGTCCAAATCTAGGAACTCTGCGACAAGGGTGGGGTGCGTTCAGAGTGATCTGGTGGTGAGTCGGGTAGGTTTAGCTGGGCAAGCGAAAAGTTGACGAGTGTCATGTGGCCCTTAGTTACAGATGGGACACACGTCAGTTTTCAATCGCTGATAAGTAGGAATTGAGGCGGCTGCACTTGCCTGATCTTAATTGTGCTAAAACCACCCTGCCGTGGGAGGTCTCTCTCTTCCGGTGTTATGGGCAGTGTTCGGACTCCGAGAACAAGATTAACCTTGTAGCTTCTCACCGCTTCAGCTACAAAATCCTCATGAATCCTGTTCAGACCTCTCTGCTATGCTGCCAGATCTAGAAGCTCACTTTTGTAACGCTGGATTTCGCGCTCTAGAAGGTGAAGATCAACCCTTACATTCCTGGGAGGAGGTTGCATATCCACAAGATGGTGATTTGGATGACAGCTCCGATAGCAACCCCTTTGACAACATGTAATTGTGTCAGCGCACCGGGATGATCTTGGTCTCCGCATAAAGGTGATCCAGGGGTGTACTGCGGAGACATCCTGTTGCAGTTCTAAGGGCACCGTTCTGACAGGTTTGGATGTTATTCCACTGCGTGTCGCTTGTTTGAGGTGTCCACACTGGCGCTGCATAGTTTACCACTGACCGGCCAATTTCCTTATAAGTAGTCAACAAGGTTTCTTTGCCCGCACCCCAAGTGCTGCCGGCAAGCGACTTGAGGACCTTGTTTCTACCGCGGAGCTTGTTACAAATTGCAGTGGCATGGGCAGATGACTTAAACAGGCTGTCGAATGTTACCCCGAGTATCTTGGGCTAGTTTACTGCCGGAATTATTTCGCCATCGACTCTAACATTCAACTGCCTAAGTACTTCCGCCGTCCAGGTAGTGAACAGTGTGGCTGAGGATTTGGGGGAGATATCCTCAAATTCCTAGCAGTGAAATAATTGGTAATATCAGCAATGTAGACGTTTAAGCGATCGCATATCTCATCAACAATGGGCCCGGATGCCATGATTGTACAGTCCTTATTGTCATCAATAGACAATTATTGTTATCAGGGTTGGCCTGTCACAAACTGTGACTTTTGCGACATACATTTGTGACGGTATAATACGTATGTCGCAAAAGTCGTAAACCTACTGTAGAAAACCAAATTTTGAATAGAAGAAATCCTGAACATTTTTTAATTTAGTTTGACAGCATTCGCTGTGAGTTTCTGCAGAAATTTTTGAAAGTTTTCCCATGGTCAAGCCTATTTTCTTAGGTGGTATCGAAATTCCCGTTGGTGAGTGTCCAAAATACCTTGGGGTTCTATTGGACAGGAGACTGAACTTAAAGCTAAGAAAGGACGACAAAATCCACGGTTACCCTGTACTCGTACAAAAGGCAATAGGGAAAATGTGGGGACTAAAACCGAAAATTGTGAACATTCCTAAGAATTGAAACTTCTTCGCACATAACATCGTCTTGGATATCATCGAATTCGCTGCCTAGCTGACGCGACTAAAGTATTTTCAGTTTGCGACTTTTGTTACTTTTTCTACATTTACGACGCGTATGTGACGTTTACAATTTTGCGACAGTCGCAAACCTAAAAAAGTTTGATACAGATCATCTCTGATTGTTATAAGTTATATTTATATAGCATAGTTTGCGGCGTCCACGAGCAGATTAAAAAAAAATTATTTAAGAGAAACATACATTTAGTTGGGCACCGTGGACCAGTGGTTGGTACGTCCGCCTTGCATACCAAGGGTCGTGGGTTCGATCTCAGATTCGACCGAACGCCAAAAAGTTTTTTTTTACATATATTCCAGATATGTTCGGAAGATTCCGAAAAGGTGTTCAACATTACACACTAATATATTAAATTTTTACTATAAAACTGTAAAATGTGTCTTATTAAAGACTTAAAGTCAGAAATAAACAGTGCTTGATATAAACGAAATGGAATGTGTTGTTGTTTCAAAAATATTTTTTTTTTTCAAAAAATGAAATCTTGTAACAAACGATTTTTTTTTGGTGATAAAAGTTTAAATTTTCGTAGAAATTCAAAAACTCTAACAAAAGAAAAACGTTTTATGTACACGTTTTGCGAACATTTTTTTTCTTTGCGTGTATGAAGACTAAAGAAATTGTACCTATAAGGCTAAAATTTTCTTGGGGGTGATCATATTCCTTCTCTGGGTGTAGATACCAGATGCTACTCGTATCCGCAAAACTCATATCATATTCTGGGCCAGTATCCGGCTTTATTATTTAAAAGAAACAAGATATTGGGCTCTTTTTCCTTTCAGGATATTACTGATGTACCGGACTGTAATCTGAAGAATATACATGCCTTCAGCAAGGCTTGTTTGACAACGCAAATACGACGTCATCAATCTGGCACCGGAAGATAGATGATGAAGAAGAGAGAAACGAAATAGGGAATCACACTAGACCAACATTGTCCTCTATAACCTAACGATTAATCTTCCGATATTTAACTATTGCTACCACCACTGTGCAATATATTCCTTGATCAAATTCTAGTTTCAGAGCCACTGCTGAATTCACATGATTGGTGAAAGATTTCTTGTTTCTTTTCAACAACAACATTTTGCTGAAATAATAAATTACATGCATCTCTCAAAAGCACTTAACATAATTCAACATTTATCTTCAATTGGATCAAATCTGTGATTTCTTTTGTGCTTAAAAAATCAAATGAGATGTTAGTGAATATGAAGCATTATCAAATAATGGTGCGATATAATCCATCTTCAATTACTTCTCTCAAATCCTACATTATTTATGTGCCTAATTCATTGGACAACTAAATTTTCTTATTTTATATGAAGTAACTTTTTACGTATAACTATCGCCAGTTTCAGGAGGTAAAAGTATTTGTAATATGTCTATGTTTTTTGTGCTCTTGCCTTATGAATAAAACTGCAGTTTAAATTCTTCTATGTGATAGCTAAGCCCACTCATATCATAAATCATAAAAATCCATAATAAACAAATGAAATCGCCAACTATTTTATTAAAATATGTCAAACTATAACTGGCTAGGGATAGCCATGACTAAAATTCCATAAATTGTTTTCCAACTGTTTCTAATTACACCCGTAGCAATCATATTCTGGACGTTAACATTTTATATCATAAATAATTTTATTTGTTGATAATTATAATTTGTTCTATTCAAATACCAGAGCCTGTTAGATGAACAATTTTTACGGGCATAGGGTAATTTATACTGTAATAAATAAATAACCATTAATTAGCAGAATAAATTCCCATTGCAGGTACATTCATCATAAGCAGCCCAAGAAAATCGTCTGACAACTTAGTATTCAAGACACTTGTGAAAATTGTTTTATTTTTCTTCAGAGTGTTTTTTCTCTCTAATTAATATTCAGTACAATTTAATTGGAGTAAAACCACAGACTGACAGAATAGGACAGAAAACTAAGGAATATGAACTGATAAAAAATATTGACTACCAATAAAACAAATACATATAATTAATAAATAATTGAATGCGTCTAGAATAATGATTTTTGAAGTGTACGACAAGTTATCACATGGTCCATTAATTGAGGGAGAAAATGCGTTAGCAGAACTGTCATTTACTATAGTGCACCCTCTAGGGTATTAAACCAATAGTTTAGCACACTGAAAAGGCAGTAAACCCTCCACGAAGGAACATTTTAGTTAATTTCAGAAAAATTGATTAAATTTAGAAAATTTTAACTAAAATGTATTAGAAACACAGATATCACGTCAATTTCACAAAAAAAAAAAGTAAAATGTTCTATACAAATAAAATTTTCTGTAGAAATAAATTTTTGTCAAAATTTTCTATAGAAATAAAATTTTGGCAAAATTGTCTATAGATATAAAATTTTGGCAAAATTGTCTATAGATATAAATTTTTGACAACATTTTCTATAGAAATAAACGTTTTACAAAATTTTCTGTAGAAATAAATCTTTTATAAAATTTTGTGTAGAAATAAAACTTGGACAAAATGTTCTATAGAAATAAAATTTTGACAAAATTCTCTATAGAAATAAATTTAACAAAATTGTCCATAGAAATAAAATTTTGACACAATTTTTTATAGAAATACAATTTTGACTAATTTTCTATAGAAATAAAATTTTGACAAAATTTTCTATGAAAATAAAATTTTTGAAAAATATTCTATAAAAATAAAACTTTAAAAAAATTTTCTATGGAAATAAAACTTCGAGAAAATTTTCTATAGAAATAAAATTTCGATAAAATTTTCTATAGAAATAAAATTTTGAGATTTTTCATACCCACCACCATAGAATGGTGATGGGGCTATAATAAGTTTGCAAATCCGTTTGCAACATATCGATTTCCGACTATATAAAGTATATATTCTCTTGATCAGGGAGAAATTGTAAGACGACATAAGTATGTCCGTCTGGCCGTTTGTCTGTCTGTTGTAATCACGCTACAATCTTCAATAATAGAGCTATCGTCCTGAAATTTGGCACAGAATCGTCTTTTGTATGCACGCAGGCCAAGTTCATAGATGGGCTTGTAATATACCATTTTTTTCCAATATCCATTTGTTAGTTCACACCATCAAACAATTGACATGGCCCTCATTAGTCCGATATCCCGATTTAACTCTAGGGTTGCTAGAAATTTTAATTTTTATCCGATTTGCCACAAATTGAAAATATACTGGCATCAGTATCATGATCATGAAAATTGCATGAAACTGAATGTAAAATTTCCAGATTTTACTTCTCGTAATCATTTAAATAATTGGGGTAAAAATCTACAGATATTACATTTTAAATCGAAGCGTTATTTCATAAATTTCTTGCACATTTTGCAAGAGATGTTTATGATTCTTCTAAAACTCAAACAAAAAATGGTTCTTATAAATCCCGAATCTGATCTAATCTTCATAGATAAAATCTTTACATTTATCTTTGGGAAAGCGTACTGGTTGAACTGATGTGCTTGGGAAAATATCTGTCATCAAACCCCATCCTGATATCTTCAAATGAAACTAGTGTATTTGACTCATGGTGGTGGGTATTTACGAGTAAGAAATTTGTTTCTCTTAGAGGCTCTGCAAGCCAAATCGGGGGATGGGTTTATATGGGGGCTATATATAATTATGGACCGATGTGGACCAATTTTTGTATGGTTGTTAGAGACCATATACTAACACCATGTACCAAATTTCAGCCGGATCGGATGAAATTTGCTTCTCTTAGAGGCTCCGCAAGCCAAATCGGGGGATCGGTTTATATGGGGGCTATACGTAAATGTGGACCGATATGGCCCATTTGCAATACCATCCGACCTACATCAATAACAACTACTTGTGCCAAGTTTCAAGTCGATAGCTGACGGACGGACGGACATGCTCAGATCGACTCAGAATTTCACCACGACCCAGAATATATATATGCATTATAGGAAACAAATTTGTGATTTCTAAACAAATCATGAGAAAGTTAAAAAAAAGTTGAGCTATTGTTTATGTATTAATCCTGTTAACATCTTATATAAGACGTCAACCTTTATCAACCTTTGGTTGAAAATCGATTGTTGTAATGAAAATTCTGCATTTACAATGAAATCACAGTTGTGTCAATCTATTTATGTTATTTACAACCATTATTTTGTCCCTTCTACCATTTGGCGGTTATTATTATGGATTTTTGTTTGTCAAAGTTGTCCGAACTAAATGTCTCTCTTTTGAAAAATTTTGATCAAACTCAATACGCACAACCAAACTTATAAACCCTTCATAACTGCCATTTAGTATTCAGCACTTTCAATTGATATTCAGCCGAATTCCTTTGGAAATATTTTTAAATGTCAATAATGTTATTACCAATTATTCAATGTTGAAGGAAAACGTTTTTTTATACCCTAAACCAAATAATGGTCAGTGTATAATAAGTTTGATCTGCCAAAAATATTGGTTGTAGACCCCATAAAATATATACCGATTGACTCAGAATCACATCCTGAGTCGATCTAGCCTTGGTGTCCGTCTGTCCATGTATTTGTTGTTCACAGGATTCCGGTCGATATTATTAACCGATTTTGATGGAATTTGGTACAGGGAGTTTTTTGGGCACAAGGACGAAAGCTATTGAATTTATTTCAAACGGATCGTCACCTAATTTGGCAGAAGATAATATTTTTCACTGCCCTTCAAGCCTGCAAAATTTCATCCAAATCGGCTCAGATTTAGATATAGCTCTCATATATATGTGTCGCCCGATTTTGCCAAATTAGGTCATAAAACCCTTATTTATCAACCGGTCTTACACAAAGTTGGCTAAATGTAATCTTCTATAGCACAAACTATATGTACAAAAAATGATCGAAATCGGTTCAGATGTAGCTATAGCTCCCATATATATGTACCGCCCGATTTTTCTAAATTTGGCCATAAAACCCTTATTTACAAACCGATAGTACTCAAGGTTGGCCAAATGTAATCTTCTGTACCACTAACTGTATTTGAAAAATTTCATCGAAATCGGTTCAGATTGAGATATAGCTCCCATATATATGTATAGCCCAATGTTCACAAATTTGGCCATAGAACCCTTATTTATTATCCGATCTTACTCAAAGTTGGCTAGATCCAGTCCCCTATAGTACTAACGGTAACATATGAGCAAAATTTCATCGAAATCGGTTCAGATGTAGATATAGCTCCCATATATGTATAGCCCGATTTTGGAAAATTTGCCCCTAATAACCTTATGTTTGACCATTCATTTCATAACTGATCTTACTCAAATTTTGCACAAGGTAACCTTTTGTGGTATTAATCAAACCCGCAAAATATTATGCAAATTGGTTCAGATTTACATATAGCTTCCATATATATGCATCGCTCGATTTTCCCAAATTTGACCATAATACTCAAATTTCAAATTTTGATTACTGGCCGATCCTATTTATACGTACTTTTAGCTCTTACATAAGAATATTGCTCGATTTTTACAAAGTTGGATTTATTACCACACTAATTGAGCGATTTTCTCTTTTTTAATAATGGGCTCAATATTAGTGGCATACTAACTCCGTAGGCGCAATATCAACACAGCCAGTGTTGCTAGAAGTAGGGAAAATTCCCTATATGTAGGGGTTTTCTAATATTTAGCGTCTTGTAGGGACGTAGGGCCACAATGTAGAACATTTTCACTCAACACAATTTGTAATAATTTTTACATTTTGGTGGCTCTAGAGGAGGAAATTAGAAGCCGGCAAGGCTTGATCTTTAACAATGTGTGGTAAACTTTATTTCTGTAGAAAATTTTGTCAACATTTTATTTCTATTGAATATTTTGTCAAAATTGTATTTCTATAAAAATTTTTTCAAAATATTATTTCTATAAAAAAATTTCTCAAAATTTTATTTCTCTGGAATTTTTTCTTAAAATTTTATTTCTATAGAATTTATTGTCAAAATTTTATTTCTATAGAAAAATTTCTCACAAAAATTTGTTTATAGAAACTTTTTCCAAAATTTTATTTTTATAAAGATTTAACAAAAAAGATTACTAATTTGGGTAGAATTCTACCAACTGTGTATATTCTAAGTTATATACGTTGCATATTCACGTTTTAAGATAATAAAGTACTTAGAACCATTTTTGTTTTGTAAAATTTTTTAAATTTAACGAAAAATATAGTAGGGAAAATTGTTTGGGAATGTATGGGAAAGTAGGGAACTTTTTTTGTCCTTGTAGGATAAACCGAATATTTTCCCTGGCAACATTGACTATAAGCTATAGTCAGATTGACACAAAGCACCCATAGACATGTACCCCTTAATTTTCTTAAATATGCAACTGCGGTTTATCTCCCAGACCTATATGTTACCCCACAAATGCTTATGATTACTAATTCTGTAATGGTGGTTTAGGGTATGATATAGTCGGCCCCGCCCGACTTTCTACTTTACTTACTTGTTTAATAATGGGCTCAATATTATTGGCATACTAACTATGTAGGTGCAATATCAACTACAGCCAGTGTTGCTAGAAGTAGGGAAATTCCCTAGTATTTTTTTTTCTAATATTTAGCGTCTTGTAGGGACGAAGGGCCACAATGTAGGGACATTTTCACTCAACACAATTTGTAATAATTTTTACATTTTGCTGGCTCTAGAGGAGGAAATTAGAAGCCGGCAAGGCTTAATCTTTTAAAATGTCTGATAACAACAGTTACAACTCATGCCAAAAAAAAATCTAACAAAAGTTGAAGATTACCACAAATCTACCAAACAAATATTTCTATAGAAATTTTCGTCAAATCTTTATTCCTGTAGAAAATTTTGTCAACATTTTATTTCTATAGAAAATTTTGTCAAAATGGTATTTCTATAGAATTTTTTTTCGAAATTTTATTTCTATAAAATATTTTCTCAAAATGTTATTTCTATGGAATTTTTTCTCAAAATTTAATTTCTATAGAAAAATATATAGAGATTTAACAAAAAATAAAAAATTACTATTTTTGGTAGAATTATACCAACTTTGGCAACCGTGGTGGTAATGCAACTTTATTTTCTAGGTTATATACGTTGCATTTTCATGTTTTAAGATAATAAAGTACTTAGAACCATTTTTGTTTTGTAAAATTTGTTTAAATTTAACGAAAAGTAGGGAACTTTTTTGTCCTTGTAGGGTAAACCGAACATTTTCCCTGGCTACACTAACTATGAGACAAAGCACCCATAAACATGTACCCCTTATTTTTATACCCTTCACCACTACTGTGGTACAGGGTATAATAAGTTTGTGCATTTGTATGTAACGCCAAGAAGGAGTAATCATAGACCAACCTTTTAGTATACGGATCGGCTTAGAATTAAATTCTGAGTCGATTTAGCGATGTCCGTCTGTCTGTCTGTCCGTCTGTCTGTCTGTCTGTCTGTTGATGTATTATTGTGTGCAAAGTACAGCTCGCAGTTTTAGTCCGATTGTCCTAAAATTTGGTATAGGGTCCTGTTTCGACTCAAAGACGATCCCTATTGATTTTGGAAAAAAATCGGTTCAGATTTAGATATAGCTGCCATATATATTTTTCACCGATCTGGTCATAATTGGCGTGTATATCAACCGATCTTCCTCAAATTCCGTACATCCGAATATTTTATGAGTCTCGAAAAACTTGCAAAATATCAGTAAAATCGGTTCAGATTTAGATATAGCTCCCATATATAGCTTTCGCCCGATTTACACTCATTTGCCCACAGAGGCCAATTTTTTGCTCCGATTTCGTTGAAATTTTGCATAGGGAGTAGAATTAGCGTTGTTACTATGCGTGCCAAATTTGCTTGAAATCGGTTCAGATTTGGATATATCTCCCATATAAAGCTTTCGCCCGATTTACACTCATATGACCACAGAGGCCAATTTTTAACTCCGATTTAGTTGAAATTTTGCACAGGGAGTAGAATTAGCATTGTAGCTATGTGTGCCAAATTTGGTTGAAATCGGTTCAGATTTAGATATAGCTCCCATATATATGTTTTTCTGATTTCGACAAAAATGGTCAAAATACCAAAATTTTCCACTGCTTAGTCGAAAAGTTGTAAAAATGACTCTAATTTTCCTAAACTTCTAATACATATATATCGAGCGATAAATCATAAATAAACTTTTTCGAAGTTTCCTTAAAATTACTTCAGATTTAAACGTTTCCCATATTTTTTTACTAACATTGTGTTCCACCCTAGTGCATTAGCCGACTTAAATTTTGAGTCTATAGATTTTGTAGAAGTCTATCAAATTCTTCCAGATCGAGTGATATTTAAATGTATGTATTTGGGACAAACCTTTATATATAGCCCCCAACACATTTGACGGATGTAATATGGTATCGAAAATTTAGATCTACAAAGTGGTGCAGGGTATAATATAGTCGGCCCCGCCCGACTTTAGACTTTCCTTACTGGTTTTTATATGTGTAATTGCGGTTTATCTCCCAGACCTATATCAATGTTACCCCTCAAATGCTTATGATTACGAATTCAGTAAGGGTGGTTTAGGGTATGATATAGTCGGCCCCGCCCGACTTCCTACTTTACTTACTTGTTTTTAATTTAAAATAAAAACCACTGAAAATGGAAATACTTTCAGCCGTTTCTAAGTTTATTTGACTCCTCGGTAGACTGGCTCTCAAATGTTTTTACGAACAACAGGATACTCAAGGCACGAGTCAAATGCATATCGAGTTACACATATTAAGGTTTAGATGTGGAACAATTTTATTGTCTTAAAGGGCAGAAGTTTAAACCACGTAACGACTTTAATGCAGCTCTGATGGAAAAATTCCACCTCCACGTCTGCCTTTTATCTATGAAACCCCAAAGGAAGTGACCTTGGCGAGTAGATTCGTATTTATTTTTTAAAACTTCACACTAATTTTCTGACTTAATTTGTAGTGCTTTTAGACTGGCTATGTTGGCGTATTTTTATGGTATACCACTATGTGGTCAGGTCGGACTCTATTTCCTAATGTACTAAGAGTCCCAAAAATTTAACTCCCATTGCCTGTCTATTCCACTCAAAAACAAGTATATACGGCCGTAAGTTCGGCCAGGGCGAAGCTTATGTACCCTCCACCATGGATTGCGTAGAAACTTCTACTGAAGACTGCCATACACAATCGAATTACTTGGGTTGCGGTAACACTTGCCGATGGCAAGGTATCCTAAAACTTCCTAATACCGTAATATATACCACGTAGTCCATACGTGGTATATATTAAACTTATAAAGGCCGATTAAATACGTATATAATTAAGTTTGACAAAATTTTCTATAGAAATAAAATTTTGACAAAAGTTTCTGTAGAAATAAAATTTTGACAAAACAAAATTTTGACAACATTTTCTATAGAAGTAAAATTTGGACAAAATTTTCTATAGAAATAAAATTTTGACAACATTTTCAAAAGATTTAAAATTTTGACAACATTCTCTATAGAATTAAAATTTTGACAAAATTTTCTATAGAAATAAAATTTTGCCAAAATTTTCTATTGAAATAACAAAACAAAACTACATACAGGTCGAATATAATAAAAACATCCATAATATAAGAAATAAAATTTGACAAAATTTTCTATAGGAATAAAATTTTTGGCAACATTTTCTATAGAAATAAAATTTTGACAACATTTTCTATAGAAATAAAATTTTGCTAGAATATTTTTGGCTCGAGTGGCAACCATAATTATAAACCGATATGGTCCAATTTTTGTGTGATTGGGGATCGGCTATAAATAACTATAGACCGATATGTACCAATTTTGGCATTGTTATTAGCGGCCATATACTAACATCACGTTGCAAATTTCAACGGGATCGGAAGAATTTAGCTCGTCCAAGAGGCTCGGAGTTCAAATCTGGGGATCGGTTTATATGGGGGCTATATATAATTATGGACTGATATGGACAAATTTTCGCATTGTTCTTAGAGACCATATACTAATACCATGTACCAAATTTCAGATGTATCGGATGAAATTTGCTTCTCTTTGGGGCACCGCAAGCCAAATCTGGGGATCGGTTTATATGGGGGCTATATATTATTATGGTACGATATGGACCAATTTTTGCATGGTTGTTAGAGACCATATACCAACACCATGTGCCAAATTTCAGCCGGATCGGATGAAATTTGCTTCTCTTTGAGGCTCCGCAAGCCAAATCGGAGGATCGGTTTATATAATTATTGACCGATATGGACCAATTTGGGTGTTAGAGACCATATACCAACACAATGTACCAAATTTTAGCCAGACCGGATGAAATATGCTTCTCTTATAGGCTCTGCAAGCCAAATTTGGGGGTCCGTTTATATGGGGGCTCAGATCGACTCAGAATTTCACCACGACCCATAATATGGGGTCTTAGAGCAATATTTCGATGTGTTACAAACGGAATTACAAAGTTAATATACCCCCATCCTATGGTGGAGGGTATAAAAATTGAACTCTCCATTTCACTAAAGCCAATTTATTTTAGTTTATGGAATTATTATGTTTGGAGAAAGTTTCCTTTACTCTAAACATTTTTTGTGTACGTTAGTTAAATTAACTAAAACAGAGGAAAAAAATATACTCAAATGAAGCATAAAGATTAAATAAATTCGTGTCTTCCAGAATTTCTTTAGATTTGTAAATTTTACCAAAAATACGTCCATCATGAACTTTGTATGTCACTAAAGACATCCTTGCAATTTTGAACTCCAAGTTTTTCCTTCAAGCTACAAAATTTTATTTAACAAGTGAAAAACTTAGTTAGACATAACTAAAATTAAATTTGTCGAAAATTATTTAATTATTTTTATGACACCGGTGTGATGCCAACGTTTGTAATACTGTTTAGTTAAAATTTTCTACAAATATTCAAAATTTTCTAAAATTAACCGAAAGTCTTCTTCCTGGTGGGTTCACTGTTTTTTCAGTGTCTGCAATCCATGCTAGCGGCTATTCTTTTAAAGGTAAATTTTTCTAATTGTTGTCAATGTATTTGTATTTGGGTATAATGTGATTTTATGTACGTTTCTATCATTTAAAAATATAAATAAAATACAATATTTTGAGAGCAAAATTAATTTTCAATATATTTAAGGCTCGAGTAAAGTTGGGTGACACAACCAAATGAGGAAGGGAGCAAAGACCAATTTCATTGTCTAATACAACCAACTCCATATATAGTATTAGTTGGATTTCCCATAATTCTTCAAAAAAAAATCCTTTTTTTACCACGAAAAGAAATACCAACCATGTTTGTTGGTCTAAAATTTTGTTTGGATTTTGGTTTTGGTATACCCCTGAAATTCTAATGCTGCTAATATAGTACCATCAAAATATTGTTATAGTGGCAATATTTTCCATCCACAGCCACAATCATCTACGCGTGTAGATGCAGAGAATCGAGAAATACCCTTTTGAACTTCGAACCAAATGTAAGTTTTCGATTTTTTTTTTCAATTTTATGGAATTATAGAAAGAACACGTTTAAGATAACCCAATTTTTTTTATTCCATCAATTTTATAGTACCTTTTATGATGTTTTTTTATGTCTGTCTGCATTACAAGCATTTTATAAATTCAAGAATTCTCAATCAATAGTAAATGGATAAATAATTGATCGATAACGAATAGGAAAAAATAGTTGTTAAATAATAGTAAATTCTTTTTAATGCATATTCTCCTTTGCGTTTTTTTCCTGTACTATTTTCATCTTCATCGTTTTAGCTATAGTCACGAGTTGTAATAACAATTCATTAAAACGTCTGGCGTTTTTTTCGTTATTCTCCAGGTAATGCATTTTTTGTTTGTTGGGTTCGCGACTGCTGCCGCTTGTTTCTATTATTAATTATAAACTTTTTTTATGATTGTTAATTGTTGCTGGAAACTAAATTATTTATACTGGAGTTTGATGAGTGTTTTTTTCTTTTTTTTTTGTTAAATTTAGCATTACATTGCCTTATGTTGGTTGTGTGGCATGTTAGAATCGCAATTCTTTTTGTTTGTGTTGGAATGGAAGCGGTTTCCCATTTTTCTTATGACATGGAAGAATGTATGCCAATAAACAAAAATATATAGAAACATTAGAATTAATGCCAGCAATACAGGCTCATTTTCAACATTTTGCTATGGATTTTTAAACCTGTCTGAAAATAATTTTTCTCGAAGGCCTATTACACTCAATCTACTAATTAAGTCTTAGCCTCTATTTAAAGGGATTTTTTAATCTATAGATTCTATATATCAGTTAATTTATAAAGGATTTCTTTAAATCAAAAAATATTTTTCTTTATTTTAAAGAAAATTTACCTTATTTGAAAGACATACGATTTTAATGGAGGGATGGGAATTTCCTGCCTTAACTTTAATGCAAATATTATAATTTTTTTAATTAACCCTTTCAGTACCGATGTCCACTTAGAACGACATTCGAAAGAGACACCAAATTATATTTTCAAACTTAGTTTCGACTTATTTTTCGATGTTCTTCTACATGCTGTTAGTACAAGTAAAAACAGAAGAAAAACAATTATATACGGCCGTAAGTTCGGCCAGGCTGAAGCTTATGTACCCTCCACCATGGATTGCGTAGAAACTTCTACTGAAGGCTGTCATCCACAATCGAATTACTTGGGTAAATACGTATATAATTAAGTTTGACAAAATTTTCTATAGAAATACAATTTTGACAACAAGTAAAATTTGGACAAAATTTTCTATAGAAATACGATTTTAACTAAATTTTTTATAGAAATAAAATTTTGACAAAATTTTCAAAAGATTTAAAATTTTGACAACATTCTCTATAGAATTAAAATTTTGACAACATTTTCTATAGAAATCAAATTTTGCCAAAATTTTCTATAGAAATAAAATTTGACAAAATTTTCTAAAGGAATAAAATTTTGACAACATTTTCTATAGAAATAAAATTTTGTTAGATTATTTTTGACTCGAATGGCAACCATGATTATGAACCGATATGGACCAATTTTTGTGTGATTGGGGATCGGCTATATATAACTATAGACCGATATGGACCAATTTTGCCATGGTTATTAGCGGCCACATACTAACACCACGTTGCAAATTTGAACCGGATTGAATGAATTTTGCTCCTCCAAGAGGCTCCGGAGTTCAAATCTGGGGATCGGTTTATATGGGGGCTATATATAATTATGGACTGATATGGACAAATTTTTGAATGATTGTTAGAGACCATATACTAACACCATGTACCATCCGATCCGGCTGAAATTTGCTTCTTTTAGAGGATTCGCAAGCCAAATCTGGGGATCGGTTTAGATGGGGGCTATATATAATTATGGACCGATGTGGACCAATTTTTGCATGGTTGTTATAGACCATATACCAACTCCATTTACAAAATTTCAGCCTGATCGGATGAAATATGATTCTCTTAGGGGCTCAGCAAGCCAAATCTGAGGTCCGTTTATATGGGGGCTATACGTAAAAGTGGACCGATATGGCCCATTTTCAATACCATCCAACCTACATCAATAACAACTACTTGTGCCAAGTTTCAAGCCGACAGCTTGTTTCGTTCGGAAGTTAGCGTGATTTCAACAGATGGACGGACATGCTTAGATCGACTCAGAATTTCACCACGACCCAAAATATATATACTTTATGGGGTCTTACAGCAATATTTCGATGTGTTACAAACGGAATGACAAAGTTAATATACCCCCATCCTATGGTGGAGGGTATAATAAAAGTTTTTTTTCATTAGGTTTATTTCGGTGGTGATAGGGTTAAAATCTGGAGAACCGTTTATATGAGGTTTATATATAATTATGAACCGATATGGATCAACTGATATCGTTACACATCTCCTATGTTTGAACGCCGTTTTGCTTTGTAGTGAAGATACAAAAAGATAACAAATTTAAAGACGATTTCATAATTTTAAAGAATTTTTTTGAATTACCAACTATAATGACAAAACGACTTTATTGAAAAGTTTGTCAACTTATGGACAAGGAAAAAAATCTTTATAGTAGAGAAATGCGTCTTCTGTACTAAGCTAAATTCGCATTCACATGAATTCTTTGGCCTGACGACAATATTTTTGCAGAATTGTAGAATTTTGCAGTGGGCTTCACCCGAGGACCATATTCCAGTTACTGTATGTACAAAGTTATCCAAGTCTCGATGATTGCCATGATATGAAATAGAAAATTCATCGGATTTCGCTTAAATTGGAAAATTTTCCAATTTCTACCAAGTCAATCAAATGTCCAATCGGTAAATATCAGAAAATGTACCGATATTCTCGTATGTTTAGCTTCCTGACCTGACAGTGTGCAAGATATGTATCTCTGTAAAAATTCTGATCGTTTCATTATTGCTACAATTTTGGCTTTTTGGACATTGAAGTAGATTTATTTTCGAAGGAGTATTTATCCGAGCGTCCAAATTTAAGCATTGAACAATGTATCGCATTTTAGTAAAAAAAAAATTTTCAAATCTCTGTGAACAAACCTATTTGTTAATGGCATACCTTCCCCTGTAAATTATTTATTAATATCTATTTAGCAACAAACAAAAACGTCTATTATGTATGAGAAACTAGAATCTATTTGCCATTTGCTCCATGAGCATTTTTTTTCAATTCTAACTGCAATTGTTTGCTGTTATAATTATTTCAACTCATCACTGGCATCATCAGCGGACGACCTACCGACCGACTATAATCATTATCGTTATATTCCCTCGCGTTTGTCTTCCTACCAATGGCAATTGTTTGGTATTTTTGTATGAAACTGGGCATCTGTTGCATTTGAGTTAATGGTTACTTTGGCTTTGTACCGCATTGGAAATTGCAACCTGTTGAGGTAGCACACATAGCTAGTACGAGTGATGTTGGTTGGTGGTGTGGCGGTGGCTGTTGTTGTTAATGACGATAATTGTTATTATAACAAATCAAAACATTTATAGTAATTTCTTGTTTCGATTTTTTTTTCTTTTTCAATTTTATATTTTTTCAAAAAAAAAACGAACTCTAAAGTATTTGAGAAAAATCCATGTGCAAATTACAAGAATACCTGTGGAGAAGCAATAATTTTTAAATGTGTGCTTTAATTATAATTCTTGTTTAAATTTGAAGATGATTTGTCATATTTTAAATATATAAAATTTTTGAAAAAAAAATAATAATTACAAGAATTATTTTCCCACACAATTATAGTAGAGTTAGGTATAGTTTTCTTGACTTTAATCATTTTTTGCGTACGTCAGTTAAATTAACTAAGAAGTGGGAACAAAATTAAACACAAATGAAGCATAAAGATTTACTAAATTCGAGACATCTGCGTTTGTAATACAGTTTAGTTAACATTTTCTTAAATTAACCTAATTTTTCGAAAATTAACCAAAATTTTCCTTCCTCGTAGGATCACTGTTTTTTGCGTGTAGACAATTTTTGTCAGTTGTGATACCATAAGGGAATTGATTTTATAGTCGAGCCCGACTATTACATATATTATTGATCCCAGACAATATAACGATGTCCGTTTGAGAGCTGTAATAATGATGCAACCTTCAATACCATATTTTGCAAAATTTTATTTTGTTTTAGTTCATTTAAATTTATGTAAGAAATTTTCCCCGACTCAACGAATTTTTCAAGTATGTCTCAAAAATGTTATGAATTAAATTCCAGTAAAATTTCAATTACATACAAAGTAAGTTCAATGCCAACTAGAGCAGAAGAAGTTGTACGTAAACTCCTCGAAAATAGTAAGAATGAACTAAATCGTGATTAAAATTCTAATGATCTGTATACCCTCCACCATAGGATGGGGGTATATTAACTTTGTCATTCCGTTTGTAACACATCGAAATATTGCTCTAAGACCCCATAAAGTATATATATTCTGGGTCGTGGTGAAATTCTGAGTGGATCTAAGCATGTCCGTCCGTCTGTTGATCACGCTAACTTCCGAACGAAACAAGCTATAGACTTGGCTATAGAAGCTATAGACTTGAAACTTGGCGCAAGTAGTTGTTATTGATGTAGGTCGGATGGTATTGCAAATAGGCCATATCGGACTACTTTTACGTATAGCCCCCATATAAACCGACGCTCAGATTTGGCTTGCGGAGCCTCTTGGAGGAGCAAAATTCATCCGATCCGGTTGAAATTTGGTACATGGTGTTAGTATATGCTCTCTAACAATCATGCGAAAATTGGTCCACATTGGTCCATAATTATATATAGCCTCCATATAAACCGATCCCCAGAGTTGGTTTGCTGAGCCTCTAAAAGAAGCAAATTTCATCCGATTCGGCTGAAATTTAGTATATGGTGTAAGTATATGGTCTCTAATAACTATGCAAAAATTAGTCCACATCGGTTCATAATTATATATAGCCTCCATATAAACCGATCCCCATATTTGGTTTGCTGAGCCTCTAAAAGAAGCAAATTTCATCCGATTCGGCTGAAATTTGGTACATGGTGTAAGTATATGGTCTCTAATAACTATGCAAAAATTGGTCAACATCGGTTCATAATTATATATATCCGCATATAAACCGACCTCCCGATCTAACTTGCGGAGCCTCTAAGAGAAGAAAATTTCATCCCATCCGGCTGAAATTTGGTACATGGTGTTAGTATATGGTCTCTACCAACCATGCAAAAATTGGTCCCCATCGGTGCATAATTATATATAGCCCCCATATAAACCGATCCCCACATTTGGCTTGCGGAGCCCCTTGGAAGAGCAAAATTCACCCGATCCGGTTGGTCCATATCGGTCTATAGTTATATATAGCCGATCCCAAAAAAAATCTACCAAATTTTATTTCTATAGAAAATTTTGTCAACATTTTATTACTATACAAAATTTTGTCAAGGTTTTATTTCTATAGAAATTTTTGTAAAATTTTACTTCTATAGAAAATTTCGTTAAAATTTTATTGGTATAGAAAATTTTGTCAAAATTTTATTTTTATAGAACATTTTGTCGAACTGAATTATATACGTATTTAATCGGCCTTTTTTGTGTAATATATACCGCAACACAAGTAATTCGATTGTGGATGACAGTCTTTAGTACAAGTTTCTATGCAATCCATGGTGGAGGGTACATAAGATTCGGCCTGGCCGAACTTACGGCCGTATATACTTGTTTTCTTTACTGTTAGTTAATTTTTGCTTTGAAAATGATGCATTTTGTAAATGGTAGTTAAAAATGAGTATGTAAATAATTACGAACTGTTACATGGTAATTAGAGAGTTAGAAGTGAAACTATGAATATATAAAATTTTTGTGTGATTGGAGATCGGTTTATCTGGAGGCTATATATCATGGACTAATTTTTGGCTAACATGGACTAATTTTTGCATGGTTCTTCGTGTCTACACGCAAAGAAAAAAAACTTTTGGAAAACGTGTACCGAAAACGTTTTGCTTTTGTTTGAGTTTTTTGAATTGCTTCGAAAATTTTAAACTTTTATCACCAAAAAAATTCGTTTGTTAAAAAATTTTTTTTTTTCAATAAAAAAAGTTATTTTTGAAAAACAACACAGTCCATTTCGTTTATATCAAACACTGTTCTTTTCTGACTTTAGGTCTTTAATAAGACACATTTTACAGTTCAAAATTTAATATAGTACAATGTAATGTTCAAAATTTTTTTCGGAATCTTCCGAACATATCTGGAATATATGTAAAAAAAAAAATCAAAAACAAAAAAAACTTTGGTCGAAGCAGGGATCGAACCCACGACCCTTGGCATGCAAGTCAGACGTAGCAACCACTGCTCCACGATGCCAAAGTAAATGTTTGTTTCTGTTAAAAAACTTTGTTTATTCGGTTCATGGGCGCCGCAAGCTATGCTATATAAATAGAAATTATATGGATAATTATCTATTGATGACCATAACAGGTACATAGCTCAGTGGTTAGTGTGTTGGCTTACAAAGTGCATGGTCCGCGGTTCGATTCTCCGTCCAGGCAAAAGGTAAAAAAATTTTAAAGATTTATAAAATCGTATAATTTCTTCTACATTGTTGGTATTACAGGAAAAGGTGTTAAGAACTAACAAACCTCGTGGATGTGAGAAAGATGTGAGGGAAAATGCAATTAGCAAGAAAACAATTTTTTTTGAGTTTGTCTTTATGAAATTGTTTTTACATCCTGGAAAAGAATAAACGTTTATCACAAAAAGTATATACTTTTCTTCCAAATACACTTCCTTACAGCGAAAAGCAAATGAGAAACCAACTTTGTCTAAAATTTCGTTTGGGAGGAAAGAATTATTTTTTTCCACTGATTCGGATAAAATTTGCTACTCCAAAAGGCTCCGGAGGTCAAATCTGGGGATCGGCTGATATGGGGGCTAAATATAATTATGGACCGATATGGACTAATTTTTGCATGGGTGTTAGAGGCAATATACTAACACGATGTACAAAATTTAAACCGGATCGGATATATTTTGCTCCTCCCAAGGGCTCCGGAGGTCAAATCTGGAAATCGGTTTATATGGGGGCTGTTCGTAAAGTGGTCCGATGTGGGCCATTTGCAATACAAGTGGTGCGATGTGGACCATTTGCAATTTCGTTCGGAACTTAGAGGGATTTCAACAGACAGACAGATGGACATCGCTAGATCTACTGCGAATTTCACCACTACCCACTACCCAAATATATATATATATATATATATATATATATATATATATATATATATATATATATATATATATATATATATATATATATATATATATATATATATATATATATATATATATATATATATATATATATATATATATATATATATATATATATATATATATATATATATATATATATATATATATATATATATATATATATATATATATATATATATATATATATATATATATATATATATATATATATATATATATATATATATATATATATATATATATATATATATATATATATATATATATATATATGTATATATATATATATACTTTATATACCAATATTTCGATGTGTTACGATGTGTTCGTGACAAAGTTAATGTACCCCGATCCTATGGTGGATGGTATAAAAGTCATTGGCATCAAATAATGACCAGCTTAACCATACCGTAATTCATTCTTACTATTTTTGGGAATCGTACAAAAATTTGCGTGTGGGGAATATTTTTGTGGTCTGTAATTACAGGTATACAAGATTCAACGCCTCAAACCTTATAATTTTTTTTTCCGTGCAGATATACTCAGTTGGATTTTATAATCTCAAATAAACCATATATAAATACAATAATTACTTGGTCAAAGATTAAAAGAGCTTAGTTCGTAAGTCATAAAATCCATTTACACATTTATATAAAAAAATACTTTTTTATTAAAACTTCATTTATTCGTGCCATAACTTTCGATTTTCATTTTGGAGCTTTGTTCGATTTTATTGTTTCTCCTCAAAAACGTTTCGGTGGCGAAATTTTTAATTAAAATCGATCGTGTTTTTTTTGTCAATAAAATGTCATTATCATAATTGATCGATAAGTTGAATGTAGTAATAGTAGTGCTTTTAATAGAGAAGTCGTTACCTTTTATGGAGAAATAACTGCGGCAATTGCCATTGAGGAAACTTTGCACTCCCGGGAGATGAGTGTGTATACACTAAAAAAAAACATATAGTGAAGTGAGTATAAAGATTTCTTGTCTCCAAGCTTTGCTTTGCAACAAAAATTTCCGGGATTATCCGTTAATATTTGCCACTTCCGATGATGTTCTTTTGCACCAGTCTTAGAAAATATGCTATTCGGCGGATTAAAGTCAAAATTTAAATTTTGGATAATTAAATGTAGTAAAAAAAGAATAGAAAGTTAACACAAAAGAAAAAACAATGAAAATAAAATTAAAAATTGCATCCCCTCGAGCATTTGAATATTTGACTGTTGACTTATTCACTTCCAATAGAAGGTTTTGCAAATTACTACAATTTGCAGTTTTTATTGAGTTTAAGTTGTAAAAATACATTTCTAAAAAAATATACGGTGAAAATAACAACTTAAAAATAATATACATTCTAAAAAACAATCTTAAAAAAAATATTTGATAAAAAAAAGTTCCCGATGGCATGATTTGAACCTGTGCTCTTTATTTTTTCATTCATACTAATAAAGAATATCTGGAGAAGTAGTTATGTTAGAATGTTATGCCTTGGTGTCATATTAGGATCATATCTAGGGTGTCCAAAACCGACACCGGTTAACCGATTAACCGGATTCAGTTACACAAACCGAAACCGGATAATGAAAAAATTGTCATTTTCGGTTAACCGCGAAAACCGGATTTTGACCATCGGTTAACCGAAATTTCTATTTTTCATATATTTCTTCCAAAAGTGGAACTTTTTGCAGAGTTATACTGAAGTTTAGGTTAGGTTAGGTTATAACCTATACTGAAGGTGAGAAACAAATGACTACCCTACGGGAAATTGGTGCAAATTGTCACTATTAAAACTATATTAAAATCTTTTTGAATCCACACTTTTACTACAATACAACTATCAGAATTATTTATTGTTCAACATATTCCTTTCTGGTGCGATACGGATGGAAAAGGGTCCTAAAAGTATGTTCCAGACTGTTTAATGAGCAGTTGTTTATGGGGTTGTCCTACTACACAGAAAAAAATATCACCAAAATATTTCCAATTAAAAAGTTAATTGAAGTTGAAAATTTTTTCAATTAATAATTTAATTGATACAATTAACTTTTTAATCATGATAAAAACATTAAGTTAATTAAGTCAATGATTGAAAATTGTAAAATTTTTAATTAAAAACTTAATTGATATAATTAACTTTTTAATCAAATTCGGAAGACTAATTCAGTTAAAAACAGTGCTGATTTTTTTTTTTAATTTTTAATTAAAAATGTATTTCAAACAATCATTTGTTAATCCAAATAAAAACTCTAAGCCAATTCAGAAAGTAATTAAAAATAGTTACCTTTTTATATAATTAATGAATTAATTGAGTTTTGCAATCAACATCAATTAAATATTTAATTCAATCAATTAAATTTTTAATTCAATCAATTAAAAAATTAATTGAAATTTGCTGAAAAAAATCAATTAATTTTTTAATCAAGAATTTTTTCTATGCCCAATTAAAACTGTGATTGATAGTATCATTTTCGTGATTGAAGACATTTCAATTAAAAAATTAATTGGATCAATTAATTTGGTGATTGAATCAGAAAAAAATTTTTGTGTGTAGGTTGTTCCAGGACGTGTCCTTCGGGATGAGTCCAAGTCGTGTCCTAAAGTGTACATTTCCGCAGCCAATGACAAACCCCTGTTATAGTGACCGGTCCATTTCATACGCTTGGACCAGAACTGTGACTGGTCCATACACACCAGGGACTAACCCTGTACCGGTCCTGGGGTTGATCCATTTCCCGTAGGGTCCTTACAACACAGTTTAACTATGTAAATGAAGAGATTTTAGTCAGACGACATTCCACTTAGTTGTGAAGTCCTTTCTTTTAAACCCGAATGTTTAAACCCGAATGTTGTTTGTCTAAAATGTCGGTCCTCAGAAAAGAAAAAAATCCGTCAACGAGTATTTTCACCGCAAAAAGAGCACTTTGACGGCATTCCATTTTCCTACCAATCTTTTATAAATTACAATGAATTTTTATTTTATTTATTTTTTAATAAAGTTAGTATTTAAAAGTCATTTTCACTAATTTTTATAATTTAACCGGTTAACCGGTTTTGAGCAAAATAAAACACCGAAAACAGGTTTTTAAAAAATTGGGATTTTCGGATAAACCGAAAACCGTCTTTTCAAAAACCGGTTATTTGGACACCCTAATCATATCGCAAATATTTGAATTGATATTTTGACGTGTTCAATGACGTTTTTGGCTTAAACGCCATCGACACTTAAAAAAAGTTTACTTTGATCCAAAGATTTTAACTTTCACTTAGGGATTTTGGTAATGATTCTGAGCCAAAGACTCGGCTTCTTTAAAATAAAGACAGGGAGTTATCTATTTTTAAATTTAAAAATCCAATATTCAACAGATATTTCAATCTAAAAAATATTTTCTTAATTTCAGAAAAAAAATTTAGACCAAAAATACAAATATTTGCTTAAATCAAAAATTGGTTTCTTTACTATAAAGACAATTTTCCTTACTTCAAAGACATGCGACTTTGACAGAGGGAAACCAATTTTAAAGATCCGTGTCCTAAACTTAAAGAAAGAAATTTGTAGACCAGAGATTATAAACTATCTTTTAATTAAAACTTCTTTAATTTAGAGAAATTTTCCCTTAATATTGTGCAAATGGCATGACCTAAAATTTAGGTAGCACAATTTTTAATATTAGGTCAATATTTTTTTCAGAGAAGGCGTTCTGTTACGGTGCCAATAAACTCGGGTTCAACCCCCGGTCGGATCGAAAAAGTTTTTGAACTTGTAAAAATTCATTATTAGGAAAATAAAAGTGTAATAAAAATATTGTTAAAAAAAATTATAAATTGATGAAGAAATTAGTTTTTTAGTTTTTTTTGTTTAATGTTGTTAGCCATCTAAACGATCCGAAAGTACTTCCGTTTTATGACAAGCCCATGTTTATTGGATATGATCGAAGTTTGCACTACTTCCGGATTACAAGATTGACCAATATTGTACCAAAAGTCGATAGAGTTTTCAACAAAGCCCTTTTGTCCTTAGAGTTAGGATATGCGATATCATTGTGGTTAACTATGAGGGCAATTTGTCCTTGAAAATTAAAAGCTAATTTTTAAAAAAAGCGTCTTAATTGTATCCTTAGTACAATTCTCCGACTAGGAATCTTCTTCTTCTTCTTCTTTGGCTCAGAATCAATGTCAAAATCATTAGCGTAAAGTCAAAATCTTAGGGTATTCAGTTTTTTCAGTGTAGTTTGGGGGTTTGCTTGTTTATTTTTTTTTTTTTGTTTTTCACCAATTTTTGTTTTTTGCCAACGTGCGGATCAGCTTAAATCGTTTTCAAATATTTCAGTTTTGATTGCTGTTGCTTGCTACATGTTGCACGTTTAATTGTTTAAAATTGTTCGTGTCGTTGTCGTTGTCGTTGTCGTGGTCGTTGTAACTGCGTTACTTGTACGCATCTTCTTCGGTGGCTGTGGCTAGAGTCTTCCGTTTGGTGGGTTGAATGGTGGAGGGATGGTTGATTTCTAACAACTCGATTTAGTATTTGAGTGTCGTCGTTCATTTGCTTTGTCTCTTGGCTTGGGATTTTTGGTCTATGGTGATTTAAAAGTCACGCAATAATTATTGAAATTGCTCATTTTGTCTGTCCATCCGTCTGTCTGTTTGTATTCCCCTACCTTAGCGTACCAACATTACACAGCAACCAAATGTCGTCGTCGTCACCATCATGATCATCACCAGCATCATCATAATCATCATCATTGTTGTCCATTGCATTTGAAGCGTTTTTCGGTGCGTTTTAGCAATGTATTACATGATTTGCCGTATGCGCAGTTATGTGCCATCGAACGCTTTGGTTTTGTGGCACAAAGTCGTTGCCATAATTTCTTCTTATAAAGAAATCGCGCTTCGTATACAACAGACGGACGGACCGATGGTTGGAGAGACTTCAAATCATGAATTGCTAACTGTGGCTCACTTTGGCGTTTTTATTTTTATTTCATCCTTCAATGGAGTGTGGGAACTTTTCTTGCGTCTATGCGGTATTTGGAAATATTTCAAAGCAATAAAATATCCAAAATCACTTATCCGAAATGCATAAAATATTCTTAGAGCATGGTTGCGTTTCATTTCCAATCTTGGGAATGATGATATAAAGTTAAAAGTGCTACAAAATGTTTTGATAGCCTTTACCTCATTATGATCAGTTAATACCTTATGGGAAAATGGAAATGAAGAATTCAAATCTCCTGGAGTATGAAAGAAAACTATGCATATTTAATGGGCAGCTTCCGGTATTTATTTTAAAGACGACAAAGGTGACACATGCAACCTGTATATATTCTACACGCAAAAAGAGAATGAGTTCCTCCCAAATGGAATTTTATACAAACGAACATAAAGATTTTTTTGCAAACACTGAAGTCTTTTACAGGATATGATAAGAATTTAATAAACACTAGTGAAAACAATGGTTTACATTTTCTTGCTAACTTAATCGCTGCTATATCTCTCACTTCCACATTAAATAAATAAATACACAAATAAAAAAAAAAAAAATAAAAAAATCTATTGGAGGGCAGAAACAAATATCGGTACCAGACGACGGAAAAATCTTCATCAGGCACACTCACGCACGATATGTTTTGTAGGACTCACGCTTACGAATACTCACGAAAGAAAAATCTGTACTAACGCACACTCACCCACGAATTACATTTAAAGGCTCTCACGATCAGAATGTTGTGACCCACGAGAAATCTCGCGTCATTTTATGAGTAATTTGGAAATCTAGAGGTATTTTAGAACCACAAATAGGAATGTCGATGATCGGTCCATGTTTTGGTATATCCCCCATATAGGCCGATTTCCCGATTTTACTTCTTGGTCTTCTGAAACCCTATTTTCATACCGAAATTTACCGTATATGATACCGTATATTGTGTGTATCGGTCTGTGGTTTACTATAGGCCGCATACAGCCCGATTTTACTACTTGAGCTTTATTCAATTTGCTTGAAATTTTAAATCTAGAGGTTTTTGGTGACTATAAAAAGGTGTTCCGAATAAATTGTGAATCGGTATTTGGTATATCTTACCTTATAAACCCGCCCTCCGATTTGCTGAATTTTGTGCATCGGTGCATGTTAGGTTAGGTTAGGTGGCAGCCCGATATATCAGGCTCACTTAGACTATTCAGTCCATTGTGATACCACATTGGTGAACTTATCTCTTATCACTGAGTGCTCCATGTTAAGCTCAATTACAAGGGACCTACTTTTTATAGCCGAGTCCGAACGGCGTTCCACATTGCAGTGAAACCACTTAGAGAAGCTTTGAAACCCTCAGAAATTCACCAGCATTACTGAGGTGGGATAATCCACCGCTGAAAAACTTTTTGGTGTTCGGTCGAAGCAGGAATCGAACCCACGACCTTGTGTATGCAAGGCGGGCATGCTAACCATTGCACCACGGTGGCTCCCGTGGTGCAATGTTATAGGCATAGCACCCATATAGACTTATTTCCCGATTTAACTCCTTGGACTTTTAAACCGTAGTTTTTATCCGCTTTGAAATTGTAACGATTTTAGTTTTAAAGGCATCAATATGGACCGATTTCACTTCTTGAGGGTATAGAAGGCGCTGTGATCATGAAAGTTGGTTTAAATTGAAAGTAAAATTTCCAGATTTTACTTCTTCTAATAATTTTAATAATGGGTGTAAAAATCTATAGATTTTTAATTTCAAATCAAAGCGTTTTTAAATTATTTCTATATATTCATTCTATATATTATCAAGTAACCCGCTACGAAGAATAGTTTTCAAAGGTAACTATTGTATTTGATTCATGGTGGTAGGTATTTAAGATTCGGTCCGGCCAAACTTACTGCTGTATACTCGTTAATAATTATTTTGTGAAAGGATTTGAAGCATTATGTATGTTGTAGATATATAATTTTACTGATATTAACTTTTTAATTAAACAAAACATTATTTGGGTTCCTAAACAGTTATTATACTAAAAACATTCAGCATAAAAAATAAGTGTTTTTGTTCTTTGTCTTTTTGTCTTTGGTTCGGTATAGTATTAACATTATTTACACTGTAATGTGATTGGTAAAATTATTATTGTTGTGGTAGATTTTGCAAAATATTTCTCTCCTATACAGCGGTACTGCAATATACATTTTGACAAAATTTTTTCTAGAAATAAAATTGTAACAAAATTTGCTATAGAAATAAAATTTTCTATAGAAATACAATTTTGACAAAGTTTTCTATAGAAATAAAATTTTGACAAAATTTTCTATAGAAATACAAATTTTACAAAATTTTCTACAGAAATAAAATGTTGACAAAATTTTCTACAGAAATAAAATGTTGAAAAAATTTTCTATAGGAATAAAATTTTGACAAAACTCTCTACAAAAATAAAATTTTGACAAAATTTCTTTAAAAATAAATTTTAGACAACATTTGCAATATCTTTTTTATACCCTAAACCACATAGTGGTAATGGTATAATAAGTTTGATCGGCCAAAAAATGTGCCTACCAGAAATATTGATTTTAGACCCCATAAAATATATACTGATCGACTCAGAATCACCTCCTGAGTCGATCTAGCGCTTGGTGTCCGTCCGTCTGTCCATGTATTTGTTGTTCATAGGATTCCGGTCGCAATTATTAACCGGCTTTGATGAAATTTGGTACAGGGAGTTTTTGGACACAAGGACGAACGCTATTGAATTTGGAAGAAATCGGATCAAATTTAGATATAGCTCCCATATATATGTATCGCCCGATTTCGACAAATGGGGTCACGTTGCGCTTTTTTCAAACGGATCGTCACCAAATTTGGCAAAAGGTAATCTTTTCCATCGCCCTTCAAGTCTGCAAAATTTCATCCAAATCGGTTCAGATTTAGATATAGCTCTCATATATATGTATCGCCCGATTTTCCCAAATTTGGCCACAAAACCTTTATTTATCAACCTATCTTACTCAAAGTTGGCTAAATATAATCTTCTATAACTATATGTGCAAAAAATCATCGAAATCGGTTCAGATTTAGCTATAGCTCCCATATATATGTACCGCCCTACTATTTTTCTAAATTTGGCCATAAAACCCTCATTTATCAACCGATCTTACTCAAATTTGGCCTTCTATAGCACTAACTATATGTGCAAAAAATCATCGAAATCGGTTCAGATTTAGATATCGCTCCCATATATATGTATAGCCCGATTTTCCCAAATTTGGCCATAGCACCCTTATTTATTAACCGATCTTACTAAAAGTTGGCTAGATCCAGTCCTCTATAGTACTAACTATATGTGCAAAATTTCATCGAAATCGGTTCAGATGTAGATATAGCTCCCATATATGTATCACCCGATTTTCAAAACTTCGCCCCTAATAACCTTATGTTTGACCATACAGGCCTCATTTCTTAACTGATCTTACTCAAATCTTGCACAAGGTAACGTTTTGTGGTATTAATCAAACCAGCAAAATATTATGCAAATTGGTTCAGATTTATATATAGCTTCCATATATATGCATCGCTCGATTTTCCCAAATTTGGCCATAGTACTCTTATTTATTAACCAATGTTACTCAAATTTCAAATTTTGATGTACTAGCCGATCGTACTTATACGTACTTGTAGCTCTTACATAAGAATATTACTCGATTTTTACAAATTTGTATTTATTACCCACACTAATTTAACGATTTTCTCTTTTTTAATAATGGGCTCAATTATTAGTGGCATACTAACTCCGTAGGTGCAATATCAACACAGCCAGTGTTGCTAGAAGTAGGGGAAATTCCTTATATGCAGGGTTTTTCTAATATTTAGCGTCTTGTAGGGACGTAGGGCCACAATGTAGGACATTTTCACTCAACACAATTTGTAATAATTTTTACATTTTGGTGGCTCTAGAGGAGGAAATTAGAAGCCGGCAAGGCTTGATCTTTAACAATGTGTGGTAAACTTTATTCCTGTAGAAAATTTTGTCAACATTTTATTTCTATAGAACATTTTGTCAAAATTGTATTTCTATAGAAATTTTTTTCAAAATATTATTTCTATAAAAAATTTTCTCAAAATTTTATTTCTGTTGAATTTTTTCTCAAAATTTTATTTCTATAGAATTTATTGTCAAAATTTTATTTTTATAAAGATTTAACAAAAACGATTACTAATTTGGGTAGAATTCTACCAACTGTGGCAACCGTGGTCGTAATACAAATTTATATTCTAAGTTATATACGTTGCATATTCATGTTTTAAGATAATAAAGTACTTAGAACCATTTTTGTTTTGTAAATTTTTTTAAATTTAACGAAAAATATAGTAGGAAAAATTGTTTGGGAATGTATAGGAAAGTAGGTAACTTTTTTTGTCCTTGTAGGGTAAACCGAATATTTTCCCTGGCAGCATTGACTATGAGCTATAGTCAGATTGACACAAAGCACCCATAGATATGTACCCCTTAATTTTCTTAAATATGCAACTGCGGTTTATCTACGGGACCTATATGTTACCCCACAAATGCTTATGATTACTCATTCTGTAATGGTGGTTTAGGGTATGATATAGTCGGCCCCGCCCGACTTTCTTCTTTACTTACTTGTTTTTTATACCCTCCACCATAGGTTAGGTATATTAATATAGGGGTATATTAACTTTGTCATTCCGCTTGTAACACATCGAAATATTGCTCTACGACCCCATAAACTATATATATTCTGGGTCGTGGTGAAATTCTGAGTCGATCTAAGCATGTCCGTCCGTTGAAATCACGCTAACTTCCGAACGAAACAATCTATCGACTTGAAATTTGGCCCAAGTATTTGTTATTGATGTAGGTCGGATGGTATTGCAAATGGGCCATATCGGTCCACTTTTACGTATAGCCCCCATATAAACGGACCCCCAAATTTGGCTTGCTAGTACTCTAAGAGAAGCAAATTTCATCCGATCCGGCTGAAATTTGGTACATGGTGTCAGCATATTATCTCTACCAACCATGCAAAAAGTGGTCCACATCGATCTATAATTATATATAGCCCCAATCATAAGCGTAGGAAGGCCTCTGGGGAGGGGGCTTAGACCCCCCAGAAAAATTTTAGCCCCCCAGAATTTGAAAACCTATTTACGATTTTACATTTTTCTAAAAATTAAACAAGTATATACACAGCAGAAAGTTCCGCTAAAGATTTTCATGCACAATCGAATTACTTTGGTTGTGGTAGCAGTTGCCGATGGCAATGTTTTTAATATGGTATTTATAAAATAAATCTGTGGTTGAACTTTTGATTTAGTTGAATAACTAAAGCTCCTTTATTATTTTGTTTAGTCTGGTTTAGTCAATTTAATTTAAAAAATAATAATTGATACTATTTCATAAATTAATATCTTAATAATGCTGCAAAAAAGCGTAGCCAAAAAAAGAAGTGAAAATGTTCTTTTTGGGTCCGGAAGTGGTGCAAAATTGGCGGAGAAGCGATGAATGTAATATGAAATTGTCATAGAACGAATGTCCACCGTTTCAACAGCCGTTGCAATGAATTTGCATCACTTCTTAAAGTGTGATCCGAATTCAGTGTTTTGAATGTGAATTAAAAAATTTTGTTATATTTTCACAAATAATTAATTTTTATATTTCATGTTAGCCTGATACCGAAACAGGCAATTGACGTCCATATGCATTATATCTAATCATACAATTATTATTATATTTTTTTATGATATTTAATTCATTCTAACACTTGTTTGAAACGTTTTCCGTCGAATATTTTCAAAAATTCTATAAAAATTTCTATAATGAATTTAGCATTTTTGTGGCAAAATTTGAATAATTTGTACCATTTTATTTATTCTTACTTTTGTTTAAAAGAAAACAAAAAATTACGCATTAAAATATGAAAAAAATGAAGTAAAAAAACTTCCTGTGTAGTTAAAATAATTAACTTCTTTGTAAGGACATTTTTGGAAGTGCTTTTAAAGTTGTGCCTTTAGAACAACTCCCAATTTTTTTGCTGGGTAAAGTGTGGACTACTTTTAGTTGCTTTATTATAAATGAATTGTCGAGTTATTTTGATGTCTATATTGTTATTCATTTGTATGAAATAAAACATTAATTGAACCTATAAGTTCAGTCTATAAATTTTCAGCTAGGGGGGCTATAGCCCCCCTAGGAAAATTGTCTAGCTACGCTAATGGCCCCAATATAAACCGATCCCCCGATTGGGCTTGCAGAGCCTCTAAGAGAAGCAAATTTCATCCGATCCGGCTGAAATTTGGTACATGATATTAGTATATGGTCTCTAATAACCATGAAAAAATTGGTCCACATCGGTCCATAATTATATATAGCCCCCATATAAACCGATCCCCAGATTTGACCTCCGGAGCCTCATGGATGAGCAAAACTCATCCGATTCGGTTGAAATTTGGTACGTGATGTTAGTAACCCTGCAGGAATTGGTCCATATCGGTCCATAATTATATGTAGCCCCCATATAAACCGATCCCCAGATTTCACCTCCAGAGCCTTTTGGAGAAGAAAAATTCATCCGATCTGGTTGAAATTTGGTGCGTGGTGGTAGTATATGATATTTAACAACCATGCCAAAAGTGGTCCATATCAGCCCCCATATAAGCGACCCCCATATTTCAATTCTGGCTCTCTATGTACCGTGAAAAAGTCCATATCAATTCGGAATTATTTGTAGACTTACCTATACATACCTTTTTTGTCTAACGTATGACTAACAAACAATTTAGAAGACGATATTAAGAATTTTTAAGATACCACAACCCAATTAATACGATCGTGGATGACAGTCTTTCGTACAAGTTTCTACGCAATCCATGGTGGAGGGTACATAAGATTCGGCCTGGCCGAACTTACGGCCGTATATACTTGTTAATGTTGGTTCATACCATCAAAGTCCAGATTAAATAGGTTATCCCTCTTTAAAACGGTTTTACATTTGTCTTGTTGGTGTAAGCTGAATCGTTAAAAGATTTAAAATTCGACACATTTACCATTCAAGGGATATATATACACAGAAAAAAATTTCGGTAGTTTAACTAACGCTAAATTTAACTTATTTTTATTGGAAAAAAATTATTTGCTAGTAGTTAAATTTTATTATTTTTTCGAAACTTTCTACAGCTTAATGAAATCTTACTTTTTTAAGTATGTCTCAAAAATTTTATGAACTAAACGTGGGTATAAAGTTCAATGACCGTACACATAAATTCAATATTAACTAAAGCAAACGAAGATTTTCGTACTATTCCCAAAAATAGTAAGAATGAACTACTGTATGGTTAAAATGGTGATGATTTGGTGCCAATAATTTTCTTCTTTACTTTTTCTTCTATGAGAGGATGTAATTTCGTAAACTGCAGTTAAAAAGTACAACAGGGCATTAAATTTTCCTTGTTTTAACAACGCTTTATGGAAATCTCTAAATGTGGAGTAAAATTGAGTTTAATTTTCGTGCGAGGTAGTTCATTCTTCCTATAAAACATTTCACTTTTTCTCGGTGTACTTCCAAAAATTGTTTCTAATATATAATATTGCAGATACTGAAATAATAAAATTATTTATTTATTTTTTTATTTTTTGAAGAAATGCACATGTTTTTTCATAAAAATCGCAAGTTTTGATGAAAGGCTTCAAAAAATTTTTTTTTGTATTTGGCATAGTCGCGACAATTTCATGTCACATGCACACCATTGACCCCCCACATAAAACGGATCCTCAGATTAGAGCGATTTTACCCGATCCTGTTGAAATTTTTTACTATACCATATGGCTCTATAAATATATAGGCCCCATATTGACTGATCCCCAGATTGGATTTCCAGAGCTTCCTGGAGGTGCAAAAATTTGTCAATAGATGGCCCCTAACCACCATGAAACAAGTGGTACATATCGGGCCATAATTATATATATCCCCCATATAAACCAATGAAACACTTAATTGGCTCAAATAAAAATATATTTGGTCCAATAAATTTCAGCTTTTGTGTTTTAGTGGGATTAAAAAAGTAATTGAATGTACGAAATTTTTAATTGAATATTTTTTTGTATTAACTTTTTATTAAATATTGTTAATATTAAATATTAATATTATTAACATTTTAATTTGAAAAATTTTAGTTAATTTTTTTTTCTGTACGATCACTACCTATGTTCGCATAGTATGTTTGTGCTGACTTTGTGATTATTTGTAGTAAATAGTAGCCACCCCAAAAAAATATCTTCTCAATACTACTGTGCAGCATTAGCAATGAATATAGTTTATCAGTGACACATTCACTATTAATCACTTAAATTAGTTAATTAAGCACTATATGTGTGTTTTATGTTTTGTTTTATTTATTTGTGAATTCATTTGATTTTTTCCCTCTCTCTATCACTCTTTCTGTTCCGCCAAAAACAAAAAAAAAAAAAACTTTCAATGTTGTTTCCATTTTGTATCGGCGGTTAATGTTGGTCTATTGGTCTTGATCGATATTAAATATTCTCATTTAAATCACAAAGAAATTTTAATTATTATTTGTGTGTCGCCATGATATTTCAAACTATCTTCATCATTTACAGATATATGTGTATTTGTTGTAATCTGTTTAAACCGATTTGCATTTCATAGATCTGGTCAATTGATAAGAATTGTATAAAAAATTAATGAAAGTTTTTTATACCCTTCACAATTACTGCGTTGTAGATAGTAAAAATGTATTTATATTGGCTTTATGTAGGAAATAGGACAAACAAAATTTTGGAATATGTATATTTTAGAAAAACACAATACATTCATCCATTTTGTTCTATGCTTTGGTACTTCAGCTAGTATCCAGATCAAGGAACTCTGCGACAAGCATGGGATTTGTCCAGAGTGATCTGGTGGTGAGACGGGGAGGTTTAGCTGGACAAGCGAAAAGGTGAAAGAAAATGCTACAAGGTTAATCCTGTTCTCGGAGTCCGACCACCGCCCATAGCACCGGAGAAAAGAGACCTCCAAAGGCAGACGGCTGCACTTGCCTGCCCAATTAAGATCAGGCAAGTGCAGCCGCCTCAATTCCTACTATCAGTGATTGATAGCAGCGTAGCTGATGTGTGTCCCATCTGTAACCAAGGGCCACATGACACTCGTCACATTTTTGCTTGCCAAGCTAAACCTACCCGACTCACCCCCAGATCACTCTGAACGCATCCCACCCTTGTCGCAGAGTTCCTAGATCTGGATACCAGCTGAAGTATCAAAGTAGTGAACAAATTGGATGAAATTACATTAAAACTGTTACAACAACATTAACCGATTTTGGTGATTTCTTTTGTCGCAAGGACGAACGCCATTGAATTTGAGCCCACACTAATTGTGCGTTTTCCTCTTTTTATACCCTGCTCCACACTGTGGAACAGGGTATTATAAGTTAGTGCATATGTTTGCAACACCCAGAAGGAGACGAGATAGACACATGGTGTCTTTGGCAAAAATGCTCAGGGTGGGCTCCTGATTCGATATAGCGATGTCCGTCTGTCCGTCTGTCCGTGAACACATTTTTGTAATCAAAGTCTAGGTCGCAGTTTTAGTCCAATCGACTTCAAACTTGGCACAAGTATGTGTTTTGGCTCAGAATAGATCCCTATTGATTTTGGAAGAAATCGGTTCAGATTTAGATATAGCTGCCATATATATCTTTCGCCCGATATGGACTTATATGGCCCCAGAAGCCAGAGTTTTACCCTAATTTGCTCAATATATTGCACAAGAAGAACAATTAGCACTATAGTTAAGTGTGCTAAATTTTATTGAAATCGGTTCAGATTTAGATATAGCTCCCATATATATCTTTCGTCCGATATGGACTAATACTGTCCCAGAAGCCAGAGTTTTACTCCAATTTGGTTGAAATTTTGCACAGGGAGTAGAATTAGCATTGTAGTTATGCGTGCCAAATTTGGTTGAGATCGGTTCAGATTTAGATATAGCTCCCATATATAGCTTTCGCCCGATTTACACTCATATGACTACATAGGCCAATTTTTAACTCCGATTTAGTTGAAATTTTGCACAGGAAGTAGAATTAACATTGTAGTTATGCGTGCCAAATTTGGTTGAAATCGGTTCAGATTTAGATATAGCTCCCATATATATGTTTTTCCGATTTAGAAAAAAATGGTCAAAATACCAACATTTTCCTTGTAAAATCGCCACTGCTTAGTTGAAAAGTTGTAAAAATGACTCTAATTTTCCTAAACGTCTAATACATATATATGGAGCGATAAATCATAAATAAACTTTTGCGAAGTTCCCTTAAAATTGCTTCAGATTTAAATGTTTCCCATATTTTTTTACTAACATTGTGTTCCACCCTAGTGCATTAGCCGACTTAAATTTTGAGTCTATAGATTTTGTAGAAGACTATCAAATTCTGTCCAGATCGAGTGATATTTAAATGTATGTATTTGGGGCAAACCTTTATATATAGCCCCCAACACATTTGACGGATGTGATATGGTATCGAAAATTTAGATCTACAAAGTGGTACCGCCCGACTTTAGACTTTCCTTACTTGTTTAATAATGTAAAATGATGTTAATTATTTTCCATTACAGAGGTCAAAGTATTGAGATCTAAATATACACACAAAGGAAAAAACTTGTACCAAAAACTTTTGCTAGAGTTATTGTTTTTTAAACTTTTTCGAAAATTATAAAAATATTTTGACATATTTTGAAGTTTCAAAGTAAAAATTTAATATAGTAGTATGTAATGTCAAAGATCTTTTCGGGATCTTCCGAACATTTTTGGAATATATGTAAAAACAAAAAAAGTTTTTTGTGTTCGGTCGAAGAAGGGATTGAACACGCGACCCTTTGTATGCAAGGCGGGCATGCTAACCATTTCTCTGGGGTGGCCAACTAATTGTATGTTTCTGTTAAACAAAGATTCTTTACATCGGTTCGTGGGCGCACAAAACTGTGCTATATAAATATAACTGTTTGGCTGTTTACGATGCTTGCGCACTGATGGCTATAGCGATAATTACCTGTTGATGACAATAACGTCTACATAGCCCCGTGGGTAGTGTGATGGCTTACAAACGATATGGTCTGTGGTTCGATTCTCCATCCAGGCGAAAGGTAAAATTGTTAAATTGTTATAAGCCCTTATCTAAAACCCAACTATGTGCCTAGAATGTGTTCTGCCCTTTGTCTTCACTTCTATTATATCGCATGAATCTCTAACTATTTGCCGTTTATGCCACTATGGTAATTACAACGAAAATAATTGTGTGCACCATTGATTTCGTCAGTCACATTTTGAGCAGGGTTGGGCGTAATTTTTCACATCTTCATGGTTTAACACAATTTAGAAAAGACTGTCCGTCCGTCTCCTACAATTATGGACAGGAAGCCGAAGATAACTTATGAACCCGTAAATTATGCAACAAGTGTCATTTAAATGTTTTGTGGTGATATGATGTGGCGTTGTTGTGTGCTTTGTAGCCATTTCCTAGCCAAACCGAAATCGCATTTTTTTTTTGCAAGTCAAATCTCATCTGTTGTGGCGTGCGGTTGGTCAGCATTATTGGTTTAGATGTTTTAGCCGTGGCCGCGTCTGCTGCTGGCCAGCTGACTGGATGGACGACAGATTGACTGGCTGTATGCGCTTAGTGGTGCTTTGGTGTTGTCACATTTTTTTCGGACACTAATGGCCAGCAGTGTGAAATATTTGGCGATATACTCGTATTTGCGTCATTGCTTAGTTTTGTTTGGCCAATGAACTTGTTTGGGATAGCTTCGTACCGTGTATTGTATGGCAGGTTGGTCTATATATCGATATCGGTATCAATATCTCCATCGTTAACAGTATCAATATACATATTGTATTTTTCTAAAATATACAATTATTGGGGTGGAGTGAAGATATTCAGTATGTATGACAGAGAAATAATTTAAGAAAGATTAGCTATATTAAAACAAGTAAGGAAAGTCTAAAATCGGGCGGGGCCGACTATAATATATAGATCTACATTTTCGTTACCATTTCAAATCCTTCAAATTTGTTGGGTGCTATATATAAAGAATTATGTTCCCAGATGTAAATATCTGACCCGATTTGGACAACATTTTGTTAGACTTCCATAAAGTCTCTAGGCCTAAAATTTAAATCGGTCAAAGTCTTGCGGCGGAATACATTGGTATTAAAAAATATAGGAAAATTTTAAATATAAAGCCATTTTTAGGCAACATGTAAAAGTGCATTTATAATTTATCGGTCGATAGAAAATTTTAGACATTTTTACAAGTTTTCGACTTAGCAGTGCCGATTTTAAAAGGAAATGTTGTATTTTGATCATTTGTATCCAAATCGGTGTGTTATATATAAGGGAGCTTCGTCCAAATCTGTGCCGATTTTGACCCAATTTAGCACACATTTCCAAAATGTTAATTGTACTATCTGACAAAATTTAAATAAATCGAAGTGAAATTTTGAAATACGGTGGTCATATCCAAATCTGAACTGATTTCAACCAAATTTGGCATGCATAGTAAGAATGTTAATTCTACACGCAAAAAGAAAAAAAAAAAAACGTTTGGGAAACGTGTACCGAAAACGTTTTTTTTGTTTTGTTTGAATTTTTTGAATTTCTTCGAAAATTTTAAACTTTTATCACCAAAAAAATTCGTTTGTTACAAAATTTTTTTGAACCAACAACACAGTCCCTTTCAAGCACTGTTCTTTTCTCACTTTAAGTATTTAATAATAATAATAATAACATTTTATAGTTTCATTGTAAACATTTAATATAGTAGTATGTAATGTTCAACATCTTTTCGGAATCTTCCGAACATATCTGGAATATATGTAAAAAAAAAGGAATCGAACCCACGACACTTGGTATGCAAGTCGGATGTACTAACCATAAATAAAGTCTGTTTAATCGGCTCGTGGGCGCCGAAAACGATACTATATAAATATAACTGTTTGACTGTTGATGTTAATAACAACTACGTACCCCAGTGGATAGTGTATTGGCTTACAAAAGGTAAAATTTTAAAAATTTGTAAAATCGAATAATTTCTTCTACATTGTTTGTATTACAGAAAAAGGTGCTAAGAACTAAACAAGTATGTACGGCAGTAAGTTCGGCCAGGCCGAATCTTATGTACCCTCCACCAGGGCTGTGGAGTCGAGTCAATTTTGCTCGAATCCGACTCCAGCATTTCTTATTGGCCTCGACTCCGACTCCGGAGTCGACTCCAGGTGGTGTACATAAATCTCATTTTAACAGTATTTCAATTGTCATTTTAAGGTAGTGTATGTTAGTGTTCCAAAAATAGACCGATATAAGTATTCTATTTTGCCATATGTGTTCATATGTCCAAAAGAACTCTAATTTTAATTTTTGATACGACTCGACGACAAATCTTAGCATTTTAGGAATGTAAAGAACTATACATTTTAATTTCAGGCCAATAAATTAAAATACGACACAAGACTAAATATAGACCACATAAAAATATGGGTAGATAACAAACTCCAGAATATGAATTTATAAAAAAACACAAAATTTCAAAAAAATAATTAGGCTTCCAGAATATTGTTTATATAGAAGTAAAATGGTGAAACATTGGTTTATAAATGGTCTATCCGTTATGGACATTAGAGGCCATTAATATAATGTAAAGAATTTCGAGTGGCTTTGATGAAACAAACTTTCTCCCAAAAGACCGCCTCCGATGGTACGTTGGCAGAGGTTTAATTTAAAATTACAGCTTCCAAGGATATCGGGTGTATATAGAGATTTCTCAAGTAATTATCTCCATATACAAAATCTGGGCCAACGTGAAATTCCCGTATTTACTTATGGATCTAAAATAACTCAACATTTCTGACAAATTTTAGACTGGTAAATTTTAGACTGGTAAACATTTCTTAAAACAAATCGGAGATGGGTTTATATGTAGGTGCTATATCACAAAATTGTCTTGTATGACCCATCTTCGAACATGCCTGCCAAAAATTAAGAACGTTTGGTTCTACTGCTATATTGCCTTAAAATTTTACCTTTATCAAGAGCATATATAGGGTTAAAAATCGATTTAATATGTTACAAATGGACTATACAATTGGTCAATTCAGCCCATTTTCTAGTAAAACCTACTTTTTATATCACCGTGAAATTTCACCCATATAAATACACTTTGAATAGTCTGAAATCCAGTACTTCGTTTTTCGTTGTTTGATTACAAACCCCAATCGAATCCAATTTGTCGAAATAATTCTTTAGTTACAAAGACATGAAGTGTTTTGCAAATTTTGTTTCACCGGAGTCGGAGTCGAGCAAAATTTGTACATCTCCGGCTCCGACTCCAACTCCAGTAAAATCTTCAGACTCCGACTCCGACTCCGGCTCCGCCTCCACAGCCCTGCCCTCCACCATGGATTGCGTAGAAACTTCAACGAAAGACTGTCATCCACAATCGAATTACTTGGGTTGTGGTATCTTAAAACTCCTTAACATCATTTTCTGAATTGTGAGATAGTCCATACGTGGTATATATGTATTAGACAAAAAAGGTATGTAGAGGTAAGTCTACAAATAATTACGAATCAATATGGACTTTTGCACGGTATATGGACTTATCTGAGGGCTATATATAACTATAGACCGATATGGACCTAGTTAGGCATGGTTGTTAACGGCCATATACTAAAGGGTGATTTGTTAAGAGCTTGATGACTTTTTTTAAAAAAAAAACGCATAAAATTTGCAAAATCTCATCGGTTCTTTATTTGAAACGTTAGATTGGTCCATGACATTTACTTTTTGAAGATAATTTCATTTACATGTTGACCGCGGCTGCGTCTTAGGTGGTCCATTCGGAAAGTCCAATTTTGGGCAACTTTTTCGAGCATTTCGGCCGGAATAGCCCGAATTTCTTCGGAAATGTTGTCTTCCAAAGCTGGAATAGTTGCTGGCTTATTTCTGTAGACTTTAGACTTGACGTAGCCCCACAAAAAATAGTCTAAAGGCGTCAAATCGCATGATCTTGGTGGCCAACTTACCGGTCCATTTCTTGAGATGAATTGTTCTCCGAAGTTTTCCCTCAAAATGGCCATAGAATCGCGAGCTGTGTGACATGTAGCGCCATCTTGTTGAAACCACATGTCAACCAAGTTCAGTTCTTCCATTTTTGGCAACAAAAAGTTTGTTAGCATCGAACGATAGCGATCGCCATTCACCGTAACGTTGCGTCCAACAGCATCTTTGAAAAAATACGGTCCAATGATTCCACCAGCGTACAAACCACACCAAACAGTGCATTTTTCGGGATGCATGGGCAGTTCTTGAACGGCTTCTGGTTGCTCTTCACTCCAAATGCGGCAATTTTGCTTATTTACGTAGCCATTCAACCAGAAATGAGCCTCATCGCTGAACAAAATTTGTCGATAAACACATTTCGAACCGAACACTGATTTTGGTAATAAAATTCAATGATTTGCAAGCGTTGCTCGTTAGTAAGTCTATTCATGATGAAATGTCAAAGCATACTGAGCATCTTTCTCTTTGACACCATGTCTGAAATGCCACGTGATCTGTCAAATACTAATGCATGAAAATCCTAACCTCAAAAGAATCACCCTTTAGCACAATGTACCAAATTCCAACTGACTCGGATGAAATTTGCTCCTCCAAGAGGCTCCAAAACCAAACCTCGGGATCGGTTTATATGGGGGCTATATATGATTATGGACTGATATGGACCACTTTTGGCATGGTTGTTAAATAGCATATACTACCACCACGTACCAAATTTGAACCAGATCGGATGAATTTTGCTTCTCCAAAAGGCACCGGAGGGCAAATCTAGGGATCGGTTTATGTGAGGGTTATATATAACTATAGACTGATATGAACCAATTCATGCATGGTTGTTCGATACCATATACTAATTTTTTCATGGTTATTAGAGACCATATGCTGACACCATTTACCAAATTTCAATCGGATCGGATGAAATTTGCTTCTCTTAGAGGCTCCGCAAGCCAAATCGGGGGATCGGTTTATATGGGGCTATATATAATTAAGGACCGATGTGGACCAATTTTTGTATGGTTGTTAGAGGCCATATACATACTAACACCGTGTACCAAATTTCAGCCGTATCGGATGAAATTTGCTCCCTTAGAGGCTCCGCAAGCCAAATCGGCGGATCGGTTTATATGGGGGCTATATATAATTATGGACCGATGTGGACCAATTTTTGCATGGTTGATAGAGATCATATACTAACACCATGTTCCAAATTTCAGCGGGATTGAAAATAGTTATGCTTTTAATGAACAAATTAATTAAGTTTTCCAATCAACATCAATTAAAAATTTATCTTAATCAATTAAAAAATAAATTATATGAAAACAAGTATAAACGGCCGTAAGTTCGGCCCGGGCGATTCTTAAGTATTCTCCACCATGGATTGCGTAGTAAGTCCTTAAAATTTCTCAACATTGTCTTCTAAATATTAAGTTTTACCACAAAAAAAAACCTATAAAAAATAGTAAAAATATTAGTAAAAATATGTATCCGTAATATGTGTAAATTTTTATCCTAAAATTAAAATAATCTTTAAATTTTCCGTGTAGCCCCCATACTATGGGGATGGTATAAAAATAAACAGAAATATTTCTGACCCTATAAAGCACGCACAGAAAATAATAATAAAGTGATTAGTAGGTGTGAAAAAAGTTGTTCTTTCTAAGAGCATCCCGCGATCCTTGATGATATGATGCTCTTTTAAGTCAGTTTTAACAGCTACGCTATTTGGTGGTTTTAAGTAAACGATTATTTTTATACCCTCCACCATAGGATGGGGGTATATTAACTTTGTCATTCCGTTTGTAACACATCGAAATATTGCTCTAAGACCCCATAAAGTATATATATTCTGGGTCGTGGTGAAATTCTGAGTCGATCTAAGCATGTCCGTCCGTCCGTCCGTCCGTCCGTCTGTCCGTCTGTCCGGCTGTCCGTCCGTCTGTGGAAATCACGCTAACTTCCGAACGAAACAAGCTATCGACTTGAAACGTGGCACAAGTAGTTATTATTGATGTAGGTCGGATGGTATTGAAAATCGGCCATATCGGACCACGTTTACGTATAGCCCCCATATAAACCGATCCCCAAATTTGGCTTGGGGAGCCTCCCGGAGCAGCAAAATTCATCCGATCCGGTTGAAATTCGGTACCTGATGTTAGTATACGGCCTCTAACAACCATGCAAAAATTGGTCCATATCGGTCCATAATTATATATAGCTCCCATATAAACCGATCCCCAGATTTGACCTCCTGAGCCTCTTGGAGGAGCAAAATTCATCCGATCCGGTTGAAATTTAGTACGTGGTCTTAGTATACGGTCTCTAACACCCATGCAAAAATTGGTCCATGTCGGTCCATAATTATATATAGCCCCCATATAAACCGATCCCCAGATTTGACCTCCGGAGCCTCTTGGAGGGGAAAAATTCATCCGATCCGGTTGAAATGTGGTACCTGATGTTAGTATACGGTCTCTAACAACCATGCAAGAATTGGTCCATATCGGTCCATAATTATATATAGCCCCCATATAAACCGATCCCCAGATTTGACCTCCGGAGCCTCTTGGAGGGGCAAAATTCATCCGATCCTGTTGGAATTTGGTACCTGATGTTAGTATACGGCCTCTAACAACCATGCAAAAATTGGTCCATATCGGTTCATAATTATATATAGCTCCCATATAAACCGATCCCCAGATTTGAACTCCGGAGCCTCTTGGAGGAGCAAAATTCATCCGATCCAATTGAAATTTAGTACGTGGTGTTAGTATATAGTCTCTAACAACCATGCAAAAATTGGTCCATATCGGTTCATAATTATATATAGCTCCCATATAAACCGATCCCCAGATTTGACCTCAGGAGCCTCTTGGAGGAGCGAAATTCATCCGATCCAGTTGAAATTTGGTACATGGTGTTAGTATATGGTATCTAACAACCATGCAAAAATTGGTCCATATCGGTCCATAATTATATATAGCAAAAGTCATCCGATGCGGTTGAAATTTGATACATTTTGTCAATATATGGCCTCTAACAGCCATGTAAAAATTGGTCAATATCGGTCTTTAGTTATATATAGCCGATGACTTATTACACAAAAATTGGTCCATATCGCCAAAAATAATCTACCAAAACTTTATTTCCATAGAAAATTTTGTCAAATTTTATTACTATAGAAAGTTGTGTCAAAATTTCATTTCTATAGAAAGTTCTGTCAAACGTTTATTTCTATAGAAATGTTTGTCAAAATTTTATTTCCATAGAAAGTTTTGTCAAAATTTTATTTTTATAGAAAATTTTGTAAAAAATTTATTTCTGTAGAAAATTTTGTCAACATTTTATTTCTATACAAAATTTTGTCAACATTTTACTTCTATAGAAAATTTTGTCAAGTTTTTATTTCTATAGAAAATTTTGTCAAAATTTTATTTCTATAGAAAATTTTGTCAAGTTTTCATTTCTATAGAAAAATTTGTCAAACTATATTATATACGTATTTAATCGGCCTTTTTATACCCTCCACCATAGGATGGGGGTATATTAACTTTGTCATTCCGTTTGTAACACATCGAAATATTGCTCTAAGACCCCATAAAGTATATATATTCTGGGTCGTGGTGAAATTCTGAGTCGATCTAAGCATGTCCGTCCGTCCGTCCGTCTGTCCGTCTGTCCGTCTGTCCGGCTGTCCGTCCGTCTGTGGAAATCACGCTAACTTCCGAACGAAACAAGCTATCGACTTGAAACTTGGCACAAGTAGTTATTATTGATGTAGGTCGGATGGTATTGAAAATCGGCCATATCGGACCACGTTTACGTATAGCCCCCATATAAACCGATCCCCAAATTTGGTTTGGGGAGCCTCCCGGAGCAGCAAAATTCATCCGATCCGGTTGAAATTTGGTACCTGATGTTAATATACGGCCTCTAACAACCATGCAAAAATTGGTCCATATCGGTCCATAATTATATATAGCTCCCATATAAACCGATCCCCAGATTTGACCTCCTGAGCCTCTTGGAGGAGCAAAATTCATCCGATCCGGTTGAAATTTAGTACGTGGTGTTAGTATATGGTATCTAACAACCATGCAAAAATTGGTCCATATCGGTCCATAATTATATATAGCAAAAGTCATCCGATGCGGTTGAAATTTGATACATTTTGTCAATATATGGCCTCTAACAGCCATGTAAAAATTGGTCAATATCGGTCTTTAGTTATATATAGCCGATGACTTATTACACAAAAATTGGTCCATATCGCCAAAAATAATCTACCAAAACTTTATTTCCATAGAAAATTTTGTCAAATTTTTTTACTATAGAAAGTTGTGTCAAAATTTCATTTCTATAGAAAGTTCTGTCAAACGTTTATTTCTATAGAAATGTTTGTCAAAATTTTATTTCCATAGAAAGTTTTGTCAAAATTTTATTTTTATAGAAAATTTTGTAAAAAATTTATTTCTGTAGAAAATTTTGTCAACATTTTATTTCTATACAAAATTTTGTCAACATTTTACTTCCATAGAAAATTTTGTCAACATTTTATTTCTATAGAAAATTTTGTCAAGTTTTTATTTCTATAGAAAATTTTGTCAAAATTTTATTTCTATAGAAAATTTTGTCAAGTTTTCATTTCTATAGAAAATTTTGTCAAACTATATTATATACGTATTTAATCGGCCTTTTTATACCCTCCACCATAGGATGGGGGTACATTAACTTTGTCATTCCGTTTGTAACACATCGAAATATTGCTCTAAGACCCCATAAAGTATATATATTCTGGGTCGTGGTGAAATTCTGAGTCGATCTAAGCATGTCCGTCCGTCCGTCCGTCTGTCCGTCCGTCCGTCTGTCCGTCTGTCCGTCTGTCCGGCTGTCCGTCCGTCTGTGGAAATCACGCTAACTTCCGAACGAAACAAGCTATCGACTTGAAACTTGGCACAAGTAGTTGTTATTGATGTAGGTCGGATGGTATTGAAAATGGGCCATATCGGACCACGTTTACGTATAGCCCCCATATAAACCGATCCCCAAATTTGGCTTGGGGAGCCTCCCGGAGCAGCAAAATTAATCCGATCCGGTTGAAATTTGGTACGTGGTCTCAGTATACGGTCTCTAACAACCATGCAAAAATTGGTCCATATCGGTCCATAATTATATAGCCCCCATATAAACCGATCCCCAGATTTGACCTCCGGAGCCTCTTGGAGGGGCAAAATCCATCCGATCCGATTGAAATTTGGTACCTGATGTTAGTATATGGTCTCTAACAACCATGCAAAAATTGGACCATATCGGTCCATAATTATATATAGCCCCCATATAAACCGATCCCCAGATTTGACCTCCGGAGACTTTTGGAGGGGCAAAATTCATCCGATCCGGTTGAAATTTGGTACCTGATGTTAGTATACGGCCTCTAACAACCATGCAAAAATTGGTCCATATCGGTCCATAATTATATATAGCTCCCATATAAACCGATCCCCAGATTTGACCACCGGAGCCTCTTGGAGGAGCAAAATTCATCCGATCCGGTTGAAATTTAGTACGTGGTCTTAGATTGCGGTTTTTAACAACCATGCAAAAATTGGTCCATATCGGTCCATAATTCAATATAGCCCCCATATAAACCGATCCCCAGATTTGTCCTCCGGAGCCTCTTGGAGGGGCAAAATTCACCCGATCCGGTTGAAATTTGGTACCTGATGTTGGTTTACGGCCTCTAATAACCATGCAAAAATTGGTCCATATCGGTCCATAATTATATATAGCCCCCATATAAACCGATCCCCAGATTTGACATCCGGAGCCTCTTGGAAGAGCAAAATTCATCCGATCCAGTTGAAATTTGGTACATAGTGTTAGTATATGGTCTCTAAAAACCATGCAAAAATTGGTCCATATCGGTCCATAATTATATATAGTTCCCATATAAACCGTCCCCAGATTTGACGTCCGGAACCTCTTGGAGGAGCAAAAGTCATCCGATACGGTTGAAATTTGGTACATTTTGTCAATATATGGCCTCTAACAGCCATGTAAAAATTGGTCCATATCGGTCTTTAGTTATATATAGCCGATGACTTATTACACAAAAATTGGTCCATATCGCCAAAAATAATCTACCAAAACTTTATTTCCATAGAAAATTTTGTCAAATTTTATTACTATAGAAAGTTTTGTCAAAATTTCATTTCTATAGAAAGTTTTGTCAAAAGTTTATTTCTATACAAATGTTTGTCAAAATTTTATTTCCATAGAAAATTTTGTCAAAATTTTATTTCTATAGAAAATTTTGTAATCTACCAAAACTTTATTTCCATAGAAAATTTTGTCAAATTTTATTACTATAGAAAGTTTTGTTAAAATTTCATTTCTATAGAAAGTTTTGTCAAAAGTTTATTTCTATAGAAATGTTTGTCAAAATTTTATTTCTATAGAAAATTTTGTAAAAAATTTATTTCTGTAGAAAATTTTGTCAACATTTTATTTCTATACAAAATTTTGTCAAAATTTTATTTCTATACAAAATTTTGTCAACATTTTATTTCTATAGAAATTTTTGTCAAAATTGTATTGCTATAGAAAATTTTGTCAACATTTTACTTCCATAGAAAATTTTGTCAACATTTTATTTCTATAGAAAATTTTGTCAAGTTTTTCTTTCTATAGAAAATTTTGTCAAATTTTTATTTCTATAGAAAATTTTGTCAAAATTTTATTTCTATAGAAAATTTTGTCAAAGGTTTCATTTCTATAGAAAATTTTGTCAAAATTTTATTTCTATAGAAAATTTTGTCAAACTAGATTATATACGTATTTAATCGGCCTTTTTTGTTTAATATATACCCCGTATGGGCTAACTTACAATTTAGAAGACAGTGTTAAAAAGGTTTACGATACCTTGCCATCGGCAAGTGTTATCGCAACCCAAGTAATTCGATTGTGGATGACAGCCTTTAGTAGAAGTTCCTACGCAATCCATGGTGGAGGGTACATAAGATTCGGCCTGGCCGAACTTACGGCCGTATATACTTGTTATTATTTGATTATTTTATTTTATTTTTTTTTTACATATTTATTACAATAAATAAAAAGAAGATTTAAGCACTAGCAACAAAGGCTATCGGCTTAAAAAACTTTAAATTTTGGACAGTTAAATCTCGCAAAACAAATAGAAAATCAATAAAAAAGTAAATAAACAATAAAAAAAATTATATTTCATCTCCGCGAGTAAAATAATGCATTGCTGATATCATTATTAATATCCGAATGTCGTTATATATTTATCTACTTTATTGTATTATCCATCTACTTCTCATAATAATTATAGAGTCAGTTATAATTTTTCATATTTTTAATGGTTAATTTTAAAATTTTTTTCTTCAAATAAAATAAAAAGAATTAACAAAAAGGTTAAAATCATTTAAATTTTATTGAAATAATTAATTATTGCACCTTTTTAAAATATTTGAGCTCAAACGTTTAAAGCAATCGTTACAATACATTAAAAATCATAAAAAATACATATATAAAAATTAATTATTTGACAAAATATCACAAAAATTTTTAATGCACATGCAAATTCAGTGCAATGGCAAGCCCATGTTAAATTCATCGCTTCTGTCCGACTTCCGGATACAAAAAGAACAAGTTCACTACTCTTTCGGTGACTTTTCTTTTTTTGCTTAGAGCATTTGTGACTTAGTGTGCTAAGACGCTCTGTTACGATGCCAACAAACCCAGGTTCAACCCCCTGTCCTAACGAAAAAGTTGTTCCAATTCTAAATATTGGATAATTAGAATAAATATTGAAAAAAAAATATAATAATAAATATTGATAAATATAACAAGTATATAAAGCAGTAAATTCGGCCGCGCCGAATCTTAAATACCAACCAAATGGCGTGTATTGGTATATGTTTTGGTATATCCCCTATATGGACGGATCATCCGATTTTACATCTTGGGCTTATAGAAACCGTAGTTTTTGGAAATCTAGAGGTATTTTAGCACCATAAAGAAGTGTGCCAAAAAGTGGTGAGTATCGGTTCATATTTAGGTATAGCCTTCATATATACTGATCTCCAGATTTTACTCCTCGGGCCTATAGAAACCATAGTTTTTATCCTATTCGCCTGAAATTGGAAATCAGGAGGTATTTTAGGACCATAAAAATATATGCCGAAAATGGTGAGTATAGGTCTATGTTGTGATATAGACCGATCTCCAGATTTTATTGCTTGCGCTTATATAAACCGTAGTTTTTATCCAACTTGCATGAAATTTGAAATCTAGAATTATTTTAGGACCATATAGAGGTGTGTCGTAAACGGTGAGCATCGGCCCATGTTTCAGTATAGCCCCCATAAGACCGATCTCCCGATTTCACTCATTGGGTTTCTAGAAACCGTAGTTTTTATCCGATTTGCCTGAAATTGTAAATATACTGGTATTTTAGACTCACAAAAACGTGTATCGGATTTAGTTTTTATCGGTCCATTTGGTAATAAACAAAAATTAGAGTAGTACATTGTAATTCGTTAATGTGGCCTTTTAAAGGCCTTGAATTGCTTAAATAAATGGAAATAAGTGGTTCTTATAAATCCAGAATCTGATATAGTCTTCATAGGTAAAATCTTTAGATTCATCTTCGGAAAGTGTACTAGTGAACTGCTCTATTAGGGAGAATATCTGATCATCAAACTTCCCTGAAATTTCGAAGGAAACTATCAATATTTGATTCATGGTGGTGGTTATTTAAGATTCGGCCCGGCCGAACTTACTGCTGTATACAATTGTTTTTTAATTCTTTATTCAAATGAACTTTCGACACTCAACTTCCAAAGCATAGCAAAAAATACGAAAACGAAGTACATCCGTCTTATCACAACGCCATGTAAAATTCATTGGAGGTGATCCAAATTTGCACTACTTCCTAATTACAAGTTGGGGATGGAATCCGTTTTTTTTTTTTGGAAGCTGTGGAAAATTTCCAAAAAATAATAAAAATTTACATAATACAAATATTTTTTTTGGAATTAATAGATTTATCATTAGTTCAAATACTTTTTTCTGTGTAGTGGACATCTGTAGATATAGGGTTAAAAGTGTCTTCCCTTTGGCTAGTAATCTATATGCAAATTTTAAGGTAAAGCCAATTTTATAATTTAATATATTAACCCCACTAGTTACTGCTTTACAGTTAACGACACTGTTAAAAAAAAATTAAAGCACTTAATTAAAAAAAAAAAAAAAAACACGCAAGCCTTTGCAATACCGTTGACTACATCTGCAACATCAATATAGAACTCGATTGAGAAAAAGATAAAACACCTACACACGTTGTTAATTAAATGTATTAAGCGTTGAGCAAATTTATCAAGGTGTCACCAAATTTAGCATTTAGTTTTTTTGTCTGTGCCCAATAACTTGAAATGTGATTTAGGAAGCTAAAAACCAAAAGAAATTAATAAATGAGACTGAGAAACAATAAAATTTTGATTAGGCTTATATTAATTATCCTTTAAATGATTACCAGTTAATTTATACATGGACGAAAAATACTGTTTTTCATATGTTTCAGTGTAAAAATAATATATTTAGCATTAAAGTTTTTAGCACATTATTTTTAAATGAAAACAAAGTAGCATAGCATTTTTGGGACATATATGTAAATATGTTTGAACATATTATGTAATGCAAACATATATATGTATTCATATATATGTATTCATCCCTTGATTTCATAAAAATCATTCCATATCTGCCTTCAATTATGACACGGCAAAAATCACTTTCTTTTCTGCGATACGAAGTTCTGGACCAGCAAAGTTTTCTTTAGTTTCTAAAGGTGATTCTTTCGTGTTATTGGAAATACAATTTGGCAAAACGTACCATCATCAAATTTTAACTAAACTGTATTACAACCGAAGATGTCACGCCGATTTCACAAAACTGAGTAAATTTAAGAAAAGTTTTTAGACATAATTATTTTTTTTTTTTTTGCTTATAAAAGAAATTATCGTAGTTTGAAAAACCAATTTGGAGTTAAAAATTGCAAAAATGTCTTTAATGCCGTACGAATTTCAAAATGGGCGCAGTTTTGGTAAAATTTGCAAATTTTAAGAAATTCTGAAATATTTTATGAGAGCATGCATTTAGTAAATCTCTGTCGTTTATTTTAGTATAATTTTCCCCTCTTTTTAGTTCATGTAACTAACGTACGCAAAAAATGATTAAAGTCAAGGAAAATTGTTCAAAACACAATAATTCTATTAAATAAATTGGTTTCAGTGCCATATAGGGTTGACTTTTTTTGAGTGAACACAACCTACCCAACTGTCGATTTTGTCGGAAGGGTAAAATTTAGACTCTAGCTTACGCTATTGCCGATAATAAATCCAGCACTAAAATTATATCGCTTCACTAAGCCATGGAATTCTTTTATCGCTCCCAAATCTGCTATTCCTTAGTCTAAATCAAAAGACTTAAGGCACAAACTCATATTGAATATGTACACAGCACTCATAGCTTACGCATTACAAATACACCGCCCAAGTGCCAATATTTCACAGACAAACTGTCTCGAATATGCAATTAATACAAATTTATATTAGTAATTGGCCATTTTTGTTTAAAAATATAATAATTGTAATAAAAATTGTATCATGTCCGTTAAATGTATTTTATTCGACCACATAGTATGTGGTAAATCAATATAAAAAAACAAGAAAGCAAAACGCAGGTAAAGTAGAACGCAGTCTACCACATGATACCCTACACCAAAAGTGTAAAAAAATTAATTTTGATCGATGTACACAAGGAGAAGCGTTGTGCAGGATCAATAAATAAACCCCGGACATCCAGATCATCATAGATTCAATCAAGAAATTTATTGACCGAATTATTCCTTTAATTGAAATTTCTTTGAACATGAGAAATAAAAAATATACTTGATTAAAAAATTTATTGATTTCTTTTAATTTTTTTTTTTTGAACCAATCGGTTAAAAATTAATTGAATTTTGTTGATAAACTCAAATAATATTTAATTAAGAGACAAACAATTATTTATTGTATTATTGTTAATTTATTGTTAATTTATTTGTAATTATTTTTAATCTATTTCTTTAGATTAAGTAATTTACATATAATTTTACAAGGGTTTATACACCCTCAAAAAAATCGCTTGTTTAGCATATGTCCCAAACATATTTTGCAGGATATTGCTCGAAACATTATGAAGTTCATTTTTTGTGAATATATAATATGCACTGAAAAAAATATCGTCGTGAGGCCAAAGATTTCATGTCCTTAAAATACGAATCCGAATTTTGCTTGGCATAGAAGACGCATTTCTCTGATATAAAGTTTTTTTCCTTGTTCAAAAGTCAATAAACTTTTTAATGAAGTCGTTTTTTCCCTATAGTTAAATGATTCGACCTCAAATTTCGTATACTAATATGAAAGAAAATTTTGTTTGACTGAGGTCAACTTGGCTTTAATAATTCTGAAAAATTCTTCAAAATTAATGAAATTGTCTTTAAATTTGTTGACTTTTTGCATCTTGAATACAAAACAAAAAAGCATTTAAAAATATTAGATTTTTTCAGCACTTTATTTTAAAGACTTTTTTTACCTGAAACATAGCATAATTTCCACTTGAAGTCGAGTAAAAATTTGGAAATTTAAGTTGTCGTTAACATTATTTTAAAGGACTTTGATGGCACACGAAGAAAAAAGCTTAAAAACCAACAAATTAAACTTTGCTTCCTACAATTAAGTAAGCAAAACTTAAATTTAAAAAAATTGCGTATTAAATTTGTTCTTATTTCAATTCTCCGCTTCTTTGGCTCGGAATCAATACCAAAATCATTAGTGTAAAGACAAAATCTTTGGAACCGAGCATGCTTTTTTCAGTGTGTATGGAAGCACAATGAACCAAAAAATAAAACATGTTTCGAGGTATTTTCTCCCAAAGAAGATTGTGTTCTTACAGAAATTATAAATTATAAGTCGAGTATAGGCATTAATATTTTTCAATCGAGTTCTATAGTTTTTTTAAGATAAAAATTCAAAAGTACATTATTTTTAAACCCCAAGCAATAACACTAGTTTACAAAAAAAAAAATTATGTACACTTGATGAAAGTCAAATTTTCTTATGTATTTTGAGCTGCTGAATTCGAAAAAAACATTTTTTTTTATGGGCCAGTTTTTGGGATATCCCGTTATTTTAAAATTTTCGCTATTTTTTCACTAAACACAATATATCTCGAGTTAGAAATGTCCTATTGTTGCTACTTAAATGAAAGGTAATAAGGTGACGAATAATCCTGTATCTGTGATAAGTTAAGTGGTTCAAATATCAATGCGAAAAGTCAACATTTTCAAAACAAATCGTATTTTACAATGCACCTTTTCCGCCAGAAAAGTATAAACCATTTAAAAAAACAAATATATACTGCCGTAATTCGGCCAGGCTGAATCTTATGTACCCTCCACCATGGATTGCATAGAAACTTGTACTAAAGATCCACAATAGAATAATTTGGGTTGCGGTAACACTTGCCGATGGCAAGGTATCTTAAAACTTCTTAACACCGTGTTCTCAATTGTAAGTTAGTCAATACGGGATATATATTAAACAAAAAGGCCGATTAAGTACGTATATAATTCAGTTTGACAAAATTTTCTATAGAAATAAAATTTTGGTAGATTATTTTTGGGGATCGGCTATATATAACTATAGACCGATATGAACTAATTTTGGCATGGTTTTTAGAGCCATATACTAGCGCAATGTACCAAATTTCAGCCGGGTCGGATGAATTTTGCTCCTCCAATAGCTCAGGAGGTCAAATCTGGGGATCGATTTAAATGGGGGTTATATATAATTAAGACCGGTATGGACCAATTTTTGCATGGTTGTTAGAGATCATATACTAATGTACGTACTACGTACCAAATTTCAACCGGATCGGATGAATTTTTCTCCTCCAAGAGCTCCGGAGGTCAAATCTGGGGATCGGTTATAAGGGGGCTACATATAATTATGGACCGATATAGACCAATTTTTGCATGATTGTTAGAGACCATATACTAACACTACGTACCAAATTTCAACCGGAAAGGTTGAATTTTGCCCTTCCACGAGGCTCCGGAGGTCAAATCTGGGGATCGGTTTTATGGGGGCTATATATAATTAGTGACTGATGTGGACCATTTTTTGCATGGTTGTTAGAGACCGTCCGTCCGTCTGTTGAAATCCCCCTAACTTCCGAACGATCGGATCAGATCGACTCAGAATTTCACCTCGACCCAGAATATATATACTTTATGGGGTCTTAGAGCAATATTTCGATATGTTACAAACGGACTGACAAAGTTAATATACCCCCATCCTATGGTGTAGGGTATAAAAATTCATGTACACTTGATGAAAGTCAACTTATGTATTTTGAGCTGCTGAATTTAAAATTTATTTTATGGAACAGTTTTTGAGATATCCCGTTATTTGTACATTTTCGCTCTTTTTTCACTAAACACAATATATCTCGAGTTAGAAATAAATTAAATGAAAGGTAATAAGATGACGAATAATCATGTATAATTGGATCTGTGATAAGTTAAGTGGTTCCAAAAATATCAATTCGAAAAGTCTAAATTTAAAAAAATCGTATTTTACAATGAAACTTTTCCGCCAGAAAAGTATAAACCATTAAGAAAAATGTCTCTTCATGGTCGTATAGGCGATACTTTAACGTAAGTAATAAGACCTACTAGAAGAAAAATGACCGAAAAATGACGAAGTTATAAGCTTGAGATATATTGTGTTAAGTGAAAAAAAGAGCGAAAATTTAAAAATAACGGGATATTTGAAAAACTGTTCCATAAAAAAGAAATTTTTAACATTTTTATTCGAATTCAACAGCTCAAGTGTACATTTTATCAAGTGTACATTTTGTGTGTAAACTAGTGTAATTTTTCAACCCACACATTTTTTTAGGAGTGAACTCGTTTTATATTTTGTAAAAGCAATAACGGTTATTTTCCTGTTATTAGTAATTGAAGAGTTTTGGAGTGTTTTAGTTCAATATTCAACAAAGGCATAAAACAACAATAAATGATAATTTAGCCCATGCCTTATTATATTCGTTTAGAACTAGCAGACTTTTTAGTATCCAAATTTAGTATCAATTCATTGATATTATTAATGACAAACAAGGATTTTTTTTATAATTTTTTACGTTTTATTTGTACTGGGCGTTTTTACTGAAATAAATTCAACACTGGGACAATTTGATATGAAATAAATTACTAAAAAAGCTTCGGCTTCGGTTAATCGGCCTATTGACGCTGAAAGCCGATTCGTGGCCGATTACCGATTTTTCGCCGAAGCTGATTCTTCGGTCGATATTCAAATAATGTATAAACGTATTTTTGATTTGTAATCCAACACAAGTATGTTTATTGCACTTTGCTGCAAGTAACAAATGGAAGTATGTGTATAGTTCGATTATTCCTTAGATTTAGAAGAGTTTCGAAATCCATATGTAAAACGTGAGTTATATGGCCGATATTTCTAGTAGGCATATTGTGGCACAGATCAAAGTACTTAAACCTTGATCACATTCTTGTGTAGGGTATCATATAGCATTCACTACATAATGACCTCTATCTGTTGTAGTTACCTCTCTGTGCAATATGCCATATAACCATGCGTTGTAACAAATACATACATCGTTTGTGGAAGGCTATCGCAATATCGACTTTAAATTATAGATATTTTAATAATCACTTTTTTCATAAGGGTGGGGCTTTTGGGATGTAATTTACAAAATCGAATCGAAGACCTTTGGCACAAGCCCCAGGAGTTTCTCAATCATGTTTTAATTTGAGAAAAACAACGATTCAATTTTTTAACTAACATGGTTTTTCCATTTTGTTCGTCTTACCGTACTAGAACTTCATTTAATGCGGATATAATCCTGTATAAGAAATCTCTATTTGACCGAATTTTTCCAGCTTAGTGAACATATCTAGCTAATTATAATTTATAGCAAAATATTTTTGAAAAATATTAGTTTTAATTTGTTAGCATTGCAAAAAATAGAGTAAACAGAGTGAAATCTGAAGCGAAAATCAATATCACCACCAACACAATTTTGTTTTAACTGAACACAGATTTGTTGTTACCTGCCAGTGTGGTTCGCAGCTTCGAATAAAAACGCACTTCATTCGTAGGATTGCCACATGTTTTAGATTGCTAGCAACTCTTGGAGCAATCTATATACTGACCCTACTTGATAATTGGTATATTATTGATATATTAAACAAAAATATAATATATTTATATTTGCGGGTGTTTTATAGAAATCTTAACCGATATGCCTGATGCTATAAACTTGTATACTAACTTTGTCATTCCGTGTGTAACACATGGACATATTGGTCTTAGACTCCATATATTACACTAGCCAACAACCATTTTGTGAATTGTTTCTAGCATATGTTTTCTTATTGATTATGACCTACTAAACACGAAAATGATTTTTTTTTTCTGTCGATTGGTTTTCGAGATATAATTTTTTTAATTTTTTTTTTTAATTTTTGGAGGTACACCTACAATTTTGAGCATATCTTTCGTTTTCTTTGACCTTTTTGATCCTAATACTACTCAAATTAAAGAAAATTGAGCCGTCTACAACTCATTCTCAGAAAATTTTCAAATCGGGTAAGTAGTTTGGATGTTAGCGGCTTAAAAAGGTAAAAACGGCGTTTTTTAAGTAAAAATGTGGCAAAAAAAAAAAACATATAAAAATTCATATAAAATATAAAAAAATTTTTTGTTTTTTTGCGTGTAGCTGGAATCTTTACAAAGAAATTAAGCCCTTACTTAACGAAATCTGACAACAAATAGCGGACTGATAATTTTGGTAATAGACTGAAATTCCGATATTTTACGATATTTTGATTTTCTTTATTTGCACAGCTTACACAGAGAAAACAAAATTCGTTACACGGCACGTGTAGAAATAGCAATCCTAAGCGGTTCGTATTTCGCCCTGCTAAATTCAATTCGTTAAATGTATAAAACAGAAAGTTACACGGGACATTTAGAAAGCTGCCCGCCACGTATAGAAAGGAAAAATTAAACGCTGCATGTAGAAAAGTTGGTTTATTTTGTTTTCTCTGTGTACCTACCCAACGCAAACGAATAAATACATATGAAACTTAATTTTAAATCAACAAATTAGTTTTAGTATATTATTTTTTAAAATTTATTTAAGATTACCAAATCAACGCCAAAAAATTAATAAAAACAAAGATATAACTGTAAATTTTATGCCATGTGGAAAAACAGCTGACTTCTTCTTTGTTTTTTGTATTCGCTGCAATTGGTCTCACGTATTATGGTCCAAATATAGTCACCCATCATAGCCCTGATAGCGTCGTTCCATAGATGCCCTGATAGCGTCGTTCTTGAGTTGTAGACGGCTCAATTTTCTTTAATTTGAGTAGTATTAGGATCAAAAAGGCCAAAGAAAACGAAAGATATGCTCAAAATTGTAGGTGTACCTCCAAAAATTAAAAAAAAAAAAATTAAAAAAATTATATCTCGAAAACCAATCGACAAAAAATTTTTTAAAAATCATTTTCGTGTTTAGTAGGTCATAATCAATAAGAAAAAATATGCTAGAAACAATTCACAGAGAAAAGTTTGTTATTTGTTGCCTAGTGTTATATATACTCAAAAAAAGTATTACAAACGCTGACACCCAGAGAAGGAATATGATCACCTCAAATATATTTCAAGAGCACCATGTTACTTTTTCACGGCGATCATGTACCATTTTTGTCACAAAAATATTCTTTTCTTGTCAAACATAACATGCTTTCCGAAATCAAGTACATAATTTGCGGGAAAATAACATAGTGTCGACAAACATGTTAAATGTTTTCCGTGAAAAAGTAACATTTTGCTCTTGAAACATGGTGGGGGTGATCATATTCCTTCTCTGCGCGCGCCGATGTCACAAAAATAAATAAATATTTTTCGAAAAACTCAACCAAATTTATTAGATATAATTAATTTTTTTTAATTTGTTAAAGAAGCTTTTGTAGTTTGAAGGCAACCATTGGAGTCCAAAATTGCAAGAATGTCCTTAGTGCCTTACGAACTTCAAGAAGGGTGCATTTGCGGCAAACTTTACAAATTTAAAGAAATAATGAACTATTTTGTGAAAAGTATGAATTTAGTAAAATTTTATGCTTCATTTGTGCATAGTTTTTTAGTTCATTTAACTAACGTACGCAAAAAATTATTAGATTAAAGGGAAGTTTCTCAAAACATAATAAGTTCATGAACTAAAATAAAGTTAAATTGGATTTAGTAAAATAGATGTTTCACTTTTTTTGAGTGTAGGAAACAAATTTTTCTGTTTTTTTATGTGCTCTCAAAGTCCCTTAAAAACGTATCAACGACAACTTAAATTTCCAAATGCAGACTCGACTTCAAGTAGAAATTATGCTTGTTTCAGGTCATAAACGCCTTTAAAATAAAGTATTGGAAAACATCTCCTTCACTGAAAAAAATATTGACCTAATATGGAAGATTATGCAACTTAAATTTTAGGACTCGAAATTTACGCAATGCTAAGGACAAAATTCTTTAAAATAATGACATTTCAATTAAAAGAAAGTTTATAATCCTTGCTTCAAATTTATTTTTTCATTAAATTTAGGACACAAATCTTAAAATTTTCCGTCCCTCTGTTGAAGTTGTAGATCTTTGAAGTAAGGTAAATGTTCCTTAAAATAAAGAAAAACATTTTTAATTTAAAGAAATCGCATTTAACTCAACTGACATATTGGATTTTTAAATTTAAGATAAAAATGCTTCAAATATAGGCTAAGACTTATTTTAAGGATTTGCATCTTTGGTTTAAAGTTTTTTTAGCATTAAGAAAACAGGGTTTACTTTGAAGTACGTGGCATAATTTGGATTTTGAAACTGGAATTTGTTTGAACATGAATACCTTTATTAATATATCGCAAACAGAGAATAAAAATTCGATGAATGAGATCTGTATCCAATTTTAATTTTATCGATCCTAGATTTAAAGCCAGGGAGGTCCCTGCAAAATGTCTTTATTTTAATGAAGCCGCATCTTTGGCTCGGAATCAATACTAAAATCCTTAAAGGAAGGTCAAAATCTTTGGATCCAAGTAAACTTTTTTTTAGTGTATTTTTTAACGTTTTTATACCCACCACTATAGAATGGTGATGGGGTCTTCAGTCTTCAATAATGAAGCAATCGTGCTGAAATTTTGCACAAACTCGTCTTTCGTCTGCAGGCAGATCAAGTTCGAAGATTTGCTATATCGATCCAGGTCTTGATATAGTCCCAATATAAACAGACCTCCCGATTTGGGGTCTTGGTCTTATATAAATCGTAGTTTTTATCCAATTTGCCTGAAATTAGAAATCTAGAGGTATTTTAGGTCTATAAAGAGGTGTGCCAAAAATTTTGAGTATCGGCCCAAGTTTTGGTATAGCCCCCATATAGACCGATCTCCCGATTTTAATTTTTGTGCTTATAGAAACCGTAGTTTTCATCCAATTTGCCTGAAATTGGAAATCTAGAGGTATTTGCTGACCATAAAAAGGTGTGCCGAAAACTGTGAGTATCGGTCCATGTTTTATTATAGACCCCGTAAGAACGTTCTCCCGATTTAACTCTTTGGGTTTCTAGAAACCGTAGTGTTTATCCGATTTGCATGAAATTGCACATAAAGGGTGATACGGTCAAAATTTGGTCAAGGGAAAACGCGTGTAAATCGGTGAAATCGTTTATTTAAAAAATCAAATTAAATTTCTTTTTCAAGTTCAATTAGTATAAAATTCAGGAAAAATATTCAGTTAGGCTTTCGCTTTTCCAAATCCGAATTGCCGGGCCTCACGCTTGACACCTGCCATCAGATTTTGTACCTTGTCTACCTTCTTCGCCGCAGAAAGCCAGTTTGCTTTGAACTGCTGCTCGTCCTTAGCAGTTTTTTTGGTCTTCTTTAGGTTTCGCTTGACAATAGCCCAGTATTTCTCAATTGGGCGGAGCTCTGGCGTGTTGGGAGGGTTCTTGTCCTTGGGAACCACCTGCACGTTGTTGGCGGCGTACCACTCCATGGCCTTTTGACCGTAATGGCAAGATGCCAAATCCGGCCAAAACAGTACGGAACAACCGTGTTTCTTCAGGAAAGGCAGCAGACGTTTATTCAAACACTCTTTCACGTAAATTTCTTGGTTGACAGTCCCGGAAGCTATGAAAATGCTGCTTTTCAAGCCACAGGTACAGATGGCTTGCCAAACCAGATATTTCTTTGAGAACTTTGACAGTTTTATGTGCTTGAAAATATCTGCTACTTTTCCCCTTCCTTTTGCCGTATAAAACTCCTGTCCCGGATGCTGCTTGTAGTCGGCTTTGACGTAGGTTTCGTCGTCCATTACCACGCAGTCAAACTTCGTCAGCATCGTCGTGTACAGCCTCCGGGATCGCGCTTTGGCCGTCGTATTTTGTTATCATCGCGATTTGGAGTCACTACCTTCTTGTAAGTCGATAGTCCGGCTCGTTTTTTGTCTCGATGCACGGTTGTAGACGATTTACCCAGCTTATTTGCGGCATCTCGGAGAGAGAGGTTAGTGTTTCGCTTGAAACTACCGGCAACTCTCTTTGTCGTCTCAGCGGCTTCCGTTTTTCGATTTCCCCCCGATCCAGACTTCCTGGCTGTCGACAAACGTTCCCCAAACACTTTAATTACATTTGTAACGGTTGATTTGGCAACTTTTAGCGATTTTGCCAGGTTTGCGTGCGAGTAGTTCGGATTTTCGTGATGCGCGAGCAAAATTTTGATACGCTGCTCTTCTTGCTTGGACGGCATTTTCACAACTGAAGAGTGAATTGCAAAATTAAAATAGGAGCAACATTCTACACACACACACCTTCAAAATGAGGGGTGTTCAGGTTTTTTAAATGCAAAATTGAAAGAAATACGTCAAGTTTATATTGACCAAATTTTGACCGTATCACCCTTTATTCTTGTATTTTAGGCTTAGTTTTAGGATTTAGTTTTTATCGGTCCATTTCGTAAGGCCTTCATATAGACCGATTTCCCTTCTAGGAGGTATAGAAGGCGCACTGATCATGAAAATTGCTTGAAACTCAATGTAAAATTTCCAGGTTTTACTTCTCGGGTGAAAATCTACAGATTTAAGATTTAAAATCAAGACGTTATTTTATAATTTTGTTGCACACTTACAAGATATGTTAATGATTTCTCTAAAACTCAAACAAAAATGGTTCTTATAAATCCAGAATCTGATATAGTCTTCATAGGTAAAATCTTTAAATTTATATTCGGGAAGTGTACTGGTTGTACTGCTCTGCTTGATCTGTCATCAAACCCCACTGAAAGGAAACCCTAATATTTGATTCATGGTGATGGTTATTTAAGATTCGGCCCGGCCAAACTTACTGCTGTATATACTTGTTTTCAATACCATCCGACCCACACTAATAACAACTACTTGTTTTTTCTGTGCTTTGTACAACCAGAGAAGGAATATGATCGCCTCACACATGTTTCAAGAGCAAAACGTTATTTTTGGATGGTGACCATGTAACATGTTCGCTGCAACCATGCTATTTTATCAGAAATTATGTATCTGTTTTCGGAAAGCATGTTATGTTTGGGGAGAAAACTACAATTTTTCGACAACCATGTTACATGGTCACCATCCAAAAAAAAAAAAAATATTTTGCTCTTGAAACATGTTTGAGGTGATCATATTCCTTCTCTGGGTGTAATCTAGATACAAAAAGTCATTAAACGTAAAGACGATTTCATTAATTTTAAATAACTTTTCAGAATTATTAAATTCAAGTTGACCCTAGTCCAAAATTTTTATCTTTCATGTAAAGATACCTTGTATTAAGTCTATCTACATAACTATAAGTTAGACTTAACAAGTTTTAAGTAGAATCACCTAACTATAAGGACAAAACGACTTCATTGAAATGTTTATCAACTTTAGGACAGTGAAAAACTTTATGTCAGATAAATGCGTCTTCTATGGTAAGTATTGCTCTTTGATAGTTATGCATCCGGGGCCAATATAAAACAGATTTGAAATTTCTGGCAATTCGGTTTTATGTGGAGGCTTTTATAAAAGAATGGAATAATGCGTCCAGTTTGTGGATGGAAGCTAATTCCTGACTTACCCCTATGTTCTGGTTTAAGAATTCGCAAAACGCAAAATGTTGGATTGTCAATAACTTCTGAACCATTCCTTATTTTGCCAAAAAAGTTCTCCCAATAAATTTCCTTATCCATACGAACAGTGTGTTAAAATTTCGTGTTATGTATCTTAGTAGTTCGGAAAAAGATGTTAAGGAAAATTTTGCGTTTTGCGAATTCGTAAACCAGAACATGGGTTTTAAATTTTGTTGCAGTTTTTTTTTTTTTTTTGTTCCATAGGTGGCAACACTTTCATGTGTCTGGATTTGGTAAGAATAACAAATGCTCGATATTCAGTTGTTGTCGAAAATGCTACACAGTGCCTTCTGTCCAAGTGTTGCAAAAATTCATTGGTCACACGTTGTACATACATCTCCACACCACGCACAATGTACTCTAGGTTGTTTATTGTAATCGAAGTTAATAAAGTGGTTGCACACAAATTTTCAAAGATATAAAAAATTATGAGTAAAGCATTTGACAGGTAGTTCGATATTGCAAAAAAATTAACAATATAACAAAAAAATGTGCATTAAGTTAACAACAGCCTAGCGACAATAACGAATAATTTGAAATGCTAATTAGGCTGGCGGCAGAATTTAAACGCACGCTCATACTTGATTCTGAGGCAAACATCAACCAACATTTCATACTCCAACATCAATAATAATGTTTTGTTCTGTTTGGAACCTATGATAATTACAGGCAAATGGATTTTATTATGTGGGTGATAATTTTGTTTTCTGTTCTGGAAAGCTTCAAAAGCAACCACCGTCTGTTGAAATCCCGCTAACTTCCGGACGAAGCAAGCCATCGACCTGAAACTTGTTACAATTACTTGTTATTGATGTAGGTACCATCTGACCTAGACATGGGCCATATTCCACCACTTTAAAGTATAGCCATACAAACCAACCCCAAAAAATTTGGCTTGCGAAGTCTCTAGGAGGAGCAAATTTAATCAGATCTGGTTTAAATTTGGTACATGGTGTTAGTGTAGGGTCTCTAATAATTATGCAAAAGTTCGTCCATATCGGTTCATAATTATATATAGGCCCCATATAAACCGACCCCCAAATGTCCGAATCATCCGATCCGGTTTAAATTTGGCTCTCTTACGCTAAAAAAGGTTCCACTGAATTGGCAACCACTTCTTAAGGTGTGATGCGAATTCAGTGTTTTACATGTTCATTAATATAAATTTATATAGAAATAAATCCAAACTAAGTGGGGAAATAGAGTTTGTTGTCGTTTTAAATGTCCTCTGTAGTGGACATCGATAGTCAAAGCCTGAAATGTATATGTCTGCAGGGGCTTGGGCTTGGCCTTACTGAATTTCTTAAGGTGGGTACTATGTTCAGTTTTTCAACCAAAACTCCAAATTAAAAGTTAAAAAAGTATATATTGCCGTAAGTTCGGCCAGGCCGAATCTTATGTACACTCCACCATGGATTGCATAGACAATTGTACTGTCATCCCCACTCGAATTACTTGACAATTGTACTGTCATCCCCACTCGAATTACTTGGGTTGTGGTAACACTTGCCGATGGCAAGGTATCTTAAAACTTCTTAACACCGTCTTCTCAATTGTAAGTTAGTCCGTACGGGGGTATATATTAAACAAAAATAAACAAGTATATACGGCCGTAAGTTCGGCCAGGCCGAATCTTATGTACCCTCCACCATGGATTGCGTAGGAACTTCTACTAAAGGCTGTCATCCACAATCGAATTACTTGGGTTGCGATAACACTTGCCGACGGCAAGGTATCTTAAAACTTCCTAACACCATCTTCTATATTGTATGTAAGTCCATTCGTGATATATACTAAATCAAAAAAGATCGATCCAATACGTATATAATTCAGTTTGACAAAGTAGACATAAAATTTTGACAAAATTTTCTACAGAAATAAAATTTTAACATAATTTTCTATAGAAATAATATTTTCACAAAATTTTCTATAGAAATAAAAATTTTGACAAAATTTTCAATAGAAATAAAATTTTGACAAAATTTTCTATAGAAATAAAATTATGACAATGATGAAAATTTTATTATGAACCGAATAAAATTTTAACAAAATTTTCTCTAGAAATAAAATTTTGACAAAATTTTCTATAGAAATAAAATTTTGACAAAATTTTGTATAGAAATAAAATGTTGACAAAACTTTCTATAGAAATAAATTTTTTACAAAATTTTCTATAGAAATAAAATTTTGACAAACATTTCTATAGAAATAAACTTTTGATAAAACTTTCTATAGAAATGAAATTTTAACAAAACTTTCTATAGTAATAAAATTTGACAAAATTTTCTATGGAAATAAAGTTTTGGTAGATTACAAACTTTTCTATAGAAATAAAATTTTGACAAAATTTTCTATGGAAATAAAATTTTGACAAACATTTGTATAGAAATAAACTTTTGACAAAACTTTCTATAGAAATGAAATTTTGACAAAACTTTCTATAGTAATAAAATTTGACAAAATTTTCTATGGAAATAAAGTTTTGGTAGATTATTTTTGGCGATATGGACCAATTTTTGTGTAATAAGTCATAGGCTATATATAACTAAAGACCGATATGGACCAATTTTTACATGGCTGTTAGAGGCCATATATTGGCAAAATGTACCAAATTTCAGCCGTATCGGATGACTTTTGCTCTTCCAAGAGGCTCCGGAGGTCAAATCTGGGGATCGGTTTATATGGGGGCTATATATAATTATGGACCGATATGGACCAATTTTTGCATGGTTATTAGAGGCCGTAAACTAACATCAGGTACCAAATTTCAACCGGATCGGATGAATTTTGCCCCTCCAAGAGGCTCCGGAGGTCAAATCTGGGGATCGGTTTATATGGGGGCTATATATAATTATGGACCGATATGGACCAATTTTTGCATGGTTGTTAAAAACCGTATACTAAGACCACGTACTAAATTTCAACCGGATCGGATGAATTTTGCTCCTCCAAGAGGCTCCGGTGGTCAAATCTGGGGATCGGTTTATATGGGAGCTATATATAATTATGGACCGATATGGACCAATTTTTGCATGGTTGTTAGAGGCCGTATACTAACATCAGGTACCAAATTTCAACCGGATCGGATGAATTTTGCCCCTCCAAAAGTCTCCGGAGGTCAAATCTGGGGATCGGTTTATATGGGGGCTATATATAATTATAGACCGATATGGACCAATTTTTACATGGTTGTTAGAGACCATATACTAACATCAGGTACCAAATTTCAATCGGATCGGATGAATTTTGCCCCTCCAAGAGGCTCCGGAGGTCAAATCTAGGGATCGGTTTATATGGGGGCTATATATAATTATGGACCGATATGGACCAATTTTTGCATGGTTGTTAGAGACCGTATACTAAGACCACGTACCAAATTTCAACCGGATCGGATGAATTTTGCTGCTCCGGGAGGCTCCCCAAGCCAAATTTGGGGATCGGTTTATATGGGGGCTATACGTAAACGTGGTCCGATATGGCCCATTTTCAACACCATCCGACCTACATCAATAACAACTACTTGTGCCAAGTTTCAAGTCGATAGCTTGTTTCGTTCGGAAGTTAGCGTGATTTCCACAGACGGACGGACAGCCGGACAGACGGACAGACGGACGGACGGACAGACGGACAGACGGACAGACGGACAGACGGACAGACGGACGGACGGACGGACATGCTTAGATCGACTCAGAATTTCACCACGACCCAGAATATATATACTTTATGGGGTCTTAGAGCAATATTTCGATGTGTTACAAACGGAATGACAAAGTTAATATACCCCCATCCTATGGTGGAGGGTATAAAAAGGCCGATTAAATACGTATATAATTCAGTTTGACAAAATTTTCTGTAGAAATAAAATTTTTACAAAATTTTCTATAGAAATAAAATTTTGACAAAATTTTGTATACGCAGAAAAAAATTCCGTAGTTAAACTAACGCTAAATTAAACTTATTTTTATTGTAAAAAAATTATTTGTTAGTAGTTCAATTTTATTACTTTTTGCGAAATTTTAAACATTTTCCAATGAAATTTTCGTTTTTTTTTAAGTATGTCTCAAATATTATATGAACTAAACGTGACTATAAAGTTCGATGACCGTATACATAAGTTCAATATGAACTAACATAAAGCAAATGAAAATTTTCGTACGATTCCCAAAAATAGTAAGAATGAACTACTGTATGGTTAAAATGGTCACGATTCAGTGCCAATGATTTTCTTCTTAACTTTTAGTTAATATTTTCTTCTATAAGAGGGTGTCATTTCGTCAACTGTAGTAAAAAAGTACAACAGGGCATTAAATTTTCCCGGTTTTAACCAGGGCTGTGGAGCCGGAGCCTGAAGATTTTGCTGGAGTCGGAGTCGTAAAAATTTTGCTCGACTCCGACTCCGGCAAACCCAAATTTTTTAAAATACTTCACATTTTGGTAACTATGCAAGTTTTTACGCAAATTAGTTTCCATTGCGTTATTCATTCGATCAATGTACAGCATGATTGTAAATGAAAATCAACTTCCAATTACGGCTATATTTTTATGTTTCCTAGAATGTTAGACTAGCAGATGGGCTGGATCGATCCATTTTAATGCCCATATCAATTTATGTTATTTGAAATATTTCGAACGATCGAAATTATTTTTTTTTTTAAATTTTATTTTAAGGCCATATACATATGTGGAATATTGACAGAAATTTTTTCAAAGTTGTTTTTTATACAAAATTTTGTGAAAATGTTATTTCTATAAAAAGTTTTGTCAAAATTTTATTTCTATAGCAAATTTTGTCAAAATTTTATTTCTATAAAAAATTTATTCAAAATTTTATTACTATAGAAATATTTTTTTCTATAGAAAATTTAGTCAAAATTTTATTTCTATAGAAAATTGAGTCAAAATTTTGTTTCTATAGAATATTTTGCAAAATTTGGTTTGTTACACAAAAAGTTTTTCAAAATTTTTTTTCTATTAATAACTTTATTTCTATAAAAATTTAAGTCAAAATTTTATTTCTATAGAAAATTTTGCCAAAATTTTATAGTAATAGATTTTTTTATTAGAAAATTTGGTCAAAATTTTGTTTCTATAGAATATTTAGTCAAAATTTTATTTCTATAGAAAATTTAGTCGAAATTTTGTTTCTGTAGAATATTTTGCAGAATTTTATTTACTACACAAAAATTTTTCTAAAATTTTATTTTTATTGATAATTTTTTCAAAATTGTATTTCTATAAGAAAAAATTGTCAAATTTTATTTCTGTAGCAAATTTTCTCAAAATTTTCTTACTGATGCTCACTGATACTCACTGCTATAAAAAATGTATTCAAAATTTTATTACTATAGAAATATTTTTTTCTATATAAAATTTAGTCAACATTTTATTTCTATAGAAAATTTAGTCAAAATTTTGTTTCTATAGGATATTTTGCAAAATTTTATTTCTATAGAAAATTTTGCAAAATTTTGTTTGCTACACAATTTTTTTTAAATTGTATTTCTATTGATAATTTTTTCAAACTTTTATTTCTATAAAAAATTTTGCCAAATTTTATTTCTATAAAAATTTTATTCAAAATTTTATTTCTGTATATTTGGTCAAAATTTGATTTCTATAGAAAATTTTGCCAAAATTTTATTTCTATAGAAAATTTAGTCAAAATTTTGTTTCTGTAGAAAATTTTGCAAAATTTTATTTCTATATAAAATTTTGCAATTTTTTTTACTAGACAAAAATTTGTCCAAAATTGTATGCTCAATGATACTCACTGCTTAGTCGAAAACTTGTAGAAATGACTCAAATTTTCAAATTTTTCAATGAATGAATCATAAATGCATTTTTGCGAAATTGTCTAAACAATTATAAATATTTCCCAAATATTGCCCGAGATTCTGTAGAAGATTTGAGATTTTATCAAAATGTAAATTTGTGCAGAGTATATTATAATCGGCCCGCCCGACTTTAGACTTTCCTTGCATTTTTATTTTTTGTTAAAATTGTTTTACGTCCCATAACGTTAGATTTAAATTTTAAGTACATAGATTTTGTAGAAGTATATACAATTTTGTCTAAATCGATTCACATTCAAATGCATGCATATGGGAATATAAACCTTTATATAGCTCGCAACAAATTTAAAGGATAATTTTGGTCCACAAATACATATACTGTTGGTAACTTCTCATGTTATGATGGGTATTTATATCATTATTTTATTTATTAAACATTGCCCTATATTTCAAATTATAGAGTTCAATTGGCCTCTAATGTGAAATTAAGAACTTTTTTGCACACATAAATAAATACGATACTTTATATCGATCCACTTACGGTACCCCCACAATAGAACCACAAATTAGTGGTATTAAAATGAGTAATATAAGCCGGAGTCGACTCCGGAGTCGGAGTCGAGCTGATGAAAAATGTTGGAGTCGGAGTCGAGCAAAATTGGCTCGACTCCACAGCCCTGGTTTTAACAACGCTTTGGGGAAATCTCAAAATCTGTAGCAAAATTTAGTTCAATTTTCGTACGAGTTAGCTTATTCTTCCTATAAAACAGTTTACTTTTTTTTTGGTGTAGAAATACAATTTTGACAAAACTTTCTATAGCAATAAAAATTTTTGATAACATTTTCTATAGAAATAAAATCTTGAAAACATTTTGTATAGAGGGTTCAAGTGTGGTTTTTGTTGGGTTTAATAAACTGCCTGAATTTATTCTGATAATTGGTTGATAGTTTTGCTGCAAGTAGAGGATGCTGATGAGGAATGCGGTAATTCCGAAACGTGCGTCCATCCAACCATCTTGCAGTCTATAGGGCTTTGCCCAAATAAATTTGACAAACATTCTTTTCCTCTGTTGGTTAAGCTACTGTTGTAGTTTAGTCAATGTATGGTTTTAAGCTGAAATAAAAAAACAACAACAATGCTTAAAGAACAAAACCAACAATAACAAAACAAAACAAATGGAAAAAGAAGAGGAGGCACGCTCAAAATAAACCCAGCCATGTGAATTCAAATCGATGATTTGACAGTGGCATAGGAAAAGATATATGTTTGTTTCGAATTTATTTCGGCATAAGCCGGCTATCAATGTAAAACCTTTTTTCGGAGGGTTCAAGTGTGGTTTTTGTTGGGTTTAATAAACTGCCTGAATTTATTCTGATAATTGGTTGATAGTTTTGCTGCAAGTAGAGGATGCTGATGAGGAATGTGGTAATTCCGAAACGTGCGTCCATCCAACCATCTTGCAGTCTATAGGGCTTTGCCCAAATAAATTTGACAAACATTCTTTTCCTCTGTTGGTTAAGCTACTCTTGTAGTTTAGTCAATGTATGGTTTTAAGCTGAAATAAAAAAACAACAACAATACAATTTTGACAAAATTTTCTATAGCAATAACATTTTGACAAAATTTTCTATAGAAAAAAAATTTTGACAAAATTTTCTATAGCAAAAAAATTTTGACAAAATTTTCTATAGAAATAAAATTTTGGTAGATTATTTTTGGGGATCGGCTATATATAACTATAGACCGATATGGACCAATTTTGGCATGGTTGGTAGCGACCATATACTAGCGCAATGTACCAAATTTCATCACGTATCAAATTTCAACCGGATTGGATGAATTATGCTCCTCCAAGAGCTCCGAAGGTCAAATCTGGAGATCGGTTTATATGGGAGCTACATACACTCAAAAAAAAGTGAACTCTCTATTTCACTAAAGCCAATTTAACTTTATTTTAGTTCATGGAATTATTATGTTTGGAGAAAGTTCCCTTTACTCTAATAATTTTTTGTGTACGTTAGTTAAATTAACTAAAACCGAGGAAAGAAATATACTCAAATAAAGCATAAAGGTTAACTAAATTCGTGTCTTCTACAAAATAGTTCAGAATTTCTTTAAATTTGGAAATTTTACCAAAAATGCGTCCATCATGAACTTCGTATGTCACTAAAGACATTCTTGCAATTTTGAACTCCAAGATTTTCCTTCAAACTAAAAAATTTTCTTTAACAAGCGAAAAAACTTAGTTATGTCGAATAAATTTTCTTGAATTTTCTACAATTATTCAAAATTTTCTAAAATTAACCGAAAGTTTTCTTCCTGGTGGGTTCACTGTTTTTTCAGTGTATAATTATGGACCAATTCCTGCATGGTTGTTAGAGACCATTTACTAACACCACGTACCAAATTTCAACCGAATCTGGCGAATTTTACTCTTTCAAGGGGCTCCGGAGGTCAAATCTGGGGATCGGTTTATATGGGGGCTATATATAATTATGGACCGATATGGACCAATTCCTGCATGGTTGTTAGAGACCATAAACTAAAACCACGTACCAAAGTTCAACCAAATCGGATGAATTTTGCTCATCCATGAGACTCCGGAGGTCAAATCTGGGGATCGGCTATATATAATTATGGACCGATGTGGACCAATTTTTGCGTCGTTGTTAGAAACCACATACTCACACCATGTACCAAATTTCAGCCGGATCGGATGAAATTTGCTTCTCTTAGAGGCTCCGCAAGCCAAATCTAGGGATCGGTTTATATGGGGGCTATATATAATTATGGACCTATGTGGACCAATTTTTGCATGGTCGTTAGAGACCATATAATTACACCACGTACTAAATTTCAACCGTATCGGATGAATTTTGCTCCTCCAAGAGGCTCCGCAAGCCAAATCTGAGCTTCGGTTTATATGGGGGCTATACGTAAAAGTAGTCCGATATGGCCCATTTGCAATACCATCCGACCTACATCAATAACAACTACTTGTGCCAAGTTTCAAGTTGTTTCGTTCGGAAGTTAGCGTGATTTCAACAGACGGACGGACGGACGGACATGCTTATATCGACTCAGAATTTCACCACGACCCAGAATCTATATACTTTATGGCGCTTAGAGCAATATTTCGATGTGTTACAAACGGAATGACAAAGTTAACATACCCACATCCTATGGTGGAGGGTATAAAAATATATACAATGCACTCGCGGTAACTAATTAAAACCAAGATATTTCACGTTATCGAAAATGTTCACGTTAGTGAACTCCAACGAATTTCAGAACAAAACATCGCCATACTAGGGAGTTTTACACGTTCTAGCGTGATAGTCTTTTTTTTGTTATTAGTAATATTAACAACTTAATTTAATTTCATGAAAATATTTAAAAAAAAGAGAGCGGAAAAATACCATTGGGTATGGAATTATAAAGCAATTTAAATTAAAATTCACGAAAAAAGCCAAACTAGACCACTAAAAAATCCGTAGGTGTATTTGAAATTGTATTTGGCATTGTGAATCTGCCTGTGACGTAAAATTTCATGTTTTTCAGCGTCAGAAAAACTGTGTTCACGTTATACGGTGTTCACGCTAGGCGGTGTTCATGTTACCGCGAGTGCACTGTATATGAAAAAAAATATTATTTAAAATTTTTAAAAATTTACTACGAAAAATTTCATCTTTCGAAATTGATTGATTTAAAAAACTAACCGTGGCTCAAAAACCAACCCCTTCTTTAGACAGTTTTTTTCTGTTTTGGAGACTTTCTAGACATACCCTCGTCAATAGTAGAAAATGTTAGATGAACTTTGTTACTAAAATTATTATACGTCACTTTTTCAAATTACTTTGGTTCGAGGTGTTTAGATTATTATTATTGTCATTCAAAAAAAACTAAAGCAAAAATAATCATAAAAATACAAAAATATCGTGATGTTGCTTTTGAAGTCTCTGTCATTAGGTGATCAATTAATAGGAATAGCTAACAAATTCTAGATCAAGGTTAGAACCCCCACCATTAGAAACCAGTGCGAAATTTAATAAACAAAATTTATGTGACGAATACATTGTATAAATGTATTCGTTTTATTTCATATACATACATGATAAATGCAGAATTTTATTTTCACATGATAAACTGATGACACTAACAGGCGGTTTAACCTCTCATTAAGAAATGGTGTCGCTGTGTTTTTTTTTTTTTACGTTTGGCTTCTATCCACAATCAAGGAATATTAATGCATGTTATCATACATTAAGATGATATACAAGAATTCTATGATTAATTATGGGGGTTAATAATGATATTACACAAAAATATAAACAAAGCGGTTTCTTTTTTACTTGGGATTATCAATCAATACTATCGCCAGCTGTGATTATAAGTTTAAAATATAGTGGTGCGGCATTTGATACAAAGGAAGATGTGCGTTAATTTTCGGCGAGAAAACAAAAGACTTAAGTAACAAACTTTTGCCGTTGATTGATGTGATTACTGCGGGTGATGCTTCCACTGTTGCTTTTTAGGTTTTTTGGGTACCTATCAACCAAATGACAATTTATGAAATTTTTACGGGACTGTATTTAAGCGTTTCGAGCTAAAATGGAGACATCAAAGAAGTGTTGGTAACAAAACCAAACATAGCTTTAGGTTGCAATGAAATAATAGTAATCAAATTTTTCTAATCGCATACGAAGCAGATGATATTGGAAATTGCAATGACAAGCTTAAATAGGTTGACGATTCTGTGAAACATCGAAAACATTGGGTACAACTTTTTTTGTTAGTTGTGTCTCATTTTGCACCATACGCAAGATAAATTTGCGTTGTTAGCCTCTTGCTAAATTTAACTTATGCTTATTGTAAAATATGTATTTTATTTCAGTTTATTTTTCATTTTCTCAGGTCCAATGAAATTTTCTTGATTCCACGTATATTCCACCAATGTTTTGAACTAAATGCATACATTTCAAAGGCCGTAAAAATAAGTTCAATGCTTACTAAAGCAGTATATGTTTTCGTACTATTTTCAAAAGTATTAAGAATAGTAATAACTGGGCGCCTATGATTTGCTTCTTTACTTTTAGCTTATTTGCTTTTAACTTTTCTGAGAAGGGTGAACTTTGTAAATGGTAGCTAAAAATTCACAAATGTCAATAAATTGCCGTTAATTCTTATAAAATTTAATGCAATTATTAATTATTATTATTTTGTAGCTAATAACTCATTGAAATATCGATTGGCTACAAAATGTATGAGGGTTGCCTTTTATATTTCGGGATTGGGTAACCCTAGCATTGCAATCTACCACACTCAAAAAAAGTGAACTCTCTATTTCACTAAAGCCAATTTAACTTTATTTTAGTTCATGGAATTATTATGTTTGGAGAAAGTTTCCTTTACTCTAATAATTTTTTACGTACGTTTGTTAAATTAACTAAAAAACGGGAAAAAATTACACATAAAGATTTACTAAATTCGTATTTCTCACAACATAGTTCATTATTTCTTTAAAATTGTAAATTTTACTAGAAATGCGTCCATCATGAACTTCGTATCGTCACTAAAAACATTCTTGCAATTTTGAACTTCAATTTTTTCTTCCAAACTACAAAATTTTCTTTAACAAGTGAAAAAAATTAATTATGTCTAATAAATTTTCTTGACTTTGTCGAAAAATAATACCGTTTAGTTAAAATTTTCTAAAAATTATATTTCATGTTAGCCTGATACCGAAACAGGCAATTGACGTCCAAATGCATTATATCTAATTATACAATTATTTTTCGAGCTTTATGGACAGATATAGATTAAGGAACATGGTTAATAGAACCATTGAAAAGAAAACGCCATATACAAATCTATACACGCCTGGACTGTACATGTTTCGGTTCGGGCGAATGAACCTTTCCACAGCCTTTAGCATAGATCTGGCTGCTTATTGTTTCTACAGTCAACTACAACATGTAACAATTTACAGAAACTGTCCATAAAGCTCGAAAAATAATTGTATAATTAGATATAATGCATTTGGACGTCAATTGTCTGTTTCGGTATCAGGCTAACATGAAATATAATAAGCAACGATGAGCCCGTCGTAAAACTAGGAAAAACACGACTAATGTACGCGTTAGAATTGTTGTTGAACAGTTTCTGTAAATTGTCACATGTTGTAGTTGACTGTAGAAACAATAAGCATTGTTCGACTGTTCACCACTTAGGTGAATTTTAACAAATTAGTTTCTAAAAATAAATTTCGTGTTGTTGCATTACTATGTAACAAAACGAAATAAAAATAAGATTAAGGGACTTGTAAGTTATATTAAAAGATGATGTACAGTGGGAGAAAAGATGGTTCAATTTGTAAGAGGAAATTTCCCAAATGTTTTCTACATAAGGAGTTAGCATAAAAGGCCCAAAAATTGAGTTATCTCTCCCAGCCAGATCTATACTAAAGGCTGTGGAAAGGTTCATTCGCCCGAACCGAAACATGTACAGTCCAGGCGTGTATAGATTTGTATCTGGCGTTTTCTTTTCAATGGCTCTATTAACCATGTTCCTTAATCTATATCTGTCCATAAAGCTGGAAAAATAATTGTATAATTTGATTTTCTAAAAATATTTAAAATTTTCTAAAATAAACCGAAAGTTTTCTTCCTGGTGGGTTCACTGTTTTTTCAGTGCATAGGCATGACATTTTTAACGTTATACGTACTCAGAACGTTTAGTCATACGAGGGCTATTTGTGTTGTTTACAACAACTTAAACGACAAACACAACAACTTAAAAAACTAAATATTTGTTCGATTTTTTTTACAACTCTCGAAGTGGATTAATCTAACAGAAGTGCACCGATGAACCTTTTTCAATTTTTGGCTAAAAAGCTCTGTCCACAATCAGTGTTTATCGATAGTATGGTGAATTTAACCGAGGTCGCGCAGTTCACTTCAAAGTTTCGTAAAATGATTTATATATTGATTCCGAGCCAAAGAAACAGAGACTTGAAAGGATACTTTCATGACAAAATTAAATTTGAATTTATTAGGTTAAATTAAATTTGAATTTATTCGGTTTTTTCCTGCCTTCTTATACCCTCCACCACAGGATGGAGGGGGTATATTAACTTTGTCATTCCGTTTGTAACACATCGTAATATTGCTCTAAGACCCCATAACGTAAATATATTCTGGGTCGTGGTAAAAAAAAAATTCGACCGAAACGAGCTAGTAGTTGATATTGGTGTAGGTCGGATGGTATCGCAAATCGGCCATATCGGTTTACTTTTACGTACGTATATACTAACGCCATATATATACCATATGGTGTTAGTATATGGTATCTCACAACCATGCAAAAATTGGTTCACAACGGTCCATAATTATATATAGCCCCCATATAAACCGATCCCCAGATTTGGCTTGCGGTGCCTAAAAGAGAAGCAAATTTCATCCGATCCGGCTAAAATTTGGTACATGGTGTTGGTATATGGTCTCTAACAACCATGCAAAATTGGTTCACATCGGTCCATAATTATATATAGTCCCCATATAAACCGATCCCCAGATTTGGCTTGCGGAGCCTCAAAGAGAAGAAAATTTCATACGATCCGGCTGAAATTTGGTACATGATGTTGGTATATTGTCTCTAGCAACCGTGCCAGAATTGGTCCATATCGGTCCATAATTATATATAGCTCCCATATAAACTTTCTCCAGATTTGACCTCCGGAGCCTCTTGGAGGAGCAAAATTCATCCGATCCGGTTCAACTTTGGAACGTGGTGTTAGTATATGGCCGCTAACAACCATACTAAAATTAGTCCATATCGGTCTATAGTTATATATAGCCGATCACCAATCACACAAAAATTGGTCCATATCGGTTCATAATCTTGGTTGCCACTCGAGCCAAAAATAATCTAACAAAATTTTATTTCTATAGAAAATTTGGTTAAAATTTTATTTCTGTAGAAAATTTGGTAAAATTTCATTTCTATAGAAAATTTTAAATTTTAAAACTTTATTTTTATAGAAAATGTTGTCAAAATGTTATTTCTATATAAAATGTTGTCAACATTTTATTTCTATAGAAAATTTTGTTAAAATTTTATTTCAATAGAAAATTTTGTTAATTTAATATATATTATGTATGGACTTACTTACAATTTAGAAGATGGTGTTAGGAGGTTATAAGATACCTTGCCGTCGGCAAGAGTTACCGCAACCCAAGCAATTCGATTGTGGATGGCAGTGTTTAGAAGAAGTTTCTACGCAATCCATTGTGGAGGGTATATAAGCTTCGGCCTGTCTGAACTTACGGCCGTATATACTTGTTTTATTATCTAAATTGTACAATTCGAAAAACTTTTTTTCTTCAACCGGGGTTGAACTTGTGACCGTTTCAAAAAGAAGTAATTGTGGAACAACTTACTGGGAATATATACTTTATACTAGCGGAAATATATTTCAGGCCCACTTAGATGATTCAGTCCATTGTGACACCACATTAGTGAACTTATCTCTAAGCACTAAGTACGGCCCAATTTTATGTTTTGCTCAATGACCAGGGACCACCTTTTTATAGACGAGTCCGAACGGCGTTCCACATTGCTGCGAAACCACTTAGAGAAGCTTTGAAACACTCAGAAATGTCGCCAGCATTACTGAGAGGGGATAATTCGCCACTAGGAATCTTATATGACAATGGACAATATTTTTCTGGAAAATCATATAAAAAAATTCGAGTGTACTAAGCCCCATTGCTTGATGCCAAAGCAACTCACCATCAAGTAGTACATTCCCTAAGATGGCCACTCAGACCAATCTGTGGCAAATTTCAGTCTGATCAAAAATATTTACACCTCGTTTACTCCGAAACTTATATTTTGATATTAAGCAAATTTATCGTAACCCCAATTCCATAGTGGATTCAATAAGAATTTAATTTAAGTCGTATATTGATGAAATTTTTGTTTAGTTTGTAGCCTGATTTGTCATTATCAGATTCACTAAAATAATAGTATATAAATAATAACGATTTTAAAAAATGACATTAAAATATTTAAGCTTTTAAAACACCCAAGAACACGCACTGCAAACCAATTCGGAGTTGCGTAGGCTTTGGCCTAATCATACTCAAGTTATGCGTTTTTATGAATTGAATATATCACTGGCGGTCGATCTATAATGATTTGTTGCTTGTTTGTCATATAAATGTGATGTTGTAAATCACCCTAAGCATGAGTAAAACATATTTTATACAATTCAATGAAATCAGCCTCAGATATTGGATCACACTGCAAATATTAATAAATTTAATTTTAGTCGTTTAGAAATCCTATCATAAGGCAAAGATGTTTTATTGCTAATATTTTCTAAAAATGGTTTTTGATTCGACTCAGAATCATCTCCTGAGTCGATCTAGCCTTTACTGTCCATCCATTCGTCTGTCCATGTATTTGTTACTTGCAAAATTCTGATTTTGATTAAATGGGGTACAGGATCTTTTTTTGGCACAAGCACAGACGCTATATATATGTATCACCGGATTTCGACAAAATATTTTGTCAATGATTCCGAGTCAAAGAAGCAGAGACTTAAAGTATACCTGATTCTAGCCAACAAATTTTATTTTTGTATTTTTTTCACCTTTTCTCTTCATGTGCTATCAAAATCTATTAACAAAATTTTACGACAACTTAAATTTTCATATTCAGGCTCGACTTCAAGTAGAAAGTATGCTATGTTTTAAGTAAAAAACATCTCCCATTTTTAAACGCTTTATAGCTTTGTTGCCAAGATACAAAAAGTCAATAAATTTACAGACGATTTCATTTTTTCAGATGTATAAAAGCCAAGTTGACATTAATAAAACGAAATTTTCTTTCATATTAAGACACCCAATTGTAAGTCAAATCAGTTAACTATAAGGACAAAACGACTTCATTGAAAGATTTACCGATTTTTGAACAATGAAAATATCTTCTATGCTAAGCAAAATCCGCATTAGAAATATAAGGACATGAAATCTTTGGCCTCATGACAAGATTTTTTTCAGTGTATTGTTAGATTTACTAATTCAGTAGGGTTGGCTTAGAGTATGATATAGTTAGGTACGCCTGGCCCTATACTTTCCTCAACTGTCTTCAAAATAAATTGTATCGTCTTCACATATCCTCAGAATTATCACACTCCAAAAAATGTGAACCCTATATTTTACTAAAGCCAATTTAACTTTATTTTAGTTCATGGAATTATTATGTTTGGAGAAAGATTCCTTTACTCTAATATTTGTTTGCGTACCTTAGTTAAATGGACTAAAAAAATGGAAAAAAATTATACACAAATGAAGCATAAAGACTTACTAAATTCGTACTTCTCACAAAATAGTTCATTATTTCTTCAAATTTGTTAATTTTACTACACTGTTAGAAAAATATGTTTTTCATATGTTCCGATATAAACAAAATGTGTTTCGGGCACAATTTTTAAACACAATATATTTAAGTGCAAACATGTAATGTTCCTAAACTAACACTAAATGTTTGGGACACATATGTTAATATGTTAGAATATATTATGTTTGGGGCATGAATGTTTCATAAAAATAATATGTGTGAATGTAAACATATATAAATTTACAAATGTCGAGTAAACATATATATGTTGTGATATTTTATTCAGAGAGCGACAGAGAGAGAGAGAGAGAGAGAGAGTATAGAGAAAGAAATAGAGATGGAAACCGGGAGGGTTGACGAGAGATATCAACATAACACAGCGAGAGAATCAAAAGAGAGCAATTTCTGTGAAACTGCTTGTATGTTGTTTCGGAAAGTCTAAATATTATTTAATTTGAATACTCGTGTAAAGAGAATAGACATTCGGAAGCGGGCATTAAGTTCGAGTTTTGCTAAAAAATTGAAAAAGGTTATTTTCTTTAAAATGAATTATTAAAGAAAAGTAAAAGGCAAAACAGGGTCATTTTAAAACGATAATGCCAACTTAATACCGGCCTTAAGGGTAAAAATGAAATTAAGTACAAAACACGATAAGTTTTAAATGCATTTAAAATGGTGTTAAATGCTAGTAAAAAACTGTTCACGGCTAACTAAATTTATGTGTATATTATAAAATTATTTATGTATGTTTATACTCGACTCCACGTTCTTCTTTTGTTAGAGTTTTTGAATTCCTTCCAACATTTTAAGCTTTTATACCAAAAACAGTTTTTTGCTACAAATTTGTTATTTTTGCAATAAAAAAAATTATCCAAAAGCTCAGTCCATTTCGTTTATATCAAGCACTGTTCTTTTCTGACTGTAAATCTTTAATAACACACATTTCGAAGTTTCATTGTAAAAATTTCATTTAATAATATAAAAATATAAATACAACAATTAAAAAAAAAAAATTGGTGTTCGGTCGGAGTAGGGATTGAACCCAGGACCTTTTGCATGCAAGGCGGACATGCTAACCACTGCTCCACGTGGCCAACAAATATATGTTTCTGTTGAATAATGTTTTGTTTGCATCGGCTCGTGGGCGCTGCAAACTATGCTTATAACGATATTTGTCTATTGGTAACTATAACAGCTACGTAGCCCAGTGGTAGTGTGTTGGCTTACAAATTGCATGGTTCCCGGTTCGATTCTCAGTCCAGGCGAAAGGTAAAATTATAAAATTGAATAATTTCTTCAACATTATTTGTATTACAGAAAAAGGTGCCAAGAACTAAAAAAATTCGTGGAAGTGAAAATTATGTGAGGGAATGAGCACAATCTTCTTTGGGGAAAATTCTTCCAAGCATATAATATTTTTGGGCTCAAAATGCTTCACAACTTATATGTTCACATAAAACAAACATATTAATGTTTCGGCAGTATCCACTAATATATGTGCTTCCTGCAAAATATGTTTGGAACATATGTTAGAGAAGCGATTTTTTCTGAGGGTGTACAAATGGGCTCATCTTGAACTTCGTATGACACTAAAGGCATTTTTGTAATTTTGAACTCCAAGTTTTTCCTTCGCACTACAAAATGTTCTTTGACAACTTAAAACAAAATTAATTGTCTAATAAATTTTCTCGAATTTGTCGAAAAATATTTACTTATTTTATGATATGTGATATCAGCGATTGTAATAATGTTTAGTTTAAGTTTTCTACAAATAATATCAATTTTCTAAAATGAACCAAAATTTTTCATCCTGGTGGGTTCAATGTTTTTTCAGTGCATAGACATATTTACATCATATATTATTCCCCTTGGAACCCTACACCCAGGGAAGGAATATGATCATCCTAAACATGTTATAAGAGCAAAATGTTATTTTTGGACGGTGAACATAGAACATATTTGTCGCAACCATGTTATTTTCTCGAAAATTATGTATATGATTTCAGCGACTATGTATATGTTTGCCGAGAAAACAAAATTTTTGCGACAAAAATGCTCCATGTTCACTGTACAAAATAACATTTTGCCCTTGAAACATGTTTGGGGTGATCATGTTCCCTCTCTGCGTGTATGTTAACTTTTCTTTAAAAGCTGATTTTGGCCAACATCAAACGCCGCTTAGTCGATTTTTTTTTTATTATTAAATGTCGGTTTAAAGATTACAAAACATCGATATAGTGTCAACCCCCATTTAATACTCTCGGAGACGGTTCTATGATAACACAAGCGGAAAACTTCACTCTCATTAAATTATTTAATTTCAATTGAATTTATTTTCTAGATCACAAAAGCAGGGCGATATATATGCATGAGACTCTTACCCACCCTACATTACAAAAAAAGGTAATAACAATTAATTTAGGGAAACCACCAGATTCATTTTTCAACATCTCTGTTTGTCTGTCGGCCACATTTCTGTATATTTCAATCTTAATAAATCTCTATAACGCTATTCAGTGATGGTTTTAATAAGGAATGGTAAATGAAATTGGGCACTTGCTGCGTGTTACATACAATATCGTAGAGTCACTATACTTAGTACCATAGTAGTGGTGAAGAACAAAACAGAAAATACAATGTCAAAATAGCTGAACAAATCTGCGCATTATTTATGTTTGTAATGCATGTAAATGAACGTATGCTAATGATAACAATCTTAGAATTTATTTCACCAGCTATCCAGCCAGCAAGTCGACAAAACAATCTTTCCGAAATATAACAACACTCAAGTGTTTTATTATTGAGCAATGAAAAATACAATAAATAGAAACATTGGAAAATTTTGTATTTAAAGTTTAAAGGGTGATACGGTCAAAATTTGGTCAGTATAAACTTGACGTATTTCTTTCAATTTTGCATTTAAAAAACCTGAACACCCCTCATTTGGAAGGTGTATGTATGTAGAATGTTGCTCCTATTTTGATTTTGGAATTCACTCTTCAGTTGTCAAAATGCCGTCCAAGCAAGAAGAGCTGCGTATCAAAATTTTTCTCGCGCATCGCGAAAATCCGAGCTACTCGCACGCAAAGCTGGCAAAATCGCTAAAAGTTGCCAAATCAACCGTTACAAATGTAATTAAAGTGTTTGGGGAACGTTTGTCGACAGCCAGGAAGTCTGGATTGGGGGGAAATCGAAAACCGGAAGCCGCTGAGACGACAAAGAGAGTTGCCGGTAGTTTCAAGCGAAACCCTAACCTCTCTCTCCGAGATGCCGCAAATAAGCTGGGTGAATCGTCTACAACCATGCATCGAGCCAAAAAACGAGCCGGACTATCGACTTACAAGAAGGTAGTGACTCCAAATCGCGATGATAACAAAATACGACGGCCAAAGCGCGATCCCGGAGGCTGTACACGACGATGCTGACGAAGTTTGACTGCGTGGTAATGGACGACGAAACCTACGTCAAAGCCGACTACAAGCAGCTTCCGGGACAGGAGTTTTATACGGCAAAAGGAAGGGGAAAGGTAGCAGATATTTTCAAGCACATAAAACTGTCAAAGTTCGCAAAGAAATATCTGGTTTGGCAAGCCATCTGTACCTGTGGCTTGAAAAGCAGCATTTTCATAGCTTCCGGGACTGTCAACCAAGAAATTTACGTGAAAGAGTGTTTGAATAAACGTCTGCTGCCTTTCCTGAAGAAACACGATTGTTCCGTACTGTTTTGGCCGGATTTGGCATCTTGCCATTACGGTCAAAAGGCCATGGAGTGGTACGCCGCCAACAACGTGCAGGTGGGTCCCAAGGACAAGAACCCTCCCAACAGCCAGAGCTCCGCCCAATTGAGAAATACTGGGATATTGTCAAGCGAAACCTAAAGAAGACCAAAAAAACTGCTAAGGACGAGCAGCAGTTCAAGACAAACTGGCTTTCTGCGGCGAAGAAGGTAGACAAGGTGGCTGTACAAAATCTGATGGCAGGTGTCAAGCGTGAGGCCCGGCAATTCGGATTTGGAAAAGCGAAAGCCTAACTGAATATTTTTCCTGAATTTTATACTAATTGAACTTGAAAAATAAATTTAATTTGATTTTTTAAATAAACGATTTCACCGATTTACACGCGTTTTCCCTTGACCAAATTTTGAGCGTATCACCCTTTATATACAATCAATATACAATCATCTTGCCAAATACTTTCTAAACACAGACAGACGGACATAGCTAAGTCGTCTTAGAATTTCTTAATAATTAGGAATTATAGAATTTATATGTGCGAAATTGATATTTCGGTGTGTTACAAACAGAATGGGAAGCTTATTATATCCTCATCCTATGGTGGTTTAAAAACGAAAAAGTTTGATGTATGCACCCTCAAAAAACTCGCTTCTCTAGCATATAACATATTTTGCGGGAAGCACATATATTCTTGGATATTGCCGAAATATTCTTATGTTTGTTTTATATGAAAATATTTTATGTTTGGAAAAAATGTGAACCCAAAAATATCATATATTTATGATTGTCCTAAAAATCTCTAGATTTTCAATTTCAGGCAAATGGTATAAAAACCATGGTTTCTAGAATCCCAAAAACTGAATTTGGAAGATCGGTCTATATGGGAGCTACAGTAAAACATGGACCGATACTCACCATTTTCGGCGCACCTCTTTATGGTCCTAAAATACCTCTAGAATTCAAATTTCAGGCAAATTGGATAAAAACTATGGATTTGTATATCAAAACATGGTCCAATACTCACCATTTTCGGTACACCTTTTTATGGTCCTATTATTGGATAAAAACCACGGTTTCTATAAGACCAAGGCCCCCAATCGGTCGTTTTTGTATGAGGACTATATCAAAACCTGGACCGATATAGCCCATTTTCGAAGTTTATTTGCCTGCAGACAAAATACGAGTTTGTGTAAAATTTCAGCAAAGATTGCTTCATTATTGTAAAGTGATTACGACAGACGTCTTACAATTTCTCTCTTATTAATAATATGTATACTTTATATAGTCCGAAGTCGATACATCGATGTGTTACAAACGGAATGACAAACAAAAGGTGATTCCAAATCGCTTTTTTATACCCTCCACCATAGGATGGGGGTATATTATTATACCCTCCACCATAGGATGGAGGATATATTAACTTTGTCATTCCGTTTGTAACACATCGAAATATTGCTGTAAGACCCCATAAAGTATATATATTCTGGGTCGTGGTTAAATTCTGAGCCGAACTAAGGATGTCCGTCTGTTGAAATCACGCTAACTTCCGAACGAAACAAGCTATCGACTTGAAACTTGGCACAAGTAGTTGTTATTGATGTTGGTCGGATAGTATTGCACATGGGATATATCGGTCCACTTTTACGTATAACCCCCATATAAACGGACCTTCAGCTTTGGCTTGCGGAGCCTCTAACATAAGCATATTTAATCCGATCCGACTGAAATTTGGTACATGGTATTAGTATATGGTCTCTAACAACCAAACAAAAATTGGTCCACATCGGTCAATAATTATATATAGCCCCCATATAAACCGATCCCCATATTTGGCTTGCGGAACCTCTAAGAGAAGCGAATTTTATCCGATCCGGCTGAAATTTGGTGTATGATGTTGGTATATGGTCTCCAAAAACCATGCAAAAATTGGTCCACATCGGTCCATAATAATATATAGCCCCCATATAAACCGATCCCCAGATTTGGCTTGCGGAACCTCAAAGAGAAGCAAATTTCATCCGATCTTTCTGAAATTTGGTATATGGTCTCTAACATCCGTGCTAAAATTGGTCCACATCGGTCCATAATTATATATAGCCCCCATATAAACCGATCCCCAGATTTGGCTTGCGAAGCCTCAAAGAGAAGCAAATTTCATCCGATCTTGCTGAAATTTTGTACATGGTGTTGGTATATGGTCTCTAACAACCATGCTAAAATTGGCCCACATCGGTCCATAATAATATATAGCCCCCATATAAACCGATCCCCAGATATGGCTTGCGGAACCTCAAAGAGAAGCAAATTTCATCCGATCTTTCTGAAATTTGGTACATGGTGTTGGTATATGGTCTCTAACAACCGTGCTAAAATTGGTTCACATCGGTCCATAATTATATATAGCCCCCATATAAACCGATCCCCAGATTTGGCTTGCGAAGCCTCAAAGAGAAGCAAATTTCATCCGATCTTGCTGAAATTTTGTACATGGTGTTGGTATATGGTCTCTAACAACCATGCTAAAATTGGCCCACATCGGTCCATAGTAATATATAGCTGATCTCCTATCACACAAAAGTTGGTTCATATCGGTTCATAATCAGGGTTACATTATGAACCAAAATTTTATTTCTATAGAAAATTTTGTTAAAATTTTATTTCTATAGAAAATTTTTTGAAAATTTTATTTCTATAGAAAATTTTGTTAAAATTTTATTTCTATAGAAAATTTTGTCAAAATTTTATTTCTATAGAAAATTTTGTCAAACTGAATTATATATTTATTTAATCGATCTTTTCTGATTTAATATATACCACGTATGGACTTACATACAATTTAGAAGACGATGTAAGGAGGTTTTAAGATACCTTGCAATCGGCAAGGGTTACCGCAACTTAAGTAATTCGATTGTGGATGGCAGTGTTTAGAAGAAGTTTCTACGCAATCCATGGTGGAGGGTACATAAGCTTCGGCCTGGCCGAACTTACGGCGGTATATACTTGTTGGCAATAATTCTGCAACTTTTGAACGGATAAAGATATCAACATAGTTTTTTCTTTGTGTAAAAGCTGAGGTGTTGAAAATTGTTCACCTCGGGGGTATGAAGTTTTGTTTTAGCTGTTTACTCCGCAATTTTTACCGATTTCGATCGTTTTTTCTTTGCTGGATAGAACTTGTAAGGCTCTATAATTGCGTGCGCGTGCAATTATCTTTTACCATAAGGCAGATATGGGGCCCACAATAGAATAGAGGTGTGTACGTGAGTAATATTTTGCTCACGCTCACGCACACTCACGACGGAGAAATCTGATTCACGCACACTCACGCACGATATTTTTTGGTAGGGCTCACGCACGCTCACGAAAAGAAAATTTGTACTCACGCACACTCACGCACGAAAATTTTTTACATGTCGTGACTCACGAAAAATGTCCTGACTCACGAAAAACATCGTGACTCACGAAAAACATCGTGACTCACGAAAAACATCGTGACTCACGAATAATTTTATGAGTAATTTACCTACAGAACCTGATTGAAAACATGAGTATGATTAAAATCGAGAGCGTTATAAACTCTTTACACCTAGGGTGTCACTAAATTATAAATGAATTCAACTCGTAAGCATTTTATGTTCATACGCGGAATTATTGTCGTGAGTGTGTTTTTCCGAAATTCGTTACTCACGCACATTCACGAAGGTATTATTTTCGTGACTCACGCTCGCGCACGACATATGGTTGGTTAATCACGCTCACGCACACTCATGCCGTTGCCGTCAGCGTAAATCATGACTCACGTGTGAGTCACGAAAATTTTCGTGAGTCACGACAATTTCGTGTCACGTGCACACCTCTAGTGTAGAACCACATTGTAGTCCAAAGTTCCCAAAATCAATTGTCCAAATGTATTTTTAAGAAATTTACTTATCCGTTTAACTTTGTTTCCAAATATACCCCAATGTGTAGAATGCAATTGCATTATAACGCTTTGGAATAAATCAAAGCTTTTGTTATTGGTTTGTTTTTACGCAGAACAAACATGAGAAGTTCTCACGCACCTTTTGACCAATATGAGAAGAACAAACTATACAAAAAAAATATCTCAAAATCGAGATACTGGTTTTTTTGCGTATGCGCTCATAAACAAATCAAGTTCAAAAATTAAATTGCTGAATATAATAGTAGTTGTAGTAGAAAGAGTTGTTGTTGTAGTATTGTACACTTGAACTAACAAAAATAAAATTGAAAAAACAAACAACACACAATCTTATTGTAACACAAAACCGCCAACAACATTTATAATTGTTCGTGTCCCAGCTGGCCTTTTGTAAATGACATAGTGAGGAGTGATAGCCATTTGTCAGAAGTCATTTGAAATTTGCTATAGATTTTATTATCATATAGAAAACTAAATATTTAAGCTCGAATAATTTGTAAGTTCTTCCTATGCAATTACTTTTAATTAGCATCCGAAAGTGCTCTTATAGAAAAAATGTATTTTTATACCCTCCACCATAGGGTGGGGGTATATTAACTTTGTCATTCCGTTTGTAATACTTCGAAATATTGCTCTAAGACCCCATAAAGTATATATATTCAGCGTCGTGGTGAAATTCAGAGTCGATCTAAGAATGTCCGACGCTCAGATGTAGCTTGCGGAGCCTCTTGGAGGAGAAAACTTCATCCGATCCGGTTGAAATTTGCTACATGGTGTTAGTATCCATGCAAAAATTGGTCCAAATAGGTCCTTAATTATATATAGCCCCATATAAACCGATCCCCAGATTTGGCTTGCGGAGCTTCTAAGAGAAGCAAATTTCATCCGATCCGGTTGAAATTTGGTACATGGTGTTAGTATATGGTATTTAAAAAACGTGCAAAAATTGGTCCACATCGTTCCATAATTATATATAGCCCTTATATAAACCGATCCCCAGATTTAGCTTGCGGAGCCTCTAAGTGAAGCAAATTTCATCCGATCCGGCTGAAATTTGGTACGTGGTGTTAGTATATGGTCTCCAACAACCATGCAAAAATTGGTCCATACCGGTCTTAATTATGCATAACCCCAATTTAAACCGATTCCCAGATTTGACCCCCGGAGCTATTGGAGGAGCAAAATTCATCCGACCCGGTTGAAATTTGGTACGTGGTGAAATTTTGTACATTGTGCTAGTATATGGCCGCTTACAACCATGCCAAAATTGGTCCACATGAGTCTTTAGTTATATTAGCCGATCCTCAAAAATAATCTACCAAAATTTTATTTCTATAGAAAATTTTGTCAACATTTTTATTAATATAGAAAATTTTGTCAAAATTTTATTTCTATAGAAAATTTTGTCAAACTGAATTATTTAATCGGCCTTCTTTTTGTTTAATATATACCCCGTATGGACGAACTTACAATTGAGAACACGGTGTTAAGAAGTTTTAAGATACCTTGCCATCGGCAAGTGTTACCGCAACCCAAGTAATTCGATTGGCGATGAAAGTTTTTAGTACAAGTTTCTATGCAATCCATGGTGGAGTATACATAAGATTCGGCCTGACCGAACTTACGGCCGTATATACTTGTTTCTTTCAAATCTTTAAAATTTTTCCTTGTTTCGAATCCGAAATATTGACAAAGCACAATATTTGAAGTATTAATGCGAAATCTTGGAGAAGATGCTTAAAAATATGACTTCATCTCAGTGACAATCCCATGTAAAACTCAAATTTTGCTTTTTTGGCTAAGCATTGGTTGTTGGATCCTAATATATGGAAGCTTTTTATATAATTTACATCTAAATATAATTCGTTTTTCATTTTGGTAAAATTAAACATTAATTAAACATTATATATTACAGTTGGAAAACCTTCCCAATTTGTCACTTCTCCGTTTTAATTAAAAAATGTTTTGATTATTTCGAGAAACGATTTCATTTCTACGCACGCGTTGAAACACTTTAGTTTTCGTTTTCCAATTTTTTTATTGTAATTAGATATTGTTGTTATCTTGTTTATGTTTTTGAGAAAATAAATAAAATCATATTGCATGCCATACTAAAAATATTTTGCATTGGTCTAATGGGTATTTTTCTAAGGTAGGCAAGTGATGTAATTTTCATGTTTCACGTCATGTTGTCCAAACGATATTTAGATCCTTTACATTATGCGTATTTTTTTCTATAAATTTATCAATAACATGTTTCTGACGTAAACCATAGCATAGAGTTGCGTATAATAGTCGGTCAAGAGCATGCATTAAACATAATGGACAATTGGAGAACTATGTTGTTTTATGCAGTGGCAAGTCGTCATTTATTTGTTAAGTTTTTTTAAACATATTTTCTCATAAAATATGTGGAAAATTTGTAGACAAATCAAATGGAATAGTTTCACACTGATAATTTTGGTCAATGAAAATTCAAATTTATTAAATTTCAACATAATTGAAATACTTGTTTTCTTCAAACTAAGCAAAGAGAAAATATTCAAAACAAAAGACTTAAGACACAAACATTTTCCAAAGCTCAACTGGTTACATGGTCACTGAAGAGACCATGATGTTGTTTAATGGCAGAAAAAGGGAAGTAAGAGAAAATATGAATACATTACATTTGATTGATTGCTCACTATTAAATAGAAACTACTAAGATACTCAAAAGAAATTTCCAAACGGAAATAACCCGCATATTTTACTCAAACTTGTATTAAAGCCACATTTATGGAATGTGATAAGAACAATGAAAGTGTTTTATTAATTTCCTTTACATGTGCCATACATAAATCATTTGTTAATAACATGAAAATCTTTTATGATCCACACACTATAAAGATGTATATAGGCTGAAATAGAAAAAGCCAACTATGTACCGCAATAAAAACAATGGGGAAAGTACAAGAGAAAAAAATAAATATGTATCATTTTTAAGTGTTAGTACTTAATTCAATCAAACGAAACTGGAAATAAACGATTTTTTTTTAATTTCGGTAGTCAATTGGCAATATATTGTTTTACTCGTTACAATAAGGTTGAAAATTCTGAGTCAATCTTGTCATGCCTACACTTCTGTCTGACTGTTTCAATCCTCCAGCTTCCAAAAAATATAAATGTAATAACTACTGTGAGTAGGGAAAAGTAGAACGTTTTAATCTAAATTTCGCCAAAATGAGTATGTTTTTCGGCTTAAATTGCTTGTTTAGTGGCATCAAAACAAATGGTGGCTGACGGGGAGAAAGTCATATTAATTTATCAAGTGGTATTATTAGACATGTCGAACTTCTTCTCCTATTTTTATGTTATACAGCGATAGTGAATAACAATACAAGTAATCAACAAAATGAGTTTTGGTGTACAAACATTTAAATGAATTGTATTAAAACCTTTTTGAGCATATAGATAAGTTTCTAGGTAATTTTTTGTTATACATTTACAATAACTTGTAATTATAATAAAAACTTTCATAAATAAAATAAATAAATAAAAATTTCAAACTTATTCGTTGAGAGACAAAGAGGTTTTGACGGACAAATAAATTTCGAAGTGCGAACATTATTATTATTATTTTTTAGTGCTCCCGATCCGTTGGAGCATACTAAAATATTATATATTTTTGAAACCATGTATTCAAAGTTTGATTTGCCTAAACAATACGCCCTCAGAAACATCGCCATGGGAACATATACTTCCAAACATATTCTGCTCTAAGCATACATATTTTCAGAATTCGTTCGAACAAAAAATTGTTTACATATCCAAACATTTTATGTTTCATCCTAAGCAGGAATCTAAACAGTTAATTTCAGTTTATAAACATTTGTTCGCTTGCAGAAAAAGTCTTAAATAAAATAAAGTGGATTACAGATTTTATTTGTAGTAATTAAACTTCCAGTTTTACACATTTTTTCATGTTGAACTTTTATACTTTATAGTAATTGAATTTGAGAAATGTTCCATACACTGAAAAAGCATCATCCTGTGGACAAATGTACTTGCAATGAGTATTGTGATTTTAATTTTTGTACTTATTTTCATTTCTACTTTTGTTTTTTTTTTTTTTTCAAATTTATATTTTGCAAATAAATAAACACACAGAAAAATAGTTATGCAACCCCTAGTTTGAGAAAACAACTCCGTCCTTTCTTCATTATATCCTGAAATTTATCAATCCTTTTGTAACACATCGATATATTAGTCACAGACCCCATAAATTGTATATATCTTGGGTCATGGTAAAATTATGAGTCGAACTTGATATGTCCGTCCATATATTTTGCAAATAAATAAACACACAGAAAAATAGTTATACAACCCCTAGTTTGAGAAAACAACTCTGTCCTTTCTTCTTTATATCCTCTTCATTATATCCTGAAATTTATCAATCCTTTTGTAACACATCGATATATTGGTCACAGACCCCGTAAAGTGTATACATCTTGGGTCATGGTAAAATTATGAGTCGAACTTGATATGCCCGTCCATCTGTTAAAATCACTCTAACTTCCGAATAACGCTAACTGGAAACTGGCCCAAGTACGAGTAGTTGTTATTTTATCCGAACCGGTTGAAATTTGGTACACATTGTTACCACAAATGGGTCCGGAGTCTCTTTAAGGAGCAAATTGTATCCGATCCGATTGAAATTGTGTACGGAGCTTTCTAGATGTGCAATTTTCATACAATGGTGCATTTGGAACATGATGTCAGTATATAATTTTTTTTTAATATTGCCCAAATATAAACCGATTAACAGATTGTATTTCATGAGCCTCCTGGAAGCCTAAATTTTATCAGATCTGGTTGATATTTGGTACCTTCTGTCAATATATGCTTTCTACAGATCACATAAAAATTTTATATAGCCCTCATATATATCGATTTCCGTCGTGTTTGGGACATATATGTTATTATGATAGAACAAATTAGGTTAGGTTAGGTGGCAGTCCGATGTATCAGGCTCACTTTGACTATTCAGTCCATTGTGATACCACATTCATATTAACATATTATCATATTAACATATATTCCCCAAACATGTTATACTAGATTATTAACATTATACGCTTGCACAATTGCACACGATTTGACAAGTTCTTTTCACATTGAAGCCGAAATGGCAAGGGCAAACTGCAAGCAAGCTTCGGAGAGTAATTGAAGCAATTCAACTGTTCATTTTTCCAAATTAAAAAGTTAATCAAATTATCACTTTGTTATTTACACTTCGGACATATGACATATACTAAAAATGAAAGCTATGAAATTATGTTATGACATGAATATAGTTTCAGTAACGTCTGATCCATATATCCCGAACAATATACAATATATAATTATGGACCGATATGGACAAATTCTTGCTGGTGTGTTAGAGGCCGTAGACTGACACCACGCAACAAATTTCTAACGGATTGCGTTACAAACCCAATGATAATGTTAATATATCCCACATCCTATGGTGGGGGGTATACTAGAGCCAGATAGTGGTCAATTTTACTACAGTTTCAGTTCATTGTGCAATGCAAAAGGGTTCATTGTTTTTTCAGTGTAGAATCCGCCACAATTGGATTATTTCTCTCCTGCTACAAATACTTCGAAAACATACCAATTATGTTTGCCATACCAAGCGATAATTAAATTAACTTTAACTGAAATAATTGCAATTGAATAATATGACGAAGGTTTGTTGGTAGGTAAACAAATGCCTTGAACTTGAACAGGTTGGTGATTTCGCATTGGTCTATTTACCAATTGTAGATTAGTTTTTTTTTATGGCCAATTGAAATAACATTTTCTGATAATTGTTTTATTTTTTATTTAGTTTTTATTATGATTATAAGAAACAACTATTACATGCATGTTTACTTTTTTATATTTCCGCTTAAGATTTAATTAATTTTATCATTTAGATATCTGGGCAATGCATTTGAATGCAACCGTATTGTATGACCAAGAAAGAACTTGTTTGCCATAGTCATCAAAATAAAAGAGTGAGGATAGGAGTAAAACCATTGATGCTTCATCTCCGACTCATAATAAGTTATATTTATATCCTAAACCACATAGTGGTTAGGGTATAATAAGTTTGATCTGCCAAAAAATGTGCCCACCAGAAATATTGATTTTAGACCCCATAAAATATATACCGATCGACTCCGTCCGTCCGTCTGTGATGAAATTTGGTACAGGGAGTTTTTTGGGCACAAGGACGAACGCTATTGAATTTGGAAGAAATCGGATCAAATGTAGATATAGCTCCCATATATATGTATCGCCCGATTTCGACAAATGGGGTCACGTTGCACTTTTTTACTAACCGTGAAACTTAGCACAAAATAATCTTCTGCATCACCCTTTAAGTCTGAAAAATTTCATCGAAATCGGTTCAGATTTAGATATAGCTCCCATATATATGTATCGCCCGATTTTGCCAAATTAGGTCATAAAACCCTTATTTATCAACCGATCTTACTCAAAGTTGGCTAAACGTAATCCTTTATAGCACTGACTATATGTGCAAAAAATCATCGAAATCGGTCCAGATTTACCTATAGCTCCCATATATATGTACCGCCCAATTTTTCCTAATTTGGCCATAAAACCCTTATTTATCAACCGTTCTTACTCAAAGTTGGCTAAAGTTCCCTATATGTAGGTTTTTTTCTAATATTTAGCGTCTTGTAGGGACGTAGAGCCACAATGTAGGGACATTTTCACTCAACACAATTTGTAATAATTTGTACATTTGGTGGTTATAGAGGAAGCCGGTAAGGCTTGATCTTTAACAATGTGTGTTAACAACAGTTACCACTCGTGCAAAAAAAAAATTAATTAAATTTGAAGATAACCACAAATGTACCAAACAAATATTTCTATAAAAATTTTTGTCAAAACTTTATTCCTGTAGAAAATGTTGTCAACATTCTATTTCTATAGGAAATTTTGTCATAATTGTATTTCTATAAAAAATTTTCTCAAAATGCTATTTCTATGGATTTTTTTCTCAAAATTTTATTTCTATAGAATTAATTATCAAAATTTTATTTCTATAGAAAAATTTCTCAAAAAAATTGTTTATAGAAACTTTTTCCAAATTTTTTGCTATACACGGATGAAAAAGACTGTTTTTCATATGTTTGGCTATAAACATTATACGTTTGGAACACAAATTTTTAAACACAATATTTTTGAGTGCAAGCATATAATGTTCATAAACTAGCATAACATGTTTGGGACATATATGTTAATATGTTAGAACATATTATGTTTGGGACATAAAATGTTTGTAAATATAATATGCTTGGATGCAAACATATATTAATTTAGAAATAGCCTATAAACATATATGTGTTTAGTAGCTTGGAGCGCTATTTAACAGGGAGCGATATTGAATTAAGTTGGTGGTTGTTGCTTGTTATTCCAAATTAACATTTTATTTTTCCTTGGGCAATTGATCAGCTACTTCTTTGATCCTTACAAACTGTGTGGTCCGCTGTTCGAATCCCCGTCCGGCAAAAGGTAAAATTAAAATAAAAAAAATCATACAATTGAATAATTTCTTCTACAATGTTTGTATTACAGAAAAAGGTGCTAAGAACTGAAAAATCTCGTGGAAGTGAGAAAGATGTGGGGAAATATACAATTGGGCAGAAACAAAATTTTGAGCATTCAGGTCGAAAACCTATGTTGTTAGCACCTATATTACCTGTTTATTTTCATAATTCATTATGATTGTAAATATTTAAAAAAAAAAATAAAATTTTGAGCACAATATTGTTTGGGAGAATTTTTTTTAAGCATATAATATTTTTGGGTGCAAAATGCTTCCAAACATATTATATGTTCACATAATAACATATTGTTTTTTGGAAGACAACATTATTGAATTTGGATGCAAAAATACAAAATGTTTGGAACTTAGACTACCCAAACATATATTGTTTAGACCAATATGCTTTTAAACATATTATATATTGGAAGAGATCAAACATATAAATGTTTGGGCAATACCCAAAAATGTATATGCTTGAAGCAAAATATGTTTGGGAGTATATGTGACAGAAGCGATTTTTTGTGAGCGTGTAGAGATTTAACAAAAAACAAGTATATACGGCCGTAAGTTCGGCCAGGCCGAAGCTTATGTACCCTCCATCATGGATTGATAAAGAAACTTCTTCTAAACACTGCCATCCACAATCGAATTACTTAAGTTGCGGTAACGCTTGCCGATGGCAAGGTATCTTAAAACCTCCTAACACCTTCTTCTAAATTGTATGTAAGTCCATACGTGGTATATATTAAATCAAAAAGATCGATCCAATACGTATATAATTCAGTTTGACAAAGTAGACATAAAATTTTGACAAAATTTTCTACAGAAAAATTTTACTTAAAATTTTCACAAAATTTTCTATAGAAATAAAAATTTTGACAAAATATTCTATAGAAAGAAAATTTTGACAAAAATTTCTACAGAAATAAAATTTTAACAAAATTTTCTATAGAAATAAACTTTTGACAAAATTTTCTATAGAAATAAAATCTTGGTCGATTATTTGTGGCTCGAGTGGCAACCATGATTATGAACCGAATAAAATTTGAACAAAATTTTCTATAGAAATAAAATTTTGACAAAATTTTCTATAGAAATAAAATTTTGAAAATGATGAAAATTTTATTATGAACCGAATAAAGTTTTAACAAAATTTTCTCTAGAAATAAAATTTTGACAAAATTTTCTATAGAAATAACATTTTGACAAAATTTTCTATAGAAATAAAATTTTGGTAGATTATTTTTGGCTCTAGTGGCAACCATGATTATGAACCGATATCGACCAATTTTTGTGTGATTGGACCAATTTTGGTATGGTTGTTAGCGACCATATACCAACACCACGTTCCTAATTTGAACCGGATCGTATGAATTTTGCTCCTCCAAGAGGCTCCGGAGGTCAAATCTGGAGAACGTTTTATATGGGGGCTATATATAATTATGGACCGATATGGACCAATTCTGGCACGGTTGTTAAAGATCATATACTAACACCATGTTCCAAATTACAACCGGCTTGGATGAAATTTGCTTCTCTTGGACACTTCGCAAGCCAAATCTGGGGATCGGTTTATATGGGGGCTATATATAATTATGAAGCGATGTGGACCAATTTTAGCATGGTTGTTAGAGACCATATACCAACATCATGTACCAAATTTCAGGCGGATCGGATGAAATTTGCTTCTCTTTGAGGCTCCGCAAGCCAAATCTGGGGATCGGTTTATATGGGGGTTATATATAATTATGGACCGATGTGGACCTATTTTCACATGGTTGTTAGAGACCATATACCAACATCATGTACCAAATTTCAGCCGGATCGGATGAAATTTTCTTCTCTTTGAGGCTCCGCAAGCCAAATCTGGGGATCGGTTTATATGGGGGCTATATATAATTATGGACCGATGTGGACCAATTTTTGCATGGTTATTAGAGATAATATACCAACACCATGTACCAAATTTCAGCTGGATCGGATGAAATTGAAATTTGGAATGACAAAGTTAATATACCCCCATCCTATGATGGAGGGTATAAAAAAAAAAATAATAACTATCAACTGTGGCAACCGTAGTGGTAATACAAATTTATTTTCTAGGTTATATACGTTTTTGTTTTGTATAATTTGTTTAAATTTAACGAAAAATATTGTAAGGAAAATTGTTTGGGAATGTATGGGAAAGTAGGGAATTTTTTTTGTCCTTGTAGGGTAAACCGAACATTTTCCCTGGCAACACTGTCTATGATCTATAGTCAGATTTAGACAAAGCACCCATAAATGTGTACCCCTTAATTTTCTTAAATATGCAACTGCGGTTTATCTCCCACACCTATATCAATGTTACTAATGCAGAATGGGTGGTTTAGGGTATGATATATTTGGCCCCGCCCGACTTTTTACTTTACTTACTTGTTTAATAATGGACTCAATATTAGTGGCATACTAACTCTTTAGATGCAAAGTAAACCATAGCTCCTAATATTAGACATTTCTGCTCAGATTGTGCCAAGACTCCCATAAACATGTACCCTCTGTTATGTTCTTAAATATGGAAATCTCCAAAACCTATGCCAATGATACCCCAAAACCTATACCAATGATACCCCAGAAATGCTTACGCTTACTAATTCAGTAGCGGTGGTTTAGGGTATGATATAGTCGGCCCCGCCCGACTTTCTACTTTACTCACTTGTTTAAATCTATTTTTAAATTTTATTAATCCTTTTATATCAAGCACTGTTTTCTCCGACCTTAAGTCTTTAATAAGACACATTTTGAAGTTTCATAGTAAAAAATCAATATAGTTGTATACAATGTCGAAAATCTTTTTGGTGTATATGTACGCCGTTTTGGTGTATATGTACCCATAGCAAGTTCAACATTTTCCTATGGGTTATTAATTTGTTTTAACTTTTGTCAAGTTCAAATTTAACTGTTCGGAAGTAAAAATTAACTAAATGATAATTTTTTTTTTCAAAACGAAAGAAATTAATGTTCTGGATTTCCTGGACCACCTGGTGACTTGAAGCAAGGAGACCTCAAGGGGGAGAATTTGAGTTATTACATCCCTATTTCTACATGTCATATTATATAATACAAACCACTTACTCTTCTGTAATACAAATCCTTAAGAATCATTCGTTAGATTTTATTTGTATCATTTTATCAAATTTTACCTTTTGTCCGAATGGAGGATCGAACCGCGTACCATCAGTTATCTAACCAGACTATCCACTGGGCCACTTATCTCTTATACTCATCAACAACCAAATATATTTATAGAACAGCACACGAGCACATGTTTCGGAGACGAACTATTGTCTAGAAATAGATTAACTTAACGATAGTTAGAATTGACATTCGTCGTTAGTTTATTTATACTAAAAATGGAAATTTCGTTTCCAACTAGACTTCGTAATAATGCACAATAAAAGTTAAGTAACGCTGAGAAACTTCTTCGTAATTTCGAGAAAATTCGTACTCCCTATTATTATATTTGCTTCAGTCCATTTAAGAAGTTCTTAACCATTTTGCTGGTAATGGCCGTAAGTTCAATTTACTTCCACTGAGTTAATTTTGTTCAACAATAGTTAATTTTAACTAATTGTGAGTAAAATTTTGAACTACTCAATATTATGGAATTTACTTCTAGTGACGACGTTCAATTTTCTAAGTGCTAGAGTCAAAAATTTCATACAGATTTGTTCACATTTTGCACAGGAAATACATTTGATAGTGGCGTCAAAGGTGCCAAATTTGGTTGAAATCTGTTCAGATTTAGATATAGCTCTTATATTCATCTTAACCCCGATTTAAATTGAAATGATCATCGGAGGCCAAAGTTTTAATCCGATTTACTTAAAATTTTGGACTGAGAGTACAATTAACATTTGAGCAATGTGTACCAAATTTAGTCATTCGCTTAAGATTTAGATATAGCTCCCATGTGATAATACCTCCCTTTTTAAATGGAACATATGACATTTATTATACCAACTTAGTTCCTTTAATATAAACATTCCTAAATTTCATGCAAAACTAATATTCCGGGTATATAGGTTAAATTTCCTCTGCCCACGCGGGAACATTAGAAACCCGCTACCTCCAAGTGCAAAGGCAACACCTTCAACGTTATTCATTATTATTTGTTTTCGAATATTTCGCTTATCAAACTTAAAATTGAGTTTTCTGGTTCAAGTACGTTGAACACAAAAAAAAATGTGGATAAAAGGAGTAAAACCCACCTACCATCTTGAAGCTACAGAATAAGCATTGAACAACCTATAGGAGGTGAAAAAATATATGGTTCAAACTTGAAACTCGTTCATTCGCAAATTCCATTTCATGGTCATTTGCATGGAAATGCTGAACAACGTGTTTGTTTGTGTTTCTTACGAGTTGATGGAGTTTGCTTTTATTTCAACATTTTTCCTTCTTTTTTTATTTGTTAATGTAACGAAATGTTAACCAGAGGATGACGAGGATGCTTAAGGCCTCGTAAAAGTAGAGTAAAGTAAAAACTTAAAACAAAACTCACAGCTGAAGTCTTCCGTCACTAGTGATTTTCATCATTAACGTCATCATCATTTTTTGTACCGAGATAAAGCCTTTTGAAAAACGAAACTATAGTCAAATAAAAAAAAAAACAAAGTCCTGTTTTCAAGTAACTCTATGAGGTAAGTATGGGAAAAATCGGAAGGATAGGTAATGTTATCCAATATGATACCACACAAACTAACAATACCAGTTTCGTATAGATTTGTATAGTTTTTATTACAATCCTAGTGTTGCAATCAACCATCTTACATCTCTATCGTACACTCAAAAAGTAGGCCGAAATTGCGTCATCTGTCTTCCGAAAGTGAACCACCGATGTGCATCATCTTCTCATATGAATACAACTGACTTGGTCCATTCTTAAAACAAGGGCTTCCTGAAAATTGTGACTCGGCTTGGCCTCCTCTGATTACTCATGCTTGGAGTCGAAAATACTCTCTGAAATCGGGGAAGACAATAGTTTGTCTGACGAAGATGTAATTTGTTACCATGTGGACGACAAGCCGTCTGATGTACATAAACATAACTTCCCAAATACAGGTGCATAACAATTCGCCTTTCGAATGTTTACTTCGCAAGAGAGTATGGATTTTTATCTGACGAATATGTGCCAAGGAGAAATTGGACTGGAATATGTGCCAAGGCGAAATTGGACTCTGACGAAGCATTACTCCGCAGCTGCTGGTGAAGGTTTGTATAATGAATATTAGTTTCGCATGTCGGGGCGAATGATTGTGTAAGGAAGATTAAATCTCGACTAAAATTTACTTCCCATGTGGGGTGAACATTTTTCTAACGATGACTATCTTCGCGAGGAGAGGCCTTGGTCTATTGAACATTCAGTTTGCATATGGGGAAAAATAACTTATGTATGACGAAGATCTACTTCGCAACCATGGGGATGACATGTCGAATACCGACGGACTTTTATTTCGCTTGCCAGGGCGAAATAGGTGATCGTTTGTCAAAGATTTTTTTCGCAGACAGGGTTGGACTTTTTCATGGCGAAGATTAACTTCGCAATCATAACATACGGACGATAAGTCGTCGTACGCGGATTAACATAACATCGCAGATAAATGGGAATACGAATTCGTCTGGCGAATGTTTACTTTGCAAGCGAGGTTGGATTTATATCTGTCGGAGATTTATTTCGAAGTCATGGAGAGTATAACTTCGCAATCATGTGGACGATAGGTCCACATGATTGCGAACTAACATAACTTCGAAGACAGAGGTGAATACGAATTCATCTAACGAAGTGATTTCCATCACATTCATATCTGATGGAGATTTATTTCGAAGTCATGGGGAAGCAAGTCGTCTAACGACTTAGCAAAGTTGATATAGGAGCTGGCAAAAGAGGAATAGGAGTCCGTTTGAAGCTTTATATCGCAAGTGTTGGTTACCAGGGCGAATGATAGTGTGAGAAAAATTAACTTTGTTAGCGCAGAGATGCACGTTTGATTAAAATTTACAGTGCAGGTGGGTTGAAAATTGGTCTAACGAAGTCTAACTGGGTGGTGGAAAGGGTATGTTGAAGATGTTCATCGCATGCGGGGAAGACGACGAAATTTAAGTTCGCGGATAGAAGAGAATAAAAATTCAACTGACAAAGATTTATTTGAAAGCGATTTTTGTCTAACCAAGATTTAGTTCCAGCCATGGCCAAAGAAAATCGTCTGACGATGATTAACATACATTAAAAACAAGTAAGGAAGTCTAAAGTCGGGCGGGGCCGACTATATTATACCCTGCACCACTTTGTAGATCTAAATTTTCGATACCATATCACATCCGTCAAATGTGTTGGGGGCTATATATAAAGGTTTGTCCCAAATATATACATTTAAATATCACTTGATTTGGACAGAATTTGATAGACTTTTACAAAATTTATAGACTCAAAATTTAAGTTGGCTAATGCACTAGGGTGGAACACAATTTTAGTAAAAAAATGTGGGAAACATTTAAATCTGAAGCAATTCTAAGGAAACTTCGCAAAAGTTTATTTATGATTTATCGCTCGATATGTATGTATTAGAAGTTTAGGAAAATTAGAGTCATTTTTACAACTTTTCGACTAAGGAGTGGCGACTTAACAAGGAAAATGTTGGTATTTTGACCATTTTTGTCGAAATCAGAAAACCATATATATGGGAGCTATATATAAATCTGAACCGATATTAACCAAATTTGACACGCATAGCTATAATGCTAATTCTACTCTCTGTGCAAAATTCAAATAAATCGGAGCAAAAAATTGGCCTCTGTGGGCAAATGAGTGTAAATCGGGCGAAAGCTATATATGGGAGCTATATCTAAATCTGAACCGATTTGGCTGATAGTTTTTCGAGACTCATAAAATATTCGGATGTACGGAATTTGAGGAAGATCGGTTGATATACACGCCAATTATGACCAGATCGGTGAAAAATATATATGGCAGCTATATCTAAATCTGAACCGATCAAATCCAAAATCAATAGGGATCGTCTTTGAGCCGAAACAGGACCCTATACCAAATTTTAGGACAATCGGACTAAAACTGCGAGCTGTACTTTGCACACAAAAATACACCAACAGACAGACAGACAGACGGACATCGCTAAATCGACTCAGAATTTAATTCTACGACGATCGGTATACTAAACGATGGGTGTCAGACTTTTCCTTTTTGGCGTTACATACAAATGCACAAACTTGTTATACCCTGTACCACAGTAGTGGTGAAGGGTATAAAAATATTGTCGTAAGGCCAAAGATTTCATGTCGTTAAAATACGAATACCAATTTTGCTTAGCAAAGAAGACACATTTCTCAGATATAATTTTTTATTCGTTGTCCAAAGGTCTTTTCAATGAAGTCGTTTTTTCCTTATAGTTAAGTGATTCGAATTAAAAATGGGTATCATAACATGAAAAACAAAATTTATTGGACTAAAAACACCTTGACTTTAATAATTCAGAAAAATTCTTTAAAATGAATGAAATTGTCTTTAAACTTGTTGACTTTTTGCATCTTGACTACAAAGCAAAAAAAATGTTCAAAAATAGGACATGTTTTTCAACACTTTATTTTAAAGACGGTTTTTACTTGAAACATAGCTTCTTTTGTACTGGAAGTCGGGTCGGAATTTCAAAAGTTTTGTTGTCGTTAACACGTTTGTAAAGGACTTTAATAGCTTATTAAGAAAAAAAAAACTTAAAAAAAAAAACGAAAAATTAAAATTTGCTTCCTAGAATCAACTACGCAATACTAAATTGAAAGAGAATTGTGCCTTACATTTGTCCTCACTTGGCTCGGAATCAATACTAAAATCATTAGAGTAAAGACAAAAACTTTGGAACGCCAACAAACGCCACGTGGACTAAATTCTCAGATAAAAACGAAAGTTTATCTGAGGAGGAATATCTTCGCAAGCACGGTTTGAAGTTGGGTTACTGAAGAATAACTTCAGAGGCGTGACGACATTCGCCTGACGAAAATTTACCTAGCAGGAATGATGAATGATTAGCTGATAAAGATATACTTCGCAAGAGAAACTATTCTTACAAATATTTACTTCGTAAGAAGGGTTATATTTGTCAGAGATTCATATTGGGATGAACTCGGCTAAAATCGATCCTACCTCTGGGAAATCGTCGACCAACTGCTTAATTGTCTTGTTGTAACATCTATATACCCATTCTAGCACTACAATACATGTTCACCATTCAAACGGGCAACATTCAAGTCAACAGTTGTTATATATGAATTTAAATTTCTATAAGTTGGCCACTATAGATTCGCTGTCCGGAGAGTTAACAGATATTGATGTATTTTTATCCCTTTGGTCTGTGAGAGCAAGCGTCGATCCACTGGACCCTAAAGTTGACATCCCCGTGAATAATATCGTATTTTTTGTATGGCGGCTTGTAAGACCAACTCCGTGGTGCAATGGTTAGCATGTCCGCCTTGCATACACAAAGTTGTGGGTTCGATTTCTGCTTCGACCGAACACCAAAAAGTTTTTCAGCAGTGAATTATCCCACCTCAGTAATGCTGGTGACATTTCTGAGGGTTTCAAAGCTTCTCTAAGTGGCTTCACTGCTATGTGGAACGCCGTTCGGACTCGGCTATAAAAAGGAGGTCCCTTGTCATTGAGCTTAATATGGAATCGGGCAGCACTCAGTGATAACAGCGAAGTTCACCAATGTGGTATCACAATGGACTGAATAGTCTAAGTGAGCCTAATACATCGGGCTGCCACCTAACCTAACCTAAGACCAACATAAAAGAATTTCGTAATTGGTATCCTATATGGTGGCCGGAAAATGAATATTCCGATTATATCTAAATATCAAATTTTTATGCTCAAAATTATGTTGTTAGCTATGTCGGTTCATATTTAGATTTAGCACATAAGAATCGTTACAATCGTATTTGACAGACATACTTTAATTGGACAATGGAAATTTTCCAAAACGTATATTCCAATCCTCGTTTTGATGAAAGCCCCTCTGAGAAATGACAGCACGAAAACGATCTTCCTTAAGATGTCAGTATGAAATTGTATGCTACAAATGTTGACCAGTTGAGTTTTTTTTTCTACATTTTTATGTGGTTTCATCCGCCAACTTTACTATAGCCACCATCACCGCCACCACAACAATAAAAGAAGCAAGC